>NC_088884.1:107778054-108081085 GCF_037157495.1 Lathamus discolor
TTATGTGGGTACCATAGTTTCAGGGCTAAGATTGTTCAGTTTGGAAGAAAGGATCTTGATGAGACATATCCAAGATGTTAGGGTCAAAGGCTATGTCCAGTCCTCCCCCAGGTTTGCAACAGAATCTTATCTGATATGTGACAGTAAACTTTTTTGTGTAGTAGTGATCCCTGCAGCATATGTGAAAACTTATCCTTCCCTTATCTGAGCCTGCAGCTCCAGTTCTTGCTCATTTTCAGCAGTATTTGCTGAAGGAGGGCAGTTATAAGGATTACTGATGTGAAATATGCCTGTTCCTCAAGAACTACATAGTCAAGTCCTGTGATTGGAAGGCCTGTGTGTTCAAGCAATCACAGATTTCTTCCTAGTGTTTTGGGGATGTGACAGCTTTCGGTATTCTCTGTCTGCCTTGGGACCACATGATGTAGCCTAGAGCCCTTGTGTACCAAAGCGATAGGGTAGAGAATCTAAACAGCATTGAAAGCTTTGGTTACTTTATATTGGCAGCAAGCTTCAGTGCACCTTGCTCCAGTTGTGGATTACTCATTTCCAAAGTTTCTTCTGTGCTGGTGCAAAGGAGAGTCAGCCTTTTTAAGTTAATTCACAAGTTTATAGAAGGAAAGCAAGTAAGTGAAGAAAGAAGGAAATGGGATGGTGACATTTTGAACTGATGATTAACTCTGCAGAAATACAGTGGACCAGCTGACATTTTCTTATAGTGTGATCTGGGAGACCTGCCAGTGTGGAATTATATTAGTCAATCTGTGAACTGACAAGATACATGGACTAGTGTTTGCAAGAAAGAGCAAGATTTAGATGGTAGATAGAAGCCTTTATCACCTAATTCCAATGGGAATCTAAAGATAAATGGTAGTCCTTTCCTAAAGACCAACTAGTTTTTTTACCAACAAACACAGGAATTATTGTCAAAAGCTTTACAGAAGAGATGATGCCACTATGAGTATTTCCAGATTTCTAGGAACCAAGCAATTAACAGCAGCTGGTTTTAAGAACCTGATACCAGAAGGATCACAAATGTTGAACAACAGAGCTATTAGGTGTACTGGAGGACAAAGAATCTGGTCATCACCTAGTTAGAAATTAATATTGCTGTTCAGCACCATCTAAGAATATAAAAATCCCAGAAGCATAAAGTAAAAATGTTGAGGTCTGAAAATAATAGGACCTGGAGGACCATCAAACTTTCAGCAATTTTGCCCTGTACACAGTAAGAGCAAAGTGGTCAAAATACTGACCCAGTGTAAGCGCTAAATGAGAGAAATTGCTAGGAAAAAGTGAGGTTTGGTGGGATCATGTCCTTTTTAGGATAATAGAAGTCACTGTGCAGATTCAAAATATGAACACAAACTGCAGGGAGAAGTAAGGGAGGTGCAGATTAGTAGGGAGTGACCGAGATGTCTGAAATATCTGTCTTTTCTGTGGTCACTATTCTAAAGCTTGGAACAAGAATTACACTATTTCAAGTAATTTTTAATTTACCTCATGAAACAATCTCATGCTTGCTTTTCTCAGCCATGAGCATTTTGCGTTTTCAACTACGTATTTCAAGTCTCTCAGAAGCCGGGTAGGCAGAAGGGAAAAGCTGTTGTTATTGAGGCTTATATTGCCTTACTTCTCCCTTGAAAGCAAACTGCTCTGAAGATATTGTGTAAAATGAGAAAGTTGGGAGTGAAGTCTGACAGCCTGCCAGCATTCAGTACTCCATAGGAAACAGGGTCTCTTGGTTTTGAGTGCTATGGGTTTCTGTAAAGAGGATTTTTCAAAAGGGATTCTTGCATTTGAAACTGGAAAAAAAAAAAAAAGAAAAGAAAAAGTTAACAAGTAAGTGGGGGAAGTGGCAGGTTAGAATGAGTTGAATGACAAATAGCTATGGATGTGCAGACATACAAATAGGCTGGAAAGCAGGTTTTGTTTCCAGGGATGGTATAAACAACTCTATTGTTTTCTCTCTCCTTTTGCTGCTTTTCGTGGAATAGTCTGACTTGTCTCTCTTTGTGTTCTGAGAATAGAAACATTTCAGGTTTTGAGAAATTAGTTTTTCGTATTTCTTTCTGTGGATAAAATGTTGTTCTTTTCCTGTGAGAGAGTCTTTTTGATTTCATAAGGAACAGTGATTTATTTCTGTCCTGTGGTGGGGCTTTGTTTTCATTTTGTGTTTTGTTACCTAACCCAACACTCACCCTCCCCATCCCCTCCCAAGGAATAAATCAAGTAGGTACTTCATGGTTGCTAATGAGTCACAACTGCAGAACATCTGAAGTTGGGAAGGGCTCCTGGGGTTTGCCCAGTTGTGTTCTGGATGTCTCCTTCAATGGGGACTCCATAACCTCTCTGGGCAGACTGTTCCAATGTTTGACCACCCCAACAATAAAAAAGTCTTCTTTTCATATATATAAATGAGATTTTCTACATTTCCATTTGTCTATTGAATCTTGAATTGTCACTAGGTACTACTACCGAGAATAGTCTGGCTCTGTTTTATTTACCATCCTCCTCCATGCTTCCATCAGGTACACGCACACGCATAATATCTTCCCCCAAATTTCTCTTCTGATAGCTCTTTCAGCACATTTGAGGTGTTCCAGTCCCTTAACCATCTCTGTGACCCTTTGCTGGACGTGATCCAAGGTGTCTATATCTGTGTTGTAAGACATCATAAAAAACAGTCTTCAGTTTATGAGAAGAATGTCAAAAATTACAGACTTCTAGAGATAGTATTTCTAGGTACTAAATCCAGGGTTGTCATATACTCGGATGTCAATGCTGGAATATGAAGGAACATCAATAAATCATTATAAATTAGTAAACCACTAGCTTCTCTAAATCCCACTGCACAGATGGATGTTTGTTATGCCTTTTCAGTGATATTTTTCTGATATGATACCGATAAATTTCTTGAGGGAATGAGAAGGAATGGAAAAAAAAGAATAAAACCCCCAAACCTGACCCCAAACAATGTTTTTATTAACATTTTACTTTAATTGTCAATTATTGCAGTACTAAAAGAGTGGTACAAAGTCCTTGCTTTGGTATTTTCAGGATTTTGGAAGTTGGACTGCTAGATAATACTACCAGAGCTAAACAGCCCATAATGTGTTCACCTGAGGAAAGAGATATTACTCCCTGGGCATGTAGCTATAGTAATATTGAAACAGTGGAACTGAAGATTGGATTCTGATAAGTGTGCAGCTTCCAATGATTGCTGTAAGCAGCACCACTTTAAGAAAGGCAGCTTTTTGGAGGACTGGAAATGAGAACTAAGCTTTACAGAAAATCTATTCTGGATGACTTCATTATTTGAGAATTAAAATGAACTGCTAGTGATTTCTCATTAACCAAACAATAAAAGCAAAATATAAGTAGTTGGATAGCATTTGAACACAGAATTCCTTTGAATTTCTCCAATAGCTCAAGGATGGTCATGAAGTACTGTTAAAACAGGAGAATAAACAGATGCCAGCAAACATGCCTGGCAAGGCTGGCTCTCCAGTGCTAAGGAAGAGTGGGAATTGCAGCTGAATTGAGAATATCACTGGTCCTGCTCTGAGAAGAGTTAACATGGCATGTGGGATTTTCATAAGCTTGCTTTGAGGCAAAGTGAGGAAAAGAAAGTAAGTTGCTATTTATGGCCCAAGGGAACCTTATCCTTGAGGTGTGTGGCATGAAAGATTATTTGGGCATTTCTGAACTGCAAAAATAGTTGCAGTTCCTAGGGTTGAAGAAATCCCTGGGCCATAGCTCAGGGTAGGACTACTGTTGTCATTAATGGTGAGATACTGCCACCTTAACAGCACGCTGAGGTTTTTTTGTCTGTGAAGTACCCCAATATCCATAAACTCAGACTCTCTTGAAAATCCTTTTGTAAAATGTGCTCCAGATGTGATGTCAATTCCCTGAGATATAAAGCTCCCTCTTTGACAAAGTACCTTTCTTTCCCTCCCCAGTTGGTTTGGTGGTTTGAATCCTTTTTTTCCCCCTCATACATCTACTGATATAGTACACAGAATTAGTTACTCAAACCTCTGATCCCCCAAGTGAAGTGAGACTGTGGGCTGTTCTGCTTACCCTAAAAAGCATATCCAACACAACTGAAGGGGAAGGGTAACTTGTGTTTTGCTGATTAGCTGGAGAGGGGCCAAGGGAATTCCTGGAGGAGCAGGCTCTGCTGTAATGTTTGCAGACAGGTTGAAGGCAGCAGAAAGAGGAGGTTTATAGACCTGAGGAAAAGTACCAGTATTTTAAGGATGGGCATGGGATTAATTTAGGCTGACACAATAGGTCTTCAGCAAAACAATTGGTTCTAATCCATTGTTTTAAAACACATACCAAAATATACCCGAGTTAGACCTCTCAATTTTTATGGTAAATCCACCTTTTTACAGAAGTTGCAGGTGCTTGTTTCTTGACTACATGTCAGTGGATTGCAGGCTGTTACTGGAACAAAGACAAAGAACTAATGGTGAAAGCAGTTACTTATATTATTCAGTCTTGTTTCTTTCCAGACAATAAAAAGTGCTGTGCTTGAACAGAAGAAGAATCAAAGAGCAGGAGAAAGAACCAAATGGTAGGAATGTCAAAGGCTCAAGACTTTTTACTTCCCTTCACATAGCACTCAGCCTAAAAAAATAATTCATCCTAGGGTTTCCTTAAGGATTTTTTGGTATGCTTTTATTCAGGGTATTTCTGTGCTTTTCTAGATTTGTTCCTGCATGTCTGCCTGAATTGATCTGTTTCCAGAAGATTTTAGTCCAGGTTGCAAGAGCATTTCCTCTCAAAGTTTTGGTCTTCCTATAACACAGATTGGTTTAGTAGTAATGTCTTGCTCAAGAAAAGCTTGGGGTTCTTCATTTGTAGCCAGTCATTGGAAAGTTTTCATTATCAACATGGTACAGGAAATTAAGTAGCATACAAAATATTCAAGACACTTTGGACATGTATTACAGTACCTTTTTTATTCATGAATTCTTTTCACCTTTTTCAGTGAACTGCATGTTTTAGAAAAGTCTTCTTTGGTCAAGGATTTATAGTACGGCTTTTATTTGTCCGGTTCTCAGCTCCCCAGTGCAAAAGAGAAATGGAGCTGCTGGAGTAAGTCCAGCGAAGACTACTAGAATGATTAAGGGTCTGGAGTATCTCTCATATGAGGAAAGGCTGTTCACCTAGGGAAGAGAAGGCTCAGGGGGCATCTGATTTATGTATATAAGTATCTGAAGGAAGGGTGTCAAAAGAATGGGACCAGACTGTTCTCGGTGGTGCCAGATGATAAGCTGAGAGGCAGCGGGTATAAACTAAACCACCGCAAGTTCCATCTGAACATGAGGAAAATTTCTTTAATGTGAGGTTTCCTGGAGAGGTTGTTGGGTCTCCTTCCATGGGGATATTTAAGAGCCACCTGAATACAGTCCTGTTCCAGGTGACCTTGCTTGAGCAGGACTATGGAGTAGATGACCACCAGAAGTTCCTTCCAACCTCAGCCATTCTGTCATTGGTCGTTTGTTGTCATTTTAGATTCTGAAATTTCTGTGTCCTAATGCCTGAATTAGCTAAAGGCAGTAGCGTACAATTAAAGGACTGGCAGTTGGTTATGGGTGCAGATAACAGGATTTCAGGCCAGGCCCACTGAATACAGTAGGTTAGCTAGGATAGCTTAGGATCAGGTTATGGTCATTGTAACTTCTTTTGTAAGCACATTTAACAAGTCTTCCGTGAAGATCGTCACCTTGCTATTCTCAGTGGACTTTCCTTTTACCACCTACCATCAGTATGTGTAGATGGTTTTGGAGGAATAAGAGGATGTGAAATTGAGAGATGTGCTTTTGCTTTCCTCTGGTGAACTAATTGCATTGAAGATTTGGCTTTAGTGTTGTGTTTTTTTGATATTCTTCCAAACAAAGTAACGTTCTGCTTTGTGAAGTTATATGTATACCAAGTAATTTATTTCCTGGGAGCCTCATTTGACATCTACATTGGTAGCTAGGTATTAGGTAGCCATTTTGCAGCTATATGAAAGCTGAATCAAAGTCACTGCAAGTGATTCGCAGAGGGACTATTTCCCTTCTGCTTAAATGGAAGGATATGATTTCTGGTTAGCTGACACATATGGAAAGTGTGTGCTCCACAGGACTGGAGAATTTCCCGAAAACATGTGAATTAATTCACTTACTGTTTTTTTTCTCCCGAAGAATTGTTTACAGAAGGACTATAAAAAGCAAAATACCAAAGCTTACTAAGGAAGGTGAGGGCAGAGATGATGCTGAGGTCATATTCATTTGCTGCTCAAACTGTGTATGTTCCATACCTAATGTTGTGTTTTAGGGTTGATTTTAAGATGACACATGATGGAGCTTTGAGTAGTGCTTAGCTTCTTCCCCATCTCTGCAAATGCTTATGCAGTGTTGGTACTAGACACAGAGTAGGCTCCACTGTTTTAAAGGAGATGTCTCACTGCTTTTGCACCCTGACACTCAGCAACTCTGCCTTGGGGAGAAAGGAAAGCATCCACTGGAGCAGCACAACTGACACAAGGGGGTTCTGCAAAGCAGAAAGGCGTCCAAATCTTGCTTGCTTAGAAGTAAACAGAGGTCAATGGAATGATTCCAGTACCGGTGAAATAGGAAAGAAGTTCCTAATTTGTCTTCCGTGAGCAGAATGTCTTCAGCCTCAGAGCAATGCCTTTCTGACTTCTGCCCCATCCCGTGGTGGAAAGTGGAGAAGGAAAAATCCCCTTTGTTAGTAGTGCTGCTCCACAGTGTGTTAAATGAACCTTTTACTTAGCATCTGGAAAGCCTTTTGCTGTCCTCTGATCTGTTAAATATTAGTTTGGCTCACAAAGAGAGGACATCTTTAGGTGGAAATGGAATAATCTAGCTTTCTACTGGGACATGGTGCCACAATTTAACTGCTGGACTTAAATATATTTAAAACATTCAATATTTTATATCTTTATTGCCTCAGACAGGCAAACCATGAACAATGTGTTGCCACAGCAACAGGAGTCCGATGCATTTTGGGATTCAGCTGACAATGTTGGTACTATTTTCAGCTAAGTGCACATAAAATAACTGCAATTTGTAAAAGCTGTAATAACTATTTTAAATGCGTTTATGCCTGAAGAGAATTTTTCATACATATGTATTCCTTTAAGCCGATCCAAGGAGTTAAGGAAATTGTTTTAAAATGCTCATTACCAACATATCTAGACTATTTCAATGGTTAAAATGTATCAAAATTATATTTTGGCTATCTTCAGTTGTATTTATTTTTGCCTGATATTGTGTACTTAAAGTATTCTTTAATAATTTTTAACTACTGATAAAAAGTACAAAAAATGAGAAGTATTAAAAAAATCTTCCCTGAAAACTACTTTCTAAATCTCACTTCAGTAGCATGTAAGAGAATAAATTGTGTACAAATTGCACAGTGCAACTTGGCACCCGTACGCACTATAGAAGAAAAACTAGGTCAAGAGTGAAACATCCTCATTTCTAATTGAACTATTAATTTGAGTGCTATTAGTTTATTGCAGAGTTTATTATATCTCTCTCATGGTTTTCACACTTGCAGCCTGTTACAAATAGTATTAATGCCTTTTAAGCTGGAATAAAATTGTCTTTCGCCAGAGAACGTAAAAAGTCTAATTTTTAATATGCTAATATTAAATAAACCTGGGTTTCTTCGGTGTACTCAAACGCTTGTTTTATTTTAGATTTCCATTTGGTTGAGCAAGGAGTGAAGTTCAATAATGTGCAGTGTTGGCTTAAGGTCTGACAGCCTTTGAGTCTCTGAAACAGAAGATGCAGGTGCATCGCCTCCTCTGAGGCAATGGTGTGAAATCACTTCCCTTGGCAAACCTTAAGCAGACCAGAACATACTGGCTCTGAAGAGTTCTGTCAGGGTCATCTTATGAACTGTTTCAGCCAAGCCTATGTTGTATATACGAATGGGAGCAGAGAGAGGCTGATCTCCTATGGGATGTACTGATTATTGGTGGTATGTGTATTTGGGTTAGGAGACTAGCACTTGCATTTACAACCCATCTTTACTGAGGAGATTATTAGAAGGTAAGACCCCAAGTTTCTGCTCACATGTGGTTGAAAGCAGAGATATATGAATATGGCCATTTCGTCTTGGAAAATTATAGTATTCTTGTAGGTATGTGGGTGCTCGAGTTTGGATTTTTTTTTTCTTTTTTTTTTTTTTTTTGGTTGGTTGGTATTTTGGAGTGTTTTTTTTTCCTCTTGCTGCTTTGATGAATCCACCTATGGGCAAGAAAACTGGTACTCAGATATTGCAGGCCCCAAAATACCTCATTTGGCTACCAGCGACAGCCATAATGAAGCCTTACAGAACGTGACACAGATTAAAGTCTCGCTATTTGACTGATTTTTGTAGCTGTGTTGATCTGAACGTAAATTGCAGCTTACTATGTGCTATTGTAATGCTAGGCTGGGTTTACCGAAGTCATGTCATTGTTGCAGAAGACCATAACTATAGAAATTGCACAAGCCACTTCATTAGGATATGGCTTGAAAAAAAGCAATTAGTGGAGAGAATAAAAGACCATGTTTCCTCACGAGGAAACTTAATCTTCTAACAGAAGTATTCCTTGTGAAAACCTGGCAGACAAGAATGTCTGTAGAAAGGGAATTAAACGAAATTGATTTTATTTCTGTTCTTAAGATGACTGCATGGAAGCCCTTTGGGTAAAGTATTCTCTGAGCTCCACAGAACCTTATGATGTATGTCACTGCAAGGCGCTAATGCACTTCTTCAAGGAAGTTGGTGTTTAAGCTGTGGGAACAACTTGGGCTCTGAACAATCACATCTCATTCCTGAAATCTGACAAAATTAAGAAGCGGTATAACACTATAAATGCTAAGTGAATATGAAGGGCAGTGTTTCTGTGCAACCAGGGTAAAATTTAATGGTTTTTTTCATGTTTGCCTTTCTGAAATTATTCATTGCTATTCTGTCAGTTAACTTGCTCATAAATTCAGAGGTAAAGCCCTTCCTTGGAATGACTTGTGTCACATGTACACACTTGTGTACATCACTTGCTGTGAATAATCAAGGGTGAGGTCTGCCTTACTTTGTTCTAGGTTGATGTGGAATAATTGTATTGGTGTTGATACATATGGAAATGGGTTGAGTCAAAAGGTTCTTGTAGGTTCATAAATCCATGTTTACCCCAAAGGTAGCTCTTCTTAATATCTACTATTTTCTTTCCTGATCCTTGTGCTGTCCTCTAACTTAAACAATTATCAAGAATAAAGAAGAAAAAAATAAAGTGTGTCTTTAAGAAAGCCATCCTTCAAAAGGACAGGAGCTTTTATATTTTGAGGGAGAAAATGCCCAATTGAAACTTCAAAGGGATAACTGCACAGAACTGATTGAGGTTTCTAATGCTTAAAAATACATCAAAGACTCCTGAACTTATAATCTTCATATTTTATTCATGAGCTTCTTAGAAGGAAATGAGTCAGTGAATTTACAAACAAGACACGAAGGAGGAGCTTTTAAACAGAACCCTATTTTAATGAGGGGGGGAAACCTATAAGAAACTATTGTAATCAATATTGATATAGGGAGAGGAGCAGAGTGCCTGACAAGATTAAGAAGTAGGTTAGGCTTTAATAGCTGTGGCTTTGTTTATGATCTAGTCCCATGTCTGTGTGATGAGTCAGCTGGCAAGGCTTCAATGCACTTTTTTTACTTCAGGGACATCCACATCATAAAATGCCTGCTTTTTTTTTTGTCTTTACTCCTGTGCTGGTTGAGGTTGGAGGCTGAATTTTTCTTTTAACCTGAAGAAGTGTGTCAACAGATCCTTGATGCCATGCTGACATGATTTCTGGCCTAAACCGGTTTTGGAATGACAGGCTGATCTTGGTTGGAGAGGTATCTCACTATCTGGTGCTTTGGGCTCTTCTTGTACCTCACTTTCCGTGAAGCTGTGCAAGTCACATTATCCACTTTACAGAATGAAGATATCCATGCCAGTGTTTTGAAATATGCCCAGTTTCATCTTCTTTGAAGTGGACTCTGAAGGAGCCCCAGTTACCCACCTTTACCTCTAAGCTTCCATAAGGGCACTAGAGGATGAGCCAACAAACTTTCTCAGCTGAGCTGGTCAGCTAAGTTTGGCTGGTGCAAGCATTTCCCTGGAAGAAGCCGGCAGAGGTCCCTGCTGCCTCTCGGTCAACAGCTTTTACCAGTGAGGTAAAATTTTTACCTTTTTGAAATGTCTTCCCACTCCATCCTTCTGACAGAGAACCTTTGAATCCCTTTTTCCTCTTTCATGGACTGATTTTGTTGTTTACCATAAATATTCTTCTTTTTCTACCCAGTCCCCAGTCTTCTCTCTTACACAAGTGTTCTGAAAATATAGAACCAAGCAGTTAATGTCTGCTTACTTCCATGTTCCCAAAGAAGAGTGAAAATAAAAGTGCAAAAGAAAGTGTTTGTGTTTTGTCCTTCCCCATTTGTTCCATAGCACTGACAAACTGAGATGTTCATGAGCACGGCAGCAGTCCAGATATGAGTGTAGTGTAAAAGGTGCTTGCTGAAAGTATATATGATTTTATGCCTACTTTTGTCATTTGTAGCTTAATGTCTAAAGAAAGATACTTAATTTTTCTGGGAGCACAGATGACTGAAAACTTTGACTGCAGATAAAGAGGTCTGATATATATTGTTCTATAATCACTAACTTACTTTTAATTCTTGCTCCTCTTTCATCTTGAAAGCTTAGCCACGGTCTTTACCCTTTGTCTTTAACACTTGAAGAATGCAGCTTTTCTAAGATTAGTGTCTTTCAAAATTACTGGAATTTCTAAAGCTGACTATTCTAGTTGCTTAGGAAATCTAATAATCTTTCATTGTTCATTTGTTATAATGAGATGAAGGTCTTGCAGATCTCGGGAAGAAAATGTTAATTAGAGCAGCTGGTAATTGCTGAGAGGGCAGCACCTTCCTTCTCTGCAAAGAGCTCTATATAAGAAAATGTTCAGTAAAATCTCTGTCACCTGTCTAGTTAGGGAGAGCCGTTACCGTTAGTCAGGATCACCAAATGGAATACTGGCCTGTATTTTATTACAAAACCAAATACGGTTATTCCATAGTCATAAAATACTTTTGAGGTAGATAAATGGTTTACTATCAAAACTTTTTAAATTTAAAATCTTTTTATGTTACCTGAAGTTTTATTAACAGGTTCTCACTAGAATTTGCTGCACCTTTTGATTTAATATCACAGTTGACTGAATTTTTATATACATAGTTTTGTCAGAGGTCTTAACATTGAAGGCTTAGTAGGACCCCAGACATTGCTGGAATGTTATACAGTATTAATTGGTTGCCTGATACAGCCATTGAAGGCTCTGCCAGTAGCTTTTTCACTTTTGTAGCCTTTCAGCCTTCTTTTATTAAGCATGTTTTTATTCTATTGGGACATAAACGTAGAAGGTGTTAGACACTTGAGTTTTTCTGAGGAGCGCATATCCATTCTTCTTTATTGTCACTTTTTACCTCCATCAGCTGAGTTTGGTATATGGGATAAAACCAGTGATAAGACTGTCTCATCTCTCTGAGCCTGCCTTGCGTATATTTCCTGTAGTCTTATTTGTCTGTCTTCTCATCAACTTTCAAATGTCTGGTGTTGGCAAGTACTGCATACTGCAAAATAGTAACTTAGATATATCAAGAGCTGCATCTCCATGGTGACCTCTTCCCTGAAGAGGTATGCCAGCTTAGTTGTCTGAAGTGTTCGTGGCTTGCTCTGGAATAGTTATAACCAATCTTTAAGTTGTCCTTGTGTCACCTTTCTTGCAAGCAAAACATTCCTGCAAGGTGAACTCTGTCCTGTACCCTTGTAGCTGTTTCCTCCATCCAGTGTGGCATTCACTACTGCAGTATGGGTCTCCCTCAAAACACTTCACATAGTCAATTGTCCCCAGTAAGATGCTTAGCAAACAGTAGAGTTCATTTGGACGTGAACCAGCAAAACAAAAGCCAGAAGAAAAAGTAGTTTAATGTGTGTTGCATCCCATGAAGCTATGGGGATATGACTTCTGTGTGCTCCTGCAGAGGTGGCTGTGGGCTGGGAATATTGCAGAGCACCCTGTGTAAATCTAAGTGGTGATCTGTTGGGCACTTTTCTCGAGTTACTTCAAGGCTGTTCATATGGCATATTCCATTCCCTTCAAATGCACCTTTTTGTTTACAATATGTACTTTAACTTGTTCACATTAGAAGCCTGTATTGTCTAGTCTTGTAGTTTTAATGATCACCTGTCTGGATGAATAGTGAAACACATGCAAACAAGACTCCTAAACTAATTTTCCCGTAGGAGCACCTTCTGCCCTTTCTGACAATTTGTCGAGTTTGGTGAATTATTTCAGTGATAGATGTAGATAAAAACTTTGTTTCTGTGGATTTCAAAAAGAGATCTGATCCGAAGCACACACAGCTCTTACGATGGGGGTTATGTGTAAAAATACAACCATTCCTCCAACAACTGGCAAACTTCTGACGCGCCCTTTCCAGATCTATGACTGGAGGTCAGAATAAGGCTATTGTATGTCTCTTAACATAGCATTGCCTTTAATCAGAGAAATTGCTATTACGTGGAAAAGCTACTAGGAGATCTTAAAAAATATTTAGTAAAATGATTTGGGAGTCTCCATTTACATGAAACTTCAATGGCACATTCCACTTTTTTAGTAATGGTACTTTCTTTCTGTCATAAAACATCACTTTTTGCCTTGGCTCAGAATAAATCCAGCTGGTGCTGGGTAGTGGAGTAAGTCCTATGTTATTCTCTAGAGTCTGATGCTAGATCTGTTCCCATGTGGGGATTTCATGGGAATGAAGACTCTGAAATACACACTGGCTTGGTTCTTCCCTGTTCCCCTATACTCGTTTTCAATTAGATGTACAAATTTCCCATCAGCTTTGAAATCCCTTGTAAAATTTAAAATTGCGGGTCTGTGCAAGTTGTGAATCTACCTTTAGTGTAGCTTTTAAAAGAAGTCAAAGTACCAAGCTAAGTGGGTTTAGTATGTATGTGACATTGATCAACTCTTAATGCTGTATTTTAGTGCTTCAAGATGTTTGCTTATCTGTGAAAAAGTCTTTCAAAGCCCTCAAAAACCTTTGTCTGCAGATGATTCAGGATATGACTAATATTATTTTCTGTAGATGTACTGTTGAATCCTTTGTAGCAGAATGAAGTTAGTATTTGTACGCGGCCAGATACCTAGAACTGGAAAATCAGCCATGAAATTCAATCCACATTGATATCTAACTTTCAAAACAATACTTACAATTATGCAAATTACTTTGACAGCCAGAATATATCTGGCTGTAGCCATTCCCTTTATTCCATACTGGATGCTTGCTTCCAAGAGGAAAACTCTGCGTAAGATCTGCAGGTGAGAGAGAAATAGGAATTAATCCATTTGATAATGTGGGTTGAGGGAAGGAGCATAAAGATTGCTTGGTACTCTGCAAGTAAGTGTTTGCAGTCATTAGGGGATTAACTGTTCTAGGTTTGGTTTGAAAGCAAATTTCCTCTCTGTGTTTTAGGAAGTATGGGCAGCTTACCACATGTGGTACTTGATATCAAGAAAGTGACGTAGAGTATTGAAGAATTAACGAGGTGTCTTAATGATTGGGAACACGATGTTTTTAATTACTTTGCACAATGATTTTAAACTCCTGGAGCAATCCATGCTTTAACAGCTCTCACATTTCTATGGGATTAGGTGTTGGGAATGTCTAAAGCAATTTTGCAGTCAAATGTTGCAGGTCTTAATTAATGTGAGAATGACCAAGCTTTGTTTGTGTACTCAGCAGAGGTCTGATCTTGGATCAAGATAAATTTTAGAGAAAGCTGGGTCGAGGCTAGTACAACCAATGTTCCAGCAGACTGTGCATCTGCAGTTCAGGCCTGAGGCACTCAAACTATATTATGCAATACAAAAAGTGGTAAAAGACAGCCATAACCACAAACATTGGATCCAATGTGTTCATTTTCCTGTCAAATGTACTTATGTTTCAATACAGGTGGCTTGTGAAGTTTTCTGTCATCATTTTTGTTTCTTACTACCAGGGTACTGAGGGAGGAGGGACTATGATAATTCCTTTTTGCCCAGGTGGTCTGAGGCCAATAATCTGAATTCCTGGTTTCATGCTTACATTTCTCTAGTTAGACTCCTACCTAAAAACATTCCTCTGTACTCTATAAACTATACCAAAGAGAGATACAGATACAGCCCATCTCAAGGGAAGTCTTGGGTAGGAAGTCTCTTGAGAAATCCTAGCATAGATATTATCTAAGCAGCACCTGAAATCTCTACCCATAAGCAGAGCTGGTGTTGCTTTGGCATGCTGATCCCTCATCTTTTAAGCAAGGATTAACAAGAAGAGATAATTGATAGCTGTGCTTACGTGAAATAGTAATTGCTTGTATGGAAGAGAGAAAGAGGATGGGTTCACAGTATGAATGGAGAGGAAAAAATCCTTCAGTAGCAGTATATGAAACACCAGCTGTTTTCTGCTGGCCTGTGAGTTTTGGAGGAGCCGAAGGATGAAGGAGGTTTCCTGAAGACTTAACACAGGGGATTGTTAGTCCTGAGGAGTGTGGAGAGGAGTATGGATACTCTGAATGGTGGACTGATGGCCTTTAAAGGAATAATTATATAGCAAATCTAGGATGGCTTGCTTCTAGACGTACTCAAGAAGAGAGGTTCCTAGGACAGCGGTTTGTCCTGTGACCCGAACATGATACTCAGATGCCAGTGCAAACTCTGAGTGACTAGATTTCAAAAGGGATCTTTATTATCCTCTAATTCTGAGAAGTAAGGAGAAAATATAATTTTCTTCTCAAGTTACATGAGAGTGATTGTAGGAGAGACCTGGAAACTTAGCTTGGGAAGCTCTTCACACGGTCTGAGAGACGGATATGAGGCCATCTGTGCTGACCACAAGGCAGACTGTCTGGTGGGAAGCTACATGGGACTGAGAACAATATCTTATCTCTAGCTGATGCAGTGACTTGCTTTGTGCCATCTTGACAAGATGGAGTGGCTCTGGGCAGGGTTGGAGGAAGGCCAGTGCTGGCACAGAAAGGGTGCAAAGCCACCTGTCTGTGATGGACAAAGAAAGCAGGAATGCAGCAGCAAGTGATCAGTTCAGTCCAGGCTGCTTTGGAAGCAGAGGCTTAATTTTCTTAATTATTTTAGAGGCTTTTACTGGTTTCATGCTTGTACCTTCCTCACTTCCTCAAAGTATATGCCCAGCAAAACATCTGAGCTGAAGGTGTAAGCTCTTTAGCTAAACCTACTTGTGAAAGCATAGAAAGAAGCATCCTTGAAATCATGGTTTTCCAAAGTAGACATATTTGTACCTCACAGGCTTAAGAAGTGGTACAGGGGATAGAAGTAGTATGGGAAAGAACAGAAGTCTGTTGCTGAGATGATCTGCTAGTGATGCTGCATAAAAACTGCCTCTTAAGTGCACCAAAGAGTACTGATTAGAAACCTCTTCAGTGAAGTGCACAGAAGGTGCTGTGAAGAGATGGTACATACATACTGTTCCTGAGTATGGCTGTGGGACACCTAGTTGAAGTTCTCATGTCTGTTCCTTCTGCATGTTCTCTGCCAAGCTTCAGTAATCCAAATCCAAGTTCAACTGGGAGTCTTGGTTGTTTGTACTGCCCTGACTCACAGGAACAAGAATCAGATCTGTGGCGGTTTATAACTCCAGGCAATTCTGATAGCAGTCCAAAATGGATGTGCAACAAACAAACTGTGGGCTTGGGGAAAAAAATGATCCATGGTTGCATTTCAGAAGTTCTTAGTGTTGCAGTCAAAGCCAGTAGATTCTGACTGTCTGTTTGCATTTATACATAACAGTTGGAAGCCACTGTAGTGCAGCTATCCATCTTTACTATATGGCTTCCCTGTGACTGACTAACAAATGATGCAAGTCTGGCATGTATTTGTGGATGATGATATTGCAGATTTTCACGACGTGTGCTTGTATTTCTGGATATTTGTATGTGGCCTCTGTCAGCTTCTGGTGCTTCCATTTTTATTTTTTTTCAGTCTGTCACCCGTTCTAAACTTTGTTTCTATTATGTTCAAATGGCCACATCTTTTGTTTAAAAAGGCTTGACCAGAAGATCAGTTCCTTCAGGTGTGTAGAATAGTGGTTAGAAGAAAGTGAAAATGAGCATGTCCCATATGTGCAATGCACTCTTCTAGTTTGCATGAATGGGGCAATGATAGTGATTACACGAGATAAGCAGGTCTGACTGCTGATGGGAAGGCAGTCCTTTGTATGAGCTCTTGTCATGTCAGAGTCAACCTGTTCCCTCTTTGGTACTTTAAAGATGACTATGTAGGGAGATGATGGATGACTCAGACTGCCCGTATCCAACAGCTTTTAGCTGGGATAGCTGTTTGCCAAGTTGGGGCTGTAGATCTTTGCTGACCTGCATGCAGAGACATGGGTATTGACAGTCTGATCTGGGAGATCATGGGTCCTTGCAGCTCCCTTTGACCAGAGGTAGGATTTGTGATGGATGATCATTCCCATACACCTGCTGTGGTTGTGGAAGGTACCCCCAGGTTATAGGTAGCGTGGTTACCTGAGCAGAGTGTTCAAACCCCCATGGCAGCACAAAGAGAAATGTGTGAATGAATGAATATTGCTGAAATGATGCGGATTCTCTCAAGGTTTGAAAAGCTTTGGGTTCATTTGGGGATTTAACAGCAGCTTTGGCCAAGTCCCCGCATTACAGCATGTGCTAACAGTTTGTGCTAATGCATATTTCTCTAATTTCAGTCAGTGTTCCTGTTCTGCAACCTTTTCTAAGAAACATTTAACTGTCAATTTTGAATTTACATGTTATATATACTATTTAAACACAAATTCCTTCTACTGTGTTTTTTCCTAAAGGATTATCAAGATCAAAGGAATGATTAAGTGTAATATATGTTCAAAATACGTACATATGGGTACAAATTTAAACAATAGCCATCTAAATTAAGAGGCCCTTTCTTGGCAAAAAGAAAGGTACTTATGCATAATTAAATGTTAAAAAATCTATATTATCGTCATATGAACTTCATGGTGGAGCTCTTGGTCTTCAGCTTCGCTGAAGAAACACACATAAAATTAACTCTACCTGTTATTATACTGTAATATTTCTTTGTTATCCTCCATTGGTATAAGGCTTATTTTTGTGCCAGTAATATAATAAAGGCATAAATGTTAACATGAAGACTTTGTCTCAGGTAAACATCATTTACTCTCTCAGAAGAGATGCTGTGACTTACTTTAATGGAGCAACATCTGTTCTTTCAGAATTAAATGAGTTCCCTGAACAATAATTAATAAAAATATTGCCACTAAATACAGCTGGCGTATTGTTTATAATAACAATATAAACCCATACAATTGATGTAAATACAAAAAGCAGTAAGTGCCCTTGTCTGCTTTGCTCCAGCCTGCCCCAGTGGGCATCTTTAGCAAAGATTTTCACTAGATAGTTGAGTTGTTGGTCTGAATGCTTAAACACAGATAAGGTGTTTTGCTGGGAAGAGTTGATAAGTTTCTGATAGCAGTAACTGTAGAAACATTCCTAGTTCTTCTGATTGTGTGATGCTGTGGAGTTAATAATGTGAAAGCATTGTTACTAAGATGTTCAGGAGTCTGAAAGTGCAAAAAAAGTCCTGATGAAGGTTTTTTATTTTTTTCTTTTGTTATTCCTTCCAAGCAGAGATCACTAGTCGTGTGAGTACATCACCGGCCTTTCACATATGCTGAGGATGCTGGGGAGGGACTCTTCATTAGGGACTATAGTGATAAGACAAGGTGTAATGGGTTAAAACTTAAATAGATGAAGTTATAGATTGGATATAAGGAAGAAGCCCTTTATTGTAAGGGTGGTGAGGCACTGGAATGGGTTGCCCAAGGAAGCTATGAACGCTCCATCCCTGGCGGTGTTCAAGGCCAGATTGGACAGAGCCTTGGGTGACAGGGTTTAGTGTGAGATGTCCCTGCCCATGGTAGGCAGGTTGGAACTAGGTGATCTTAAGGTCCTTTCCAACCCTAACTATTCCATGATTCTGTGATTCTATATCGGGAAGCAGCAGTTTGTCATACTTTAGAATGTATTTAGAGAGCCTCATCCTCAAAGTATGGCAAGAAGAGAAGGGTGAATGTACTCACTTGGTTCTACTGTGTTTTTTTTTTAGTTCAGTTCTGAAAGTATTAAGCTCCATTGCACTCATGTTGGACATCAAATGGTAGGGTGTTCTTAAGTTTGGTAACCATTTCTACTGTAACTTTGCTTCTGGTCATTCATTGCAAAGAGGCTGACCATCTCACATGGCAGCTAAACAGGGCAAGTTAACATGCTGTGATGGTACAATAACAGTGTTGTGGGAAAGATAGGTTTTCTGTAAACAACTGAATAGTATATCCATGTTATATAAAATTGTTGGAATATATTTTCTTCTGTTGGAAACTAAGAAGAATTACAAGTTGGTCTTTATCGTTTTTCTGTTGGGTTGTTTTGATGATTGTTTTTTCTCTGTGAGCTTATGCTAACAGAGAAAGGAAAGACTGGGTAGTTGACTTAATGTCCCTCTATTTTTAATTTCTCTGGCTGTAGTTACTACTTTCAGTAACACCTTTGTCCATTAAATTTACACATCACTTGATCTAAGACTGACATCTCTATGCAGGTCTGTTTCTGAAAGAGCATGTTGGGATTTAGCTTCCCTAGAAGCATGCATCTTCACTGAAGGGCAAACAAGTGGTTAAATTTAGTGGTGATGGAAAGCTTTTATGTTCCATTATGTAGGAAAAACACTTTCAAACAGTTCAAGCTCCACAACTGTTAACAATGCAGACTACTAATGGGATAGCAATCAGCCTGTACACCAAACACACAGATTGAATTCTTGCTGCTTGTCATGTAACCAGAGATAAAAATATCTTCTAGTGACTCTGATAAAGTAAATGCTGTCATAATGACTCTGGGTGAACCTCATCCAGATGTTGCAGGCTTCTTGCTGTGATATTTATTCATAAATCTTGTTAAAGTATAATCAGAGAAAATATGTCTGAAGTATAACCATCAAAACTCTGTGACAATATTCATGCAAATACAACAATAATTCTAATATGTTGACACACAATTCATGCAATAGGTTACTGGTATATCTAAGCCTGCTGACTAGAGCTCACCAATAAATACAAAACTAACTTCTACCAAGTGAAAGGGGAAAAGTAACTTTCTTTTTGAATGAAGAATTAAAATATGCCCTTTTTTGTGTGTATGCATATGACTTATGGGACTTCTACAATACTTAAAATTCATAAATTTTCATATATGGTAACTTGTACGTACACTCATAACTTGTTCTTTTTACTCATCCTGTACAACTGTTACCAGTTCATGGTGCATAATACCATTTAATTCAAGAGCCTGGTTGAGTAGCATAAGTAGAGAAGAATATGAAGATGAAATGGAACACATATGAACAACCTACAGGACAGACCAGTTTGCATAAACTAGGATATCACCACTCTTCTTTCAGACACTTGGCTGTACAGCTGTAGCCAGTCTGCTTTTCATTTTCCTTTAGGCTGTATTTGAAGAAGCAAAAAATACTTTAATACTGCTTTTCCCACTAAATCCACTGCCCTGCTATAGGAATAATACTTATTTGGTACTGGGAGAGGATAGTTCTGAGCTGATGACTGTTAGGGTGTGATGGCGATGTGACGTACGTAACTGAAGCTTTTGTGAATGCCAGAAAGAAACAGCTTGGAAATTTTAACGTTGTGTGTCAAGTATCATTTGTAAGCAGAAAGAGCACAGGGATAACTTTTTAAATTTAAGCTCATCATTATAGGCTCAACAAACCAAGACACGACTGGCCAAATGTATCTTAGCATTCAAAATAGCTGGATAGAAGAAGGCTAAGCACACTTGGTTGTTTAGCTTGCAGTATCTTGTTGCTCCCTAGTAACTTGGTTTGTGAGTCTGAACCCATTGTGAGCGAAGTTAAGACTCCTGCTAAAAATCTGTAGCAACTTGATAGATATAAATTCTCGCACTGCAGGAACAAAATCATAGAGATGATGCTTGCAAGTTGCAAATTGATTCTCTAAGCTACAACTGTGCAAGACCAATTGCTTTACCTTTCAGTAGCATTGTGTGCTGTTGCAAATGATTCCTTAGTATTCAGGTATGCTCTGATTGCTTTACCCCATACCAGAAGGTTTTCCTGTCTCTCTCTGACCACTGGCAGGCACTTCCTCCTCTCCCATCACTACCAAAAAGGCCCACAGAGTTTCTGGGTTAGCACGTTCAGCTACTCTTTTCATACTAGGAAGCAATGTGCAGAAGTGTGCAACTGTTGCACTAATGTCTCAATTTAAGAACTTTTACATCCCCTCTTGATGGTAGTCAGGTATTAGAAACTTCAGATTAGGTGAAGGTGAAACTGGAAATAAAAGAACACAAACCATCCCAAATGAAAGCCAGCTTACAAACTACATCTAAGATATAAGTTCCTAAAGAAATTACAGGTGAAGGAATGAAAGAAAAGCATACTTGTTATAAATTCACTGATCTACAGAATATCTCTCCTTTTACTCAGAAGAGCTCCTTTAGAATCTTTTGTCATGAGAGACTGTGTTCTTCTGCATGCCCTACATCTTAGACTTGCTTTATCCAGAGAGGTCTTGGAAGAGGATCCTAGTTCTTACACCTGAGAACTTGTAGTCCTCCAGGGGTTTCTTTCAATAATCTTATTTTCCCCTCCAAAATGTATTACCCTTAGCTACTCGGGGAATACAATTTTAGCTTCTGCTGGTAAAAGCCTGTTTCATGTTTTTTTGAGGATTCAGGTGCTACTTTTGCAGACTGGATGACATTTCCCATCCTGGGCTGTCCTAGGGACTGTCCTGAACTCGGAGCTATTTTCATCCCACTCACTTCCATAATGAGCCAATTTGGATGGTTCAGTGTGAAGTGTCTCCATCCGCTAAGCCTGTCTTTCTTCATGTGCAAGCTGATGTAAGGATGTGTAGCTCATTTTTTGAGAGCAGATGCTTTTCTGAAAAAGATTGGTTTGGAGAGATTGACTCTTCAAACCAGTCTTTGGTGCTGTAACACACAGAATTGAGCTGCATACATTTCTTTGTCCTTGCAAACCACACTGAGAGGCAGGAAAATGCTATTCTCCCTATTATACTTAGCAAACTGTAGTGCAAAGAGGCTTAAGAGGAGATTCCTCGCTGGATTCCAGCACTCAGTATTGTTTCAGTTCCCCTCTGTGGCTAAATCAGTGTGTGGGACACAGGCCTCCACTGTAAGTGCCCCAACTGCCTTTGCATCTCACGATTTGTGTGTTCCCAGAGCTGTTCTCATTCCATATGGGCACAGGAAACAAGAAACTGTCTTCAGCTTGACATCCCTGTCTAGGCATTTCCTTGCCTGCATTTTGAGGGTTTAAGAAGAGACTGAAGTGGGTGGAGGAACTTAGGTTCAAAAGTTATCAAATAGCAGTACAGCGGCCTTCTGCTGAGGTGGAGTGTTTGGGATGTGGGGAAAGATTTGATGCTCAGTTTTGCTTACAAGGTTCAAAACCATTAAGCACTTCAAGTCTTCCACTAGAATAAGCTATAACTAGGCATCTAAGATGTTTTATGGTGGAATACCTTCTCTTTTCTCATGGAACTTTAGAGCAGAAAATAATGCCAGATTTACTAGGCCAGAGTGGAGTGGACTTGCTGGTGAGCGCAGTCAGCTTGGCAGAGAATGGCCAAGTCCCTGCTCCACAAGCATCATGTGCTCTCTGATAGACTGTCACTGTCAAAAAGTTACTTCCGTCTCCTCATGGTGCTGCAGGCTTAAACAACCATCTTTCCAGCAATTGACTTGATATTATACCCTTTATTTCTTTTGGCTTGTATTTATTAGTCAGGATATTGAGACCAGAATTGTCTTGGTGAAAGACAAAATAGCAAGTTCTGAAAAATTGGGGAATGGCAATTTACAGTAAATGCGAAGTTTCAGGCACTCTTACTGGAGTATGCATGTTCAGTATGTGCTGAAGGACTTTGCATTTATGTGATCGTTTGGATGTCTTTTATCTCCAGCTGGCATTGAATACATTGTGTATCTGGGTTGGTTTCAGCCAAAAGGAATCTTTCATGGTCAACAGAAGAACTGAGATCCAAAACAAAACTGGGGAAGACCTCTGAAAGCAAGCTAGCCTTCTCAACTGAAGTGTCACATTCTTCAGCTCCTCTTGATGTTTCTGTGTTGCTGGTGTTGGACCATGGGTGGGTGCTTTGGGAGAAGGTGGAAGATGTCTCATATGAATTGCTATGTCTGCCATCTTCTGCTCCCAAGCCTTTGATAATCTAATATCTGGATAAACAGTAGTGTGGCATTTGCTAACATCTTGTAGTCACCCACTCCATTTGGTTGATTTATGCATCTATCCTACTCTTAAAATCTTGGGGTGTGGTATTGCTTCTCGTTTTCATGCTGCAAAAAAAAAGTTATTTCCAAAGCTATGAAGCATCTGCCAATTAAAAGCTATAAACTGTATTTTCACAACCCTTTATTTTCTCAAAGTGTGTATCTAAGGAAATATCTCAGCAGACAGAAATAGACTCCTTGCTTAATGGATCTATAGCAAACGTTACTTCTTTAAGGAGGGCAATCTGAGGACTGTGGTCCAAAACCTGCAAGTAATAGCTGAAATTTAATCACCAACAGCAAAGAAATTAATCTATGTCAGGAATGACTGCAGGAAAAAAAATATCTTGGACAGAACAAATACTTCCTGAAGGATGGCCGCATGGCTTTCTGCTTATGATTGGGAAAGTTCAGGTTAAGTTTGCTGAGGGGGATATTTCTGCAGAATCTTTCTTGATGAAAGTCAGGTCCTTAATTTAAAAAGGCTATCCTACTGTTTGTGATCTATTTATCAGAGTAGGATGGAAGACACTTCTCTTCAAATTTATAGCCTCGTCAGCCTGTAAATGTAGAAATAAACTGAAGTAGAAAGTGTTGTGTTATTTTAAAAACTGATTACTTTCTGGAAAAGAACTATGTCTGTTTGCTTGTCTCATTATTTTGACAGCAGTTCTCTGATAGCAGGATGCTGCCACTCCATATTACACAAGCAAACACATAGGTGCTTTTGTGGGGGCTGCTGTGTTGTCCTCTAGATTCATTCTTTGTCTTCCCAAACTGCCTCTTTGTGGGCTACTGCAGCTCCTCACTGGGAAACTTCTGATTTCAAAGGTAGCAATCTCATACCCCTAGCTTTAATATTCAACTGTCAGAGCAGCCCCGTAATCTTCATCTGCTCCAAAGGTGTGAGATGGGATCCCTGTGCACTAACTTTTCAGTGTTTAAATAATCCATAAAACTGACTGAAGCCCTCTATATAATCACTTTTGGAGACACATCTGTCTGCTTCGGTCACAATTGTAAAGTGACAGGCACAGACATTTAAACTTAGGTGAAAGCAATGCCACTCATTTTTGTTAGACCTGGAAAGTGTCATGATCAGGCATAGGGGCTCACATATTCAGAGGAGCTCATCTCTCAGGTTAGGCACTTTAATGAGGTCAGTTTTTCACCTTTCTTTCTCTCAATGTAAACTAGAAGGTGCTTAGCAGGGCTGCAAAGTGTGGTTTTGAAATCTTAGCTCAGTGTCAAGCATAAAGCAATAGCAAAAGGAGTTGGATCTGATGTCTTGGGAAGTTGCGCCATTGCTCTCAAGCAGGGGAAAGGTGAAATGCTTCAACAGAAAGTTCAGAGCACAGAGGTCTTTTACTTCATTATTTTGTAGTGATAACAGAATATTTCAGCATTTGTGAATTGCGGTGTTGGTTTTGTTAAACTCTTATGGGCTCTGAGGCCCATGTGGAGACATAGTTCCACAATATTTTGTGCCTCTATCTTCCATTTCTAAGGGCACCTTCTACTCATCTTGGCTGTAGTACATACATTGCACTTTTTGTCTGCAGTGCTTCTCTCTCTGTTCTGTCCCAAAGGAAATGTAGAACTGGGCCTTTGGAGACAACAGAGGGGAGCAACAAAAGTAGAGAAACAGGAACATGTTTGATTTGATGCATTTTCTAGGCCAAAAGATGAGCCACTTGCTGGAAAACAACTCAAGTGGGATGAACTGTAGCTATAAATAAATGATTGGTGGTGCTTGTATGGGAAGTCTGGTAGCTTGTCATAGCACTTACTTTTTATTATGCTGCTCTTTGTCAGTGTTTGACACATGCCCTGACTTGTACAACCGCAACATTTGTGCGCTCTCTTTCTTCAAACAAACAAACAAACAAGCCTGCTGCTTTCTGTTTGGGAAACAGAATCTGTAACTATGCGTGTAAAATCTTTAGGCATGCAAAGTGCAGACAGCCTTTCTCCTTTGGCAGATACCTTTCAAAAGGAATTGGGTTCTTAAATACACAGGAGTTCAAGTGGGTTTGTCCGGCTTGTGAATTCCACCAAATCTCACTACAGATAGACCACATTTATAGCAGGCCCCTACTTTCAGGCACGCAGATGTCTGCAGTACACAGCTGCTGTGTGAGAAGAATAGGGCATAGCATTTGTGACAGCTGACAAGGGGGTGTCCTTCTGTCCTGCTGCTAGGGTGCACCGTCCACTGAGAAGGCAGTGGGCTTTGAGGCTGGAGTGAACAGCATTAATAGTCAACATGGGAAGGGTTAGCAAAATCTGTCAGCCTGAGCCAGGAGTTCTTCTATAAACTTTGTGGCTCTTCAGGAGTGTTGCTTTTAGAAGCTGAAGCAGAAAAGTGCTTTGACCAGAAGAAGCTGCTGCTATTGGTTTATCCCCCACACCTCATCAACAGTCAGATATGTTGAATTTGAAATGTGCAAGGCCACAGTACAACAATAATTGTTTTCCTTCTCTTATAAAGCCTTTAAAAAGGTGGATGTGTGGATGCTACAGGTATTGCACAATGTCTTGTTTCTAGCTTTTTCATTTAAAGGAACGTAAACATCTGTCTCTATAACAAGCAATGCTTTTGTTTTAAATTTCTGTACCCTAAACTTATCTGTATCAGTGGATAGTTATACTTTATGAAATGTATGTATATACATTTTGGGGGGTTGCTTACCAAGGTGATTTAGCTAATAAGTTTAAAGTATTTTTTGCATTAATAGTTTGAGCTTCCCCCCCCCCAAGTTTTTTCAATTTGATTTTGTGTTGTTTCCTTGAGCATTAATAAAAATAGATTCGGGCAATAAATTTTGTGGTGGCAATCCAATAAATAAAGGAGACCCTGTAAAGCGGTACGAAAAATAGGAGACTTATTGTGAATTGCTTGAGCAACAGCTTTCCCCTTCAGGTGCCAGACTGTTAACAAGTAGCACTAGCTTATGTGCATAACCATGCTGCTGTAAGGTAGGGACAGACCATTTCTTTCTCCTTGCAAATCCAATAAAAATCTTGTTACTTCTAAGAAAGGATTATTTTAGGGTGGTATGGAGACAAATGTTACATGATAGCTAGATTTAGCTGGGGGCATCGCAACCAACTCTGTAGGTACAGCACAAAGTACTTTGGCACAAACCTGTCATTCAGCCTGGTTGTCAGTTGTTCCTGAATTTGTGTTAGAGGAGTGTGTTTTGGGAAACTGAGGTACCATGCTCCTTCTTCCCTTTTTCTCTGGTAGAGAAAGCTACAATGAGAGGGGAACAAGGGTACGTTGAGAGGGCATGGGCAATAGGGGTGCAGTACAAAAAATAATGTGTTAGAATGATAATGTTCTGCCCACTTCCTTTAACCTAGAGCTGCTGAATTCCTCAAAAAAAGAAAAAAAAAAAAGCAAAGCAACAAAGTCTGAATAGAAGAAAAATCAAGTACAAGTAAACAAATGGGCAGTGATATTTAAACTTTAAATAATTAATCTTCTCAGGAGGTCTTTCGTGCCCTGCTGCATTAAGGCGTTGGCTTAGTCCAAATGAGCACTCTTTATGCTATGTGCTGTGAAGGTCAAAACAAAAGGATTGCAAAGGGTCTGGACTGAGTACAAGACTATGCTGCAGAAGGACAGATGGGTCCAACTAAGAGAGAGAGATTTGAATGGTACAGTATGTAGTGGCCTATCCTTTACCTGTCTTCCCATTCTCAGATGTGTTCGTATCTTGTCAAGGAGAGTTCTGCTGAGATTTTCCATTGAGGTTATCAGTGAGGCTTTGCAAATATTTGCAGTTGCTTTTGAAGAAAAAAAAAAGGATAAAGAAGCAATTTTTTAGAAAGTCAGGGGTTGACGCCACTGACTTTACTCCAAATGGCAACTCTTGCCAAGTTGTTCATGCAAAGTGGTAGTTTCCTCTCTTTTATATTTTGTCCCTCTGTATTTTTTTATTTTTTTCCTGTGCAATATCATTGTTTCTTAAAGGAATAAGTAAAAAAAGGAAAGATTTTCCTGTTGAAACTCTGACAGTAGGAATACTGCCTAGTTTCCTACTGACCCTGGCTGTGGCAAAGTTGAAAGTTAATGTTGTTGCTTGAGGGAGCTGGTCTATGGCAGCAAACCCCCTGCAGTGTTCTTTGAAGTTCCCTGCCAAAAATTCTTTGAAGAATATTTACGTAGCGTGTGCAAACAGCGACTTGTAGCCATGAATGTGATCACTGATTCTGTCACTAGTGAAAGCGTTATAAACTCCTCTGTGTCATTGGGACAGGTATGTCCTCAAATTCAAGAACCACTTAAACTTTTTAACAATTGAGGAGTGCCTCAGGGTATGGCACCTTGCACTGGTGAACATCCTACCAACTCCAGTTTATGCTTAGGATGGGAAAGAAAGAGTCTTCCTAGTCAGCAATATGACTAGATTAAAGAGATTTTAAGGATGTCAATTTATACAAAATATTTTCTAGGGGATAAATAGGAATTGGTCTCTCCTGTAAAGTTCAGAGAGCTCTTGCTCTCCATTTCAAACGGTACATGTTGAGCCCCCACCACCATCATTACTTGTAGAGTACTTTGGGACTCTCAAATGGAAGTCAGACTTTTTGTTTTGTCAAAAAAAAAAAAAAATGTTTTGGTCACTCTGCTGTTCTATGGTATTCTGTTTGGAAGGAAGCTTTTTATTGAAGAATTTCTTTTTTTTTTTGGGGGGGAGTGGGGTGGAAGGTGGGAGTCAAGTGTCAATATTTCCTGCTGAATTTATATTGCTCCCTAACAAGTCAAGTCTGTGTAAGAGCTGTGTTTCACTGAAGTTGCACTTTTTTGTCAAGACTCAATTCCTCTTCAACAGCAAATAAAGTCCCCTACTACTTGAAGACAATACTGTTTCCAAAATGTTAGCTGTTTGCTTTCTTTGAAATATTTACTAGGTGTAAACAACAGCACACTTAAGTTCCCTGAAGTTTTCATTCTGCACTATATGTGTCTAAACCAATACTGCAATACAATGATTAATTTTCTATGGTATAATGTAAATATTGTTGTGGTTCTTATTTTTATGTGTTTATCTTTGACAATTCAGACATAACCAGGTTGGACAGTCTTGAGCGACATGCTGTAGTGTGTGAAATCCTGCCCATGGCAGGGGGGTTGGAACTAGCTGGTCTTAAGGTCCTTTCCAACCCTAACTGTTCTATGATTCTATAAACTTCAATTTTTAAAAGGTACTGAATGAGCTCAGGGTATTTTTTCCATAGTTTTGTTATAATAACATGACTTTAATAATGCCGCACTCTCGGAAATCACAGAGCAGATTTCAAGACATCCAGTTTCAGTGGCTTAAAAAACAAAACAAACCCAACAATAAAACTAACCAACCCTGGAACTGCCCTCATTCTTTCTGAGGCCTTTCTCTTTACAGTTTCAGGTACTGATTTCTGTTAAATAATTAAAGGCAGGAGGGTGGGGATTTTTTGTTTTGTTTTCTAAACCTGTAGAGAGTACTGAAATTTAGACTTCTTTCCAGCAAGTCTTTCTCCTCTGTATTATGGCCTCCCTGCAGACATTTTGAAAGTTCTGTACATTTTCAGTCTTTTGGAATTTATTACTTTTATATTAATACAGTTCTTTGCCAGTTCTCTAATTGCAAACATTCTCAGCACTGAAGAATGCTGCAAATAGCACACCATGTAGTCACACTAGGTCTTCTGACCCCAGGAGATGGGCTATATGACTGCAAATATTAATTTACAAGACTGTCATATCTCATAGTCAGTACGTCTGTATGAGATGATTGTCCCTGTTGAGGAGAGAATGGGCAAATATTTGGGCTGCTTAGCCGACAGAATCATAACTTTCCTTTGAAGATGAATGGCTTAGGAGATTTGGATGTTATGATCAGGTAGATAAATGGAAGCCTAGCAGCTTCTCTCTTCTCCCTCCACAACATTTGACCCTACTTACAGGCATGAGCCAAACTGAATCTGTGATTTCTTCAGAGGACATAGAAGTGTATTCATTGGCTCTATTTGGATCAAAACTATGCAGAAGGAGTTGGCAGAATACAAATGTATGAAATGATTCCTATGTCGTAGTGTTTGCATGACTAGGATTTCTATCATATTACAAAAACCAAAACAGAGAAGAGCATACACCAAGAATTTAAAGAAATAAAAAATCAAATGCTTCTGATTAAAAGGCATGAAACTCATCCTCTAAAGTGGGAAATCTCTGTCCAATTTCGCTAAAATGTGGCAGCCTTCAAGCAAGTGAAGTACACAGTAAAATACTAAAATATTTTCTGTCATTTCCCTCCTAGGTTATGAAGCACTGGTGGTTAATCTGGAATGACAAGTAGTTTTGCTGGGGATGGTCAATTTACTTGTGCTCCTTAATCACAAAATTGATGCTTAAATAAGAAGTTCACTCTAGAAAAGCATTTGCTGTTTAGAAAAACATGTCAGCTATATCCTGGCTTAGGTAGCCATGGTTCTTGGTCACCTTGATTTCAGTTTGATTGTTGAGTACTTGGTATGCTGGACAATAGGTTTTCAGGTCACTTCTGCACATGTAACCTGTGTTCTTGGATCTTGCTGTTGGTTAAATTATATAAACATTCAGAAAGATTTTGTAGTTGAGATTACATCTTGAGCTGAGGTTTAGGAGTTTGGACCTTTGCTCCTAACATTGCTAATGATAAGCATTTATGGCTAAGAGTTGCGTACTCCTTCTTTTGTCTTGTCTTCTTTCCCAGGCTCTAACTAATGGCACTACAGGGATTTCTGGGTGCTCTGCATGTGTGTAGAGTGCTTAGTGTTTAGCACAGCGTGGTCCTTTTTCAGTGACTCCTCTAGATTATATAGCAATATAATAGTCCTGATGTCAGCAGTGGGGTGGAATAGCTATGTTGCTGACTTGTGGAGCTTGTGGAAGCGCATCATTTTTGCAGGATAACTCCTCCAACATGTAGTGTATTCTGTTTTCTTTCAAGCATCTCTTTCAGTATAATTTTAGAAATGGCTGTATGCCCTGCAGTCTTATTCCTCTGAGAATGTCTGAGTAGTGAAGGCATGCTGCTGTAAGATAATACTTATTTGGGGGATTCTAATATCAGAGTTCAACGATAAGTCTTATTATAGCTTTGGAACAAAATGGTGTATGTGTGCGAATTATTATAGCCAAATATATATTTTGGTAAAAAAGTCCCTTTGCCAAAGGTGCATTTGGGGATTGATTACCTGTTGTAGCCAATAAAGTGAAACTGAAAAACATATTTTGTTGTTGATTTTTTTGGAAATGAGATTTCAGTTTTACTCCTGAAATAACTTGTGTTGTGGTTTGCTTGTATGTAGTACTAAAAACAAGATTCAAAAGTGACATGGAACAAGAACCATTGTTTGATTTAAAGTCTTTTTACTTATCTATAAATACAAAAGATGACAAAAGGTTTACCTGAAGTAAGTGTGTGTTTGGTGTTTGTTCTGGGTTACCTTGTTGTGATTCCCAGGAAAACAAAAATCAATTGTTTGCTCATCTTGTAATGGGTTTTTTCTTACCTGATTAATCAGCTCTTACAGCATGAATTTCGTGTCTATGTTTCCAAGACTACTACTGAAAACAAAATAAAAAAGGAGATAAAAATAGAATGTACGGAAGAAAGCAGTGTTTACTGCTACTTCCATTTTGCATGTTGTGTGCATATAAGGGGGCTTTCATCATACTCACCTAATGATCAAGATCTTCAGTGATTTATTCCACACACCTCCCCCCCCCCCCCCCCGCCTTCTATAAAGAAATATGCCCGGAAAACATGCTGATTTTGCTTGTCATACAGCTGAACAGTCATGCTGTGACAGGTATTAGAGCACGTTCAAATATACTTAAGCAAGCACACAAAACTTTAATCTTGGTGCATTGTTTTTTCTTCAACGAAGTCTCCACGTTACACTGTTTATCTACCATTTCAAGTGAGCCTCCTTGGCCAGCGCCCAGTCCCACCTTCATGATGCAAGGTGAACAGAGTGCTTGTTTGGTGATGGACAGAAAGGAATAAGATTTCAATCAATTCTGTGTATTGGTGTGCCTAGGCTGGCATATTTTACTGCACGGCTACCCAGAATATGGATTAAGTGGCTACGTTACTTCTCTCCATGCCCTCTCTTACCCTCCCCACCCAGCATTAGAATCATAGAATAGTTAGGGTTGGAAAGGACCTCATTATGGGGCAACAGTATGGTATGTTTTTGAAAAGACAGTTTGACCCCAAGAAAGGAAACTTCCTTTCCACTGTAACCTGAGAGCAACTCATTCTTTCTTTCTGTCCCTGTATGGGTCTGATAAGAAATAGAGGTTAAACAATATGTAGCCAATAAAAAGCACAGACGGCAAAATCGGAAAAGACAGCAAAGAGTGCTGAGCCATCACCAGAGAAAGAAGTCAGTGACAGACTCCCACAAAACACTGGGGCTTGATGTTTTTAAAGGTCTTTTCTAACCTAGTTGATTCTGTGATTCAGGGTGGGGGAGGGAAGGAGAGAAGATGCTGAAGGTGAAAGTCATCAATAAGAAACTTGGCCAGTGCAAAGAGGATCTGTAACAATGTGGGCATCTAGAAAACTTTGAAAAACTGTTTTTCCTGTTATTCCCAAGTTAGAATAACCAAAAAGTCAGAATTGTTTTGTGAAATTCCAGTAAACATTCATAAAAACATAAGGATTTATCAACTGTTATAAAATCTTGGGAGACTAAAGAGGTCAAATAAGTGTCAGAAAAAGATACTTCCATACTTATCTGCGGTGTTTGGATAGCTTCTGTCTTGAAAATACAAAGTAGATAAGAAACAGCCCTTTTTGGTCTCACAGGTGGTGTAGTGAAGCAAGGCTTTTTGCTGTTCTACTGTGTAAATTGAATCACTTCCCCATTTGTAAGTGTATAAATATCCCTTATGCTTGTAGCTAGCTGATGCTTTTTTGCCCTTTGTGTTTGAGTGATGCATGTGGTAGGTATCTAGTTCTGTCTTTGGAAAGCTTGTTAATAATTTATTTGCTCTGAAATAGAGTCCACATCCTAGTTACCTTGCTTCTATCCCAGCTGAACTCCCATGGCATGTCCTTATCTACTATTTTTCCCATTATACAGCTCCAGGTTGTGCTGCTCATACTTGTACCATGTTTTATCAAACACACTGTCCTACTGACTAGAAAAGATTTGCTTTGGTGGCACTTGTGCTTTGGAAATCAAAACTGCATTTCTTTTCCACACCCACAGAACTGTTTTTAAAAGGAGGTGTAGAAAACTGATCTAGTAGTACTGCAGGTTCTCCACATTTATAGGGAGTAAAACAGGAGCCCCACTTCCTCAGGACCTCTGTTTCTCTGATTTTTCTGTCTTCCCTGACCTCTATTCTCTGTTTTGTTGTTCTCAATAGGTCTTTAGCTTTTGGCCTTCTCTTCCTTACCCTGACTTTTATGCAGTTTAGTTAAGGACTGACTTCCAAGTCCCAGAGCTTTGTGAAAGCTACTATTTGTAATGCAAATAATATGCTTAAAAATATGATGGATGGCAACCAGAAACAGAAATTTCATTTCTTTGCTATGTTTTCAGGTAACTCCTTGATTTCTGTTTTTGAGATTGAATTAGTGGGTTTTGAATGTGGAGATGTTGTTTTTAAACCTATGTAAAACAGTTAAGCCAGGTTGCAATGTGAAGCAGTCCATAGTGGGTTGCGAGGTCTCAAGATGGTGGCAGTGCAGGAAGAAGTATAAATGGAAGGAGAAGCTGGCTGTAAGGGGGAGCTTGGAGATGGGATGGGGGTGCACACAGCCCGTAAATTTTTAAGTGCTCCAGCAGGAAGAAACAGGGCCGGAAAAATTCCTTTTCCCACAAGCAGCAGCGTAGTAGACCCAGAAGGACCCTCAGAGAACACCTGTTCTCTGCTTTCCTACGGGCCACAGCACATTTGTACAGAAGACTTTACAGATGCTGTTTCAGCTACACATGTGAGGCAGCTAATGTCAGTTTGCCTTAGGTGACGCAGGAGTGTATATCTAGCAAACTAATGCCTGTGGCGTAGAGGCAGCAGCACAGATGGAATTGGGTTTGCTTGTGCTTCTCAAGGGTAATAACCTACTCCCATTTCCCAACCAAATTACTTGGACTGTAGTCTCCATGCCCTGAATCAGAAAGACTTGATTGCCGGCATGTGTCGAGCTCTGGTACAGGGCTGATAATTGTTCTGATGTATATCCATACATATAATCACAGAATCACAGAATCCCAAGGGTTGGAAGGGACCTAAAAAGATCATCTAGTCCAACCCCCCTGCAAGAGCCAAGTCTCTGCAAGTGTCTGCCAAGTTCTCTGCATTTCTTGGCTTTCCAACTGGATTGGCCACAATTCACATGCCAGCCTTTGCTCCAGATGGAGCAGGTAGGGAATGGAGTTATGATCCTTGGTCAGTCTAAGAGCTCCAGTACCCGGTTTCAATCTCTTATTAAAGGAAGCACCTGTATTGCTCAAAGCTGACATCTGAGGATCCTAGACAGGATAGAAGGCAAAATGGAGAGATAGATGGGATCAGGCTGCAATTAGGAAGTAAAATTAATGGTATATATTCAGTGGTTTACAACAGCATCTCTTCTCCTTCTTCCCCTTGCATTCAGTGATATAAGGAGCTGCTTACAGCCAAAAAAACCAATAATCCCTATTTCACTTTGTAATCTGTCCCCTTGGTATTCATAAGTAAAACCCAAGCAAGGTTGTATAGAGAATGTTTTCCATCACTTTTTAATAAAATCTAAGATCGTAAATGTGCAACCCATAGCAAAATTTTATTCCTGCTATCACTGCTGTAGCCAACTCAGAAGGTAGAAATTTGGCTTAATGGTTCTATCCCTGATCCTCTCTCTAGCTGGAAGAATCTTTCTCATTGATAAATGGGCGGACAAATTCCAAATTCCCTTAGTAGGAATGAAATCTAACAGCAAGAAAGCTTTCTTGCTTGCAGCCTAAGGCAGAAGTCTTTTTCTGTGTACTTGGGCTTTGCGTATTCCTCCAGGCTGCCTGAAGGTCCTTCCTTTTTGCCCATACCCTAATGATGTCCAGCAGAGCTTTCCCATCTCCCTTTTTAAAATGTCTTAATTCACTTGTGCCTTTGATATCCTTCCTCTTGGCTGTTACAAAGCTGAACTCTGGTTGTAAGCCTTGCCAACTGCGGCAAGGCTTGCTGGAGCCTGAACAATATTTATATGGTTTCTGTTTAACTGGGCACTTTTTGGATATGCTCAACTGAATTAGAAGCCAGTTATATTAAAAAATAAAAGTCACTTATGAAACTGGGAATTAGAGCCTTTTAAAATTTTAAACCAAACCTCTGTTCAAAAAGGGACGGAGTAAATTTAACTCTATAACCAAATCCCAGTAGTGTTTTTTTGTTTCTGTTCAGGCTGTTCTCTTACTTCCTTACAAGAGAGAGAGGGTATTTCTGGTCCAGAAGAGAAAGCATTTGCCTACTGCAACATTCATGGATTTTAATACTCTTAACATTAGACAACATGGTATGTGAAGGGACCTGTTATTTCTCTTAGTTTCTCTTGTGGAATTTTTACTTCATTCTTTGCACATTTAATCTCCTGCTCATTTTGGCGGAAATGTTATGCAGCCATGTTTTAGTCAATATTTGAATCTGCTTCACAAAGCAGGGGAAAATGCCAGAATTTAGTTTGCAAACTTGAGTCATCATTGCCAGGGGATGTTTTTGACATCTCTTTTTGGTTCTTGTTAGAGATGAATATTCTGGATGCTGGTGGTTGGTTGCCTCAGAGGTTGTCAATACAGTGTTTCAAGGGAGGCAGAGAAGGATGAAGGATGCTATTACCCTCTGAGAAGGTTTGGGATGGTGCAGTGTCATGTGATGACACAGAAAAGATGTTATACCTGGATGGCAGAGGAATTTTACTGCTGTGTCATCATGACATCCACAGCTAAATTGACTGAAATTTGAAGTCCTTTGTTTTCCTTAGAATTTGATATGAAACCTGCACCTTTCAATTGAAAATATGTCATGGCATGTTTCTGAATATTTCCCTCTTCCAGTCCACTTGTGGGAGAAACAAGAGAAGTGAAGCATGAAAAAAAAAATCCCCAAACCAAAGAAAAAGACAAACCAACCCACAAACAGATGGCCACTAAACCAAACAAGCATCTCATCACTTCTTTGTATTTTCAGTTCTTGCTTTTTAAGCCTAACCTGTGTATTCTTGGAACCAGACCTGAGATTTGTGAGCTAGGTGTTTGCAGCAGTGCAGCTGACATCCTGCTCTCCGCATCGTCCCACATTCTCTCTGTTTCCACCTGACGCACAAGTTTTTATGCCAAAGGGACCATTATCATGACCTGCAGATCACAAATCAAAGAACTTTACCCAGTAATTCCTGCAGTTTGAATTAAATGTGTAATGAAAGTTCAATTAAGATACAGGTGAAATACAGACCATGACTGTTTGAGGTTAGAGTGAGAAAAGAGAGGAAATCTTTTGGAATAGATGCTGGAGTGCATCCTGTATTTATTTGTGCAAGCCAAATATATGTATTAAAATGCATTTTGACTGGAAAGTGTTTTTCCTGGTGCTGTAAAATGCCATATAAAATAGGATTGTGTTGCATAAATGGAAACATTAGGAGGCTTAGAAAGCCATTTGGCAAGCAGATGTGTGGAGTTCTATTTTATAGATCTCTCCAATGTTATTAGGAAGCTGACATCTAATAAAACTTAATTCCATAACATTAAAATACTTACTTATTTGCCATGGTAAAAGCCTCACTTGTGGGAGAAAAGGGTGGAGGGGAATGCTTTTGGTCACTAGGCAACACGTTGCCACATTTCTACGTTAGTGCAAATGAGACATTACAGGGTGTGAATGAAATACTGTGATTACAAGAGTGCTTTCAGCTTGAAGAAGTTATCATATGCAGATAAACCAGGAAAAGAACAGTGATGAGTGCATTATTAATGTGATGGGGAAAATGAAAGCTGTGACACACAAAACTCTAAAAAGCTGTAAAGCTCTCTTAAGGGTTATAGCCAGACAGCCAGTCCTGCCTCTGTATTACAGAGAGCACTGCTAGCACTGGTCTTGTGGGGCACAGGCTACAGAGCAAAAGCTGTCCATACAAGGACTGGAGATTTTGCTGATGGACAATTGACTTGCTACAGCAATGGGAAAGTCTCTGGCACAGAAGGTGAGGCCACACCTATCTGTCTATAAAAGGCCTCATCCTCTCTCTCTTCCTGGTTGGATGGCCTGCAGCAGACCTTCACTATAATGTCCTCTGTCTGTCCTCCCTTTAATCCTGATCCATGAACTCCGGGCATGCTCCTCATCCATCCCCAGGCAGAGCTCTGCGCTCTGCAGCTGAGCACTGATGTAGAGGATGACACCCCCTCCTCATCTCCCCAGCCTGTCTTTCCTGAAGAGCCTGTATCCTTCCATTCCAGCAGTCCAGTTGCAGGAGGTGTCCCACCATGTGCCCATGATACCAATGGGTTCATAGCCCTTCAGGTGTGTGCACACTTCTAACTCCTCTTGCTTATTTCCCATGTTGTGCGCACTGGCATAGAGGTATTTCAGTTGGGCCCATGATGATCCTAGGTTATTGGCTGGAGTGGCTGGAAGTCCTCTGTGCTGCTCATCAGGTGCTCACTTGCTGACCTGTGACCACTTGCCAGTTTCTGGGCATTTCCAGCTGGCGCTAGCATCAGACTGGTAGGAGGTTGGATTGAGGTCCTTCTCTCCCGGCAAGTTTTCTTTAAGGCCCTCTTCACCAGCTTGGCAAGGCTGTGACCTAAGACACTCTTCCCTTTCTCTGAAAGGTGGACCTCATCAGCTAAAGCAGACGAGATTTCTCAAAGTGAGTCCCATGGCTGTGGCACCAGTCCCATAAACACGTGTTGATTTGCCAGATTTTACTGGCCCTTTCAAACCCCTTCCCTTTGATCAGGAAGACTGATGAGAAAACTACCTGTGCTCCAGAGTCCTTTACCACTGCTCCCAGGGTTCTGTAATCCTTCTTGATTGTCCTCACATATTATTGTATTCTTTTCATCTTAGAAGCGCTGTTTGCATTTAGCTGATGCTTGCTCATCCTTCCGAGGTCTGCTGTGAGAGTGCACTGTGTCGTACGTGGAAAGGTCGAAACATCTTAGTTCAGTTAAAATCATCTTCCACAAGGTGTGTTCTATCAAGAATGTGCAACTGTACAGTACGACAGGAAGGGTTAATTACAGCCATGTGACTTATGTCTATGACTACTGAGTTTTGTGGCTCATTCTTAACTTATGTTGCTAAAAATAACACTCCACACTATCATGTACTTGATATATGATACTTTGCGTATTATTTTGATGATTGCATGGTGATAGCAGATTATCTGTAACAGAAAAATGTCAATATTTGTATTTATACTTGTATGCAATTATATCCTGACCTGTGAAGAAAACTGCCCATGAATTATCTTCTTTTTCTAGTTGCAAATGTTAAAGTAGTTGGTAATTTAAAATGGTATCTCTAAATTAAATTCCTGTTGAGTGAAAACATTATTTGCTGGCATTTAAATTTCATCATGCTGTTTTCATATAGTCTTTACTCAGTTTACATTTATTTGCATTGGTGCCAAAAATACTGCTTTGGAGATCCACAGCGCTTAACAGCTTAGGGTGGCTGGCACAACTTTTGCTTACAAATTTATTATTTTTCTTCTCTCCTCAAACTACGAGTCTAATTTTGACTCCTGTGCTGTGGATCCAAGCCAAATAGCACACAAACTCAGTCATGCATTTATTTAATCGTGCAAGAATGATGCAGAGCTGGGAGCCAAAGCTCTGAGCATTTAAAGCACTCTCTCTGGAAGTATCCATATGGTATCTGATTGTGTCTTTTGTCTCTTCAGATGTATGTCCTCTACCTGGGTTTTTCTGGTTGGTTGGTTGGCTTGTTGGTTGGTTTTGGTTTGGTTTTTTTTTTTTTTTTTTGTTTTGTTTTTCTGTTTTGTTTTGGTTTTGCTTGTTTTTTGGGCTTGTTTTTTGTTTGTTTGGTTTTGTTTTTTTTGGTTGTTTTTTTTTTTTTTTTTAAGGAAGTTTAAACTATCCCTTTCCTATTCCTGGGGAAAGTGAGTGTGTGTACAATCCTGGCCCAGAAGAGCTGAAAGTGCGTATCTTCCATTGCTGGGGCTAGGCAGAGATTCAGAGCTGCAGCAAGCTGGGAGCCTGGCTGAGTGGCCACTTGGGATCCCTCAGGGTCCTTGCAGGCAGAATGGAGGTATAGCAAATTTGCAGGCCTTCCAGACTTGCGAGTAGGTGACTACTGCCACCAAAGCTTAACTGGAACAATACAAATATTAGTATTGTTTTCAATTGGTCTTTAGCCTTCCAGTTTCACGAATGTACTTGTTTTCCAACCATGAGGAATCGGTTACTCTAGCATTACGTAAAATACAGTAATAATGACAATCATAAAAGCTCGCCACTGTTTCCAGTTTGATCAGAACTTAGTTCTTTTTTCCTTGTAGATGTGTTTTTTGTGGAAGAAGCTAGCATGCTAGAGGTAGATAACAGGTAAGCTGTTTTCATAGTTGTCCCCCACACCATTGTTTGGTACTGTATTCCTACTCTAAAACGTCAAACTTCAATCATCAGTCTTATACACTGCCACATATGGAATTACAGGATAGGGTAAAAACGATTAGTTTCTTCACCCTATGCTCCACATTATTACCTTTGTTTGCTGTAATGCTGACAACCCATATTGCTCTGCACAATATAGTGATGTGGTATCTATCTCTTCTAAAGGCAGGGAGGCGGTACGAGACGTGGTGTTTGGCCCACTTTGTGAGCCTGCATGTTCAAACTTCTTGTCACAAGGTCTGGCCTGATAGGCCAGGGGAAGGAGGGTGGCACTGCCCAAGGTGTCTGCTGGTCCCATCGCCCAAGAGACTGTGCTACTCCTTTAGTGTCTCAGCTGCTTTGCCTGCTAGCTGTCATCACCCCAAACTGGCACGGAGACCATTAGCACTGAAGCAGGCTTACTGCTTCCAGGTATTTGTCTGTATTTCCCTCCAACTATGAACATATCTCTGAAGGAAGTTCAGTGAACTTTTCCAGAGAGTGGTTGACTAACAGTGACAGTAACAAGAGCTCCTACAAAGTGATAAGCATTGAAAGAATTTGCAAGTCCAGGTAGAAAACTTCTACCTTGATTTAGCATAAGAAGGTATATTATAAGGATTTCCAAGTGGCATCACACTGTTAAGATGGTGTAAAGGTTTGACAGAGATTAAGAATAGGAGGAGAGCTTCATAGCTAACATACTTAGCTGAAGAGATGCTAGTCGCGTGGTTTGAGCTGCTACTGCCTAATGAGCTTTACAATTAAAGTAGAAAATAAGAATTCAAGTCTGTCTGTCAGGCAAAGATCACAGGTCAGGGAAGAAAACAAATTGGGAGGTTGAGGTCTTTGAAATAGGGTAGATATGATGGAAACAGGGAGTGTGCATTTGTAGGGGGAATGTTAATGTGCTAGGCACTATGGACAGTAAAGCCAAGGTAGCTTTATTGGCTAATGAGAAATTACTATTGGTATGACTTTTCATAATTATAGAGGGAATAAACTTTGGGAGGTAAGCTATGTGAAAGCACTGCAGAGGTGCATCCTCCCTAAATGGATTATTCCATGCTGTCAGTCACGCTATTTTGTGCTTTACCTATGAAGCAGCCTGCACTGCTGTGGTCAGGTTCAGGACATTGGATAAGTGTAGAACAGGCTTAATGTGTTCTGACAGTTCCTGTGTTGAGAAGCATGTGAGCCATATAGAAAATGAAGCTATGTCAGGTAATCAAGTATTATTATGGTTTCAACAAAACCAAGGTGACTCACTCAAGAAGCATTTCAAACACAGGATAAATCTTTCTTTCAAAAGTGGATTTCAAATACTTGGTAATCAAGTATCTAATTCAGTCACTCATTAATTTAGGAGCATTTTCAAGTCTGAGCATTCAGGAAGTTGATTTATGTAGTATTTAGTGGCAGAGATTGCTGGTGAAATTCTGACACACTAATTTCTTATCTTCAGGCCCTGCAGATAAAGATAAAACTTTCTCAGAACTCCCTAGGCCTCAGGCTTTACCCACTATGCCTTTACCCCTCCATGAACTACACGGTGAAGAGTTCTGTTCTCTCATTTGGCTTACTGGATGATCACAATTTAATTTCAGGAAATGTGTATTTTTCATTTACTTTATGATATGGAAAGGGGTTAGATGTGTTCTTAGTGTCTTTGAACTATGTCTTGATCTATTCAAATGATCTCCTGCTTGGACAGCCCTGAAAGCTCAGCATGTAAAAATACAAATTCAGAACTTTTTAGAGGTTTAAAGCTGCTGCCCTGCTCTGCTAATCCTTTAATTGCTGAGTGGAGGACATCTGAACACTGTTTCCCAGCCACTGATTAGAACAAAACTCTCACATCCCACTGAGACTTGTACCTGCGGATATGAAACCATCACCAACCCAGGGCAAATATGTTCTGAATTATTAGATTAATTTCCTCTTGTACATGACCTGAGAAGCGATACAGCATAACATCTTCACCTATTGTTTTTAAGATTTTCCCAGTTAATTAGCACTAAGGTTACTAATATTAATCAATTCCTCTTAGCAGCCTCTCCCTTTTCTGTCCCATTACAGCTGTTTTGGAAATGATTCCTCTCCTGATTTTATTGTAATGAAGTGTTTGTCTTTTTCCAGTTTATCGTGTAGTGGAACCTGCTGTATGTTCAGTGTCTTGCATTGTCTTTAAGTAGCATCATTAACAAGTACTTTGATGTTGCTTTTTTTACCAAACAGGGGAAGAGGAGAAAGGGAGGCAGAATTTGATCCAGAAAGGTTTTCTTTTTATCAGACTTTTTTTGATTAAATGACAATGGCTCTAAATGCAAGTAGCAAGAATTGTCCATCCTACAGATTATACGACCATGGTCAGGAAAAAAAATCTATTTTCAGCTACTGCTAAATTCTGTTTTTTCTCTCATTTATAGAATCATTGAAAGATAAAAAAGCTGCTGGTAGCACACAGCTCCTTTTATATCTCCACGAAAAGCTTCTGCTGTAGGACTAGGAACCGTACTTTAGGATGCTACTTTACTTCATTGTCTTGTTAATCTTGCTATACTTTGGGAAAACAAAAATAAAAAGTCCAGTATCTTTTGCTCAGACTTCAAGCTCTTCTTCACAAAGCAAAGCTTTGCTTTTAATTGAGCTAGACTAAGGGGAAGAAGTGGCTCTGTACTTCAGAAATATTCATGCTGTAAGAAAACAGTCGCTTGTCCTAGTCCATCCTGACTGTGGAAGTCTACATTTCCCTGAGATTGATATGATCCTGGCAGCATCTCTCTCATGTGTTTCCAATTCAGAACCAGCTCCACATGGCTCTGCTTCTCCCTGGCTGGCCTATTAAAGGAACAACAGCTTTCTACTAGAACATAAATAATCTGTGGACTTCTGTGCTTTGCTACTTGGAGATGATTTCCCCAAGGATGTGCTGACACTCATTCTTCTAGAAGACTTTACAGCTGCTCAAGTATGAATTCAGGGGTTTAATTTTGGGTTTAAGGAAGTCCATTACCCTATAAAGGAGCTGTGAAATGCTGACTTTTGCAAGTACCACATTTTTGTAGCAGGGACTTCGCTTCTGAATTCCTGCCTTGGATGTGGGTGATTTCAGTTCCAGTAACAAACCCAGTAAGTCTTTCTTTTGGGGAAAGGTTACCTTAGCTTATAGCTAAAGAGAAGTTCTCGGAGTACCTTGAAAAATAATACATGCTTATGTGCACGTGCTGCCTGCGTCTGCTTGCAGTCTACAGTCTGTGAGCATCTTGGACACTGATGTGTTCCTTAACTTTTCTCAGAGAATAATTTGTGATGGATAGGACACTCTAAGGGAAAGTACTTTACTTTTTTGACACTCTTAAAACTACTTCTTTAGGAAGCTTCTGCAGCATCATGGCTTGACAAGCCTCCCCATATCTAAGGACTGGTGTCCACTACTAGTAAAGGTCAGTTACTCTATTCAGCTTGTAGTGTATAGCCTTTGAATCAAAAGTCTTACTCCTAATGGTGAGCAGTGCGAACACGACGTGGTTCACACAGTGGGCTGTTAATTTTCTGACTCAACAACACAAGGTTGTAAATTGTAGGTGACTGGAAAGTGGTTCTCAAAGAGTCTAGGCAACTCACCTATATATCTTGAATTACTGTATCAGCTGTATAACGTGTGCTATACTTTTGTGTATTGTAACACATCGGAACTTTATTGTGCATATGTGACAATATACCTCAGTCTTGGGACATGAACTGTATGTTCAGTGCCTCTTGTGTAACAATGTGAGCATTACAAGATAATATGCTTATTGATATTAAAATTTTGTTTCTTTGTGTTAGTGCATGTCTGAAGCAAGGAGGCTAAATATTTATCCTTCATTTTGAGCTGGTTGGTAAAGACATATTAAGAGAAACTAAGCAAACTCAAGAAATCAAAACCAGATACTTTACCAAATAACTGTAAACTATATTCCCTCTTCGGGCTAGGTGACAGACAATACAGATGCAAACCTATGGGTATCATGTTTTTCCCAGCATATACTGAAACAACAGCAGCAGTGCTGCCTAGCATTCTTCACTGGTGCTGTAATCCCATCAAGCTTCTGTTCAGTTTGGCAGCTGATAAGCACCCTGTCAGTTTGGGCACTAATGGAAGTTACTCTCCGAGTATAGCCATCCTACTCTGTAACTTGTGCTGAAGGTCCCTTTTGCAGGATAGCTGGCCTTTTGTCTTGGTTTAAGCCCAGCCAGTAAGTCAGAACCATGCAGCCACTTGCTTGCCCCATCTTCCCCCTTCCCAAGTGGGACGGAGAGGAGAATCAAAAGAATGTAAAACCCACAGGTTGAGATAAGAACAGTTTTAATAATTGAAATAAAGTAAAATATAGTGTTAATAGAAATAATGCCAATAATAACACTACTGGTGTTAATAATAGGGACCAACACACACAAAAAGAGAATTCAAACATGAGAAAACCCAAGTGATGCACAATACTATTGCTCACCACCCACTGACCAATACCTAGCCTGACCTGAGTAGCTGTTGGTCCCTTCGAGGTAACTCCCCCAGTTTATATACTGGGCATAACATGCGGTGGTATGGAATACCCTTTGGCTAGTTTGGGTCAGGTGTCCTGCCTCTGCTTCCTCACAGCTTCTTGTGCCCCTCTTCATTGGCAGAGCATGAGAGACTGAAAGTCCTTGATCAGGTAAGTGCTACTTAGCAACAGCTACACCATCGGTGTGTTATCAGCATTGTTCTCAGACTAAATCCAAAACACAACACTGCACCAGCTACTGGGAAGAAAATTAAGTCTGCTACAGCTGAACCCGAATACCTTTTCTCTTTGTGTGTCAGAAGCTGAGCACAGGGAAAGGTACTGTTTAGCTTGGTAAATAATGTGTGTTATTCCCTATGAGATATCGAAAGGGAAAGCATAAGATGCAAATGAGAATTTATGCTTTGGGATACAGAGAGAATGTAAGAGGGAGTATGTACTTTGAGGCCAGAAATGTACAGAGCCATGTGGAATTGCTGCATGAGAAACAGATGTGATTGTGGTTTTATACCTGGCATGTGATTTGGATAGCCTGTCCGTAGCTTGACCCAAAATTGTAAGCAATTGGAAGCCATTGTATGGGTAGGCTGTCTTACAAAGGAGGGGAAATGGCTATGTGGTCAAACACCTATTCCCCTGATCAGCAGCAGTGTTAAAACATACAGCTCAACACACCGACAGCATATGCCCTCACTTGTGTTGCCTGATGAAGTTAACTCTGCTCACCTTATAACAGGCAACTAGTGGAACAGATTTGCCCAGTCCTTGTCCACCTCTTCCAGGGAAGGAGTCATCCCTTGATGGCCCCAGGGATGTACAGCTGCGAAGGTCAGCCCAAGTTGTCATCCCAGCTTGTCATCCCAGAGGCACTGCATCAGTCCCAAAATAGTAAAGAAACCGCACATGTTTGAGAGGGAATTCTGCACAGAATTGGTTAAGGCCACTAGTCTGTGGCAGCTGGCAGTCTTTCACTGGTTTCATGAGGCATTTTTGGCCATAACAAATCATCTGCTCTTCCTGTCTTCTTTCCGATTGTAAGCCTTACTGCACTGCCGTTTCTGATCATGATATTTGTTTGGCAGGATGTGTACTATCAGGAGCCATGCCATGTTTTCTCACTAACTCTGTTAAAAAAATAAAAGAACCAAAACTTCTGTATCACCAAATTTTTAAAAAGCTTGTAATTTGCGACGTTTTCCCTTTTTTTTTTTAATTTTTATTTGCAGGACTTGTAATCATAGAATTTCCACTTCAGTCTCTCTAGAAGGGATCTATTTCTTGATTCAGAGGAATGTCTTACAAGCAGGTTGTAGAGGCAGACTTAAATTTCTCTTAAAGGGGATTGCTAATGTGCTGCATCCATTTTAATTTGTGCTGGGCTTTGTAAATAAAATGCACAGTAAGTTGTAGTAAGAATTATTCACATAACTGTTCGTCAGTTCTCTGAAGATATAATAACCCTGCAAGCTCTTACTGTAGTGTATTCAAATTCACGTTATGAGTGAAAAGTTAATGTACAGACTTTGTTAGTTGTTGACTGTTCTATTCAGCGCTGTCACTGCTGCACTATCTTGGTTGTTGTTTTTATTATTACTATTATTAATACACTATAAATAGCATCAAATGAGATAAAACTGTGGGTGCTCATTTTCTAGGTGGTATGCAGAGTAAAAGAGATCTATTAATAACTCCATGAGATGCCATCTCTCTCCTGAATGGCAGTCAGAAGGAACAGCTGCATGTTATTTCTGCCTCGGGTTGGAGCTCATCTCAATAAGCTGAGATTGGCTGCGTTTTTCAAGACTCCGTTAGCTGGCTCATTTGTAACAGCCATTCTTCGGAGCTCTCGCATCTGTCAAACCTCATACAAATCCTCCCCTGGAGGAAGCAGATGTTAGAAAGTTATAATTTAGATGTTTGTTTTGCCTCTTAGAAGAATTCTGGACAGCAATCACTGTGGCCTGTTAAACATCATTAGCAGATGCAAATTGTTGATGAACCTGGATTAGTTTGTGAGTGCTTTTTGTAAAAACACTTCACCTCAAGAATCAGAGCTAGGGGAATAAAAGGGTAATCTACTATTGCAAACATCTAGAATTTTATAATCTATAGATTCTAATCTATACATTCGTGTACAAAGTTTAAGATGGTTCAGTTATAATGCTATAAATATGTTGCTCGAGTTAGTAGTAGGGTAGACTAAATGGAGATATCCAAAGAGTTCTGTTAACGTCATTGAGCACTTTCCAGAGAAGACCTTTCTTCCCCATTATTTTTCAGGTTGGCTCTTTGCCAGTCAGATGCTTACTTTAGTGGTTCTCCTTTCCTGCTGGAGTTAGAACAGATAAGACCATCTGCCTGGCAGTCTGAAGGGCTGCTTGTTGTTCAAGTGGTCTGCCAAGGTCCAGAGGGAGACCTTGTCTATGTATGCTGGAGCTTGGAGCGAGGAGCATAAGCTCAGTTTGTGTATGTGTGTTTTCAGAATTTGCTCCGTATGTGCGCTGTCATGTAGGTTTGCTTTTAAAGGTCATATGAAAAAATGTTAATGGGGGCAGGGGGGAGGGTGGGCAGCACCTGGCTGCTTCCTTTTGGGGATTAAGCAGATGAACAAAGAGGTATTTATATCGGTGAGCAGTAATTCAGTGCTGTGGTGATCAGGATGGATCTCTGCTGAGGTGAGTTGAAAGGGATAAGGCTATTTTCATGCAACTGTCAGCTTTCCTAGATCAAGCCCTTACAGAAATGCAAAACGCAAGATGAGTTGAACCTATTTTGTCCTCTGGCAAATGTAACGCTTTGTTGTGTACTTTTGTAAAGATCTAAAAACTGTCTAAAAAAAACCCCAACAAAATGGCAAAATGTGTTGAAGTAGCATGGTCCTCCTCTGACTGCAGTGAAATACAGGCTTCATATATTCATTAAATGCGTACGCTGCACACAGTACCGGATTGTCACACTATCTCTGCATTTCAGGCTTTGGTATACTGAGACAGGGTCACAGGGCAGATTTTAATGAATTAACAAAAAAAGTCTTCTTATTAATCTCTCCTAAAATACCACACAGTTGTTGAATCTGATCTTCTCTAGGTTTCTTTTAAAATCTTAGAAAGTTTTCTCCATGAACACTAGCTGTATTTTTCCTTAAAAAGATGATAAAGTGTTCTGTCTGTTCACATGCTCAAGTATCATAGTTGGTTTTCCAATGTAATTATGATCTGTGTAACACTTCATTCTTAATTAACAACAACAACAAAAAATTCAAGAGCTGCTGATAATAGCTACCAACACATTTTGATGTAGGAAAAATTATTTATCCATGAACAGGTCAGACTGTCAGCTGAGATACGGTGTCAGAACTGCAGCTGTTTCTCTTGTCCCTAGTTTAGTCTTTATACTAAAATAAGTTTAAAAGAACCCTTTATCAAGAAATGTTTCTCTGATCCGGTGGATGAGAAGTGAAACTGAAGTGAATTGGGCAGAATCTCCCGTTTTGCTTTGTTGCATAAGCCTGAGCAAGCTACTTTAATCTTTCTCTGCCTGGGATTTCACCCCAGCTCCTAATACTTTCTTCTAATTAGGCAGAACTCTTTGTGGAATTTATGGTGCATTTTGTAGGGTGCTCTGTCACACACACTGCAGGTATCTAGTTATCAGCAGTCTGTCAGGCTGGGACTGATCGTGGTAATTCTAGAAGTGCATAGCTGTCTCCCAAGGGAGATGAATGAAGCTGAATGGGGCATAACTATGAAAAGTAGAAGGTAAACAGTCTATCATCTGTATGAGGACAGCTTATAGTTTTGGGAGATACGGACTTAGTGAGACACTTAATCTCAGCATAACTGAGACGGATTATCAAAAACTGCAACTGAAATTGTTTTGCAGATATAGGGGCTGTTCTGGTCAGTCACACACTCAGTCTTCCCCACAGGAATCCAGCACAGAGTGGCTATTGTCCTACTGTAGCTGACTGAAACTTTTTCAGTTGCTTTGCTTGTGGAGAAAAAAATGTTTAGGACCAAGCAAAACTATAACCCCACCAAAACTCTTTGTCTATGCTGAATTCTGAAGACTGATTATCCCATTTGCTAAATATATGTACCTAAAATCACATCTGTTAAATATATGCACCTAAAATTGTCCTTTCTGTTCTCTTCCATTCTAATTACGGATTATGTTATGACTTTCCTGAGGGATTGGAAAACTCTTCTATTTCAGGTTATTTGTTTCCTGTATTAGCGCTCAGAAGACGTGATGAATTTGCTTTACATACTATCTGGTATTTTACCAGTTTATTATTCCTGAAATGTGCTTGATGAAGAGAGCTGCCAATATGGGGCGTCTGTTTGCAGAATGGATTGTTGAACCATTTAAAGGTTCCAACAGTCTGTCTCTGTTGCCTGACGGCAGAATTTATTTCCTTATCTTCCAAATATCTCTTGTAGGTAGATATTGCACTCTGCAGCATCCCAGAGCTTTAGATTCATGTGAGAGTGAATTCTAGAAGATCTCATCCTTCTTTATTTTTTTCTTTTAAGTTAACAGAATTAAATCACAGTAGTTGTCAAGAACTGTGTAACAGTATATGTAACTGTATATTTATACTGTTGTTGAAAACTACATCATATTGGCTTTTTTTGCACTGATAAGAGTGTATTCTTCTGTGTTATTAAAGATAGGTGAGTCCGAGAGACTCCTTTAGATCACACAGCGGGGCTGGGTACATCTTTGTTCTACAGTCTATCAGCTGAGACGTATAACATCTTCCACAGGTGGTGAGGGAGGAGGCAGGCAGGAGAAACTGGTCAAAAGCATAAATGAATTTATGTTTCCCAAGGGAATTAAAAAAGGCTTAAAGCTGACGAGGTGCAAAGATACAGGAAGGATAAATGCAATTAGATCAAGCTCTGGCACACATCTTGAGATAAGTCAAATCCCTTTTAAGGCAGAGTTTTTGCACAACTTCAGAGGGTTCTCTCAGTTAATGCAGAATCTACAGCTCCTAGCAATACAGCTACAGCAATAACTTGAGGAAGGTATTTCCTCTTAAAAAGGGTTAAGAGGACAAATTTGAGTAAGGGTTGGCCTCTGGTGTAGCTGTCAGGTAGGTGTTTGTAAGCTGTCAACACCTATCAGGGAAAAAAGGAGCATTCCAAAGAATACAGCTGTGTTAACAAAGAAAAGGATGTGTGACCATAATGCTGTGATGAGTCTTTACCAAATTTTTCTATGCCAGCTGCTTGCAGCTTTTTGTAATGCATTTACCTGCTCTGTTGTTTGTGCTGATATATATTTTAGCAACACCACATAAGCTTGGTGCTAGTGATAGCAGGAAATCATCCCTTACACACAGTAACTGGTTGTGGTTCCTTTCTGAGGGACTTGTATCTTTCTGGAGCATCTGGCATAGGCCCACTAAGCTACTTACATCTCAGTACACCGTTACTTCCTTTTTTCTGTATAGACAACTCTGAGCTTATATAGATGCATCTGAATTTGTTTTAAACCCACTGTTTGGGAAGAGATCACCTTGGGAATTTCAGCTTGGCTTCCAGTGTAGATACACCTGGCTTACCAACCCTATGCATAAGGGGACTCTGTCATCTGCATTAATGCCATGTTGGTGAGGTTTATGTGTTCCTGCCTCTACACAACAGCTTGTTTGGCTTCACAAATTCCCCTGATTCTTTTCATTCAAAACAGGATTTAATCTGCTCTGGAAAACTCATTCTAGGGACTGGGTAGCTAGTCAGTACTGAGCTCTAGTGTGGGTAACAAGTATCAAGTGCTAGTACTAGTCATTTAAGGGCTGGAATGTATGTCCTGAGGACACCTGGGTCTGCAGCATGGCTAATGCATCCTAGGAGCAGCATATCATAGCTAAGAATATTGCAGCAAGGCATTAGTGCAAATATGGGTTAATATACTTCCTTGGTCATGCTTCTGTATGAATTGGATAAAAGACTGAATCACAAGCCTTGAGAAAATCTGACTGTGCAAAATGGTAATTGTTTAGCTAGAACCAGAAGGAAATGTCCCTAACATTGTCTCGATTATTTAAGCACGTTTGATTTAGGAAGCAATTTTCAACTTGATTCAACATGCCCGTCAAAGAGGAAATTGTGGGTGATTAAGTGCTGATATTGTCAGGCTTAAGTGTATAACTGAATTGGGGTCCAGATCTCTGTTTCATTACTTAATTCTCGGTTAGCTAAGTGCATGTTGCTGCAAGTAGGTTACTTTTTGTTGTTTGTATGTGTTAAGCAATAGGCATTATCAGCTTTCCCTCTCTGGCAAAAAGTTTGCAGAAAAAAAATGCATTATTTAGTTACAAGCTGCATACATCACCAGCTCTCTTCGTCTGTCCTCCTTAATGTGTCTTAAAGCAAAGACATACTGGTTTTAACTTTTTTTCTTGGCAAAATATCAGTGTCTGGCTACACCAGTAGGAAACCTACAGAGCGATATAAATAAGGTTCGAAAGGTTCAGAAGTCACCACTACCAAGTCACCACCCAGGGGAAGAATATTCTGCAGTAGCAGTGTAGCAAGGAAAGTGCAATTGAGCCGATCACATTATTAGCTAGGCACTTGCAGTTTCATTGTGAAACGGTAGCAATTTTCCACTGAGTCAGAACAGTGGCATCATTTGTTGTTTGTTTGCTCTTCTCAATAATGTGCTCTGAAAATTTCAGTATCACTAGATTGTCATTACAGTAAAAGGGGTAAATGTATCAAGAGGGATCCACTTAATGAATATGTTCCTTCTGTGCCTCCAAATATGGTTTGTTACTGTACTGATGCTGACATACTGCGCAGTCCAGAGAATGTCTTCTCTGTACTGGAATCCTTATGTAGCATTTCTTGTTTGTTCTGATTATTGTTGTTAAGGTGTACTTAAGTGTAGTATCTAGTAGTTCCAGTCAAATCAGGGCCCTATTATGCTACCGATTACATAAGTGCATTGTAAGGGACAGGTCCTCAGCCTGCGAGTTCCCAGAGTGGGGAAATGAGGAAGTAGTGACTTGACCAACACAATGCAACAGGCAACTGGCAGACCCAGCACTAGCATGCAAGTATCTTGGAAAGCAATTAGCTACTGTCTTTTGCTTTTGAAGAATATGCTCTGTTGTGGGGATATGGGGTATATATGGGTAGGGATATAAGCAAATGTAAGTTTTCTTCCAGGAATGAGTCTGGAGCAAGCTGGAGGCTGAAAACTGTTTTTTTCAGGCAAACTCAGCCAAATCATTGTAAATACAAGTGAATGAATGAAAATAATGACATGTTTTCTGGCATACTGTAAGTCTGTGAGAGACCTCAGCTTGCCAAGTTAATGAAACTTGTTAGGACATTGCCCAGATCTCAATAGAAAAACCATGTACAAATTGTTACTTAACATTTTACAACTAATATGGCTGCTATCAGAAAGCAGAGATCCAACAACTCTGAACCTGGTCTTCAAGTGTATTCCAATATTCAGGTCTTCACTCAGTAAAACAAAGAAATAAATCACCACACCATTGAATTTAGGTGGAAATACTGCTTTTCCTGCATTTCCTGTCAGCTGAAAAAAATTTAAACAGGTGGTTTAAATGTCATTTGGGAGAGTTCATTTTAAAACAAGTTTTGATAGGCTTCTTTTTACTTCGTTTTACTCAAAAAAACCTCCACCGAACAAAAAAAAAAAAACAAACCCAAACCCCCAAACCAAACAGAATTGTCAGAATACATGAATATTCTCTCAGCAAAACCATTATTACTTTTGGAGTTCAGCTAACTATGACTTTAAAAATTGCCCCAAAATAAAGTTTTTTAAGTAATTTTTGTCTCATGGGTGAAATTGCTTAGAATAGAAAACTTCCCTTGAAGTTCAGTTCAGTTCTTATGTTTACTCTGTGTTAGATGAATGATCCTATGTCGATTTTCAAATCAAACCTCTAATGTGTAACTGCAGAGGTAGATACAGTGCCACAGAGCTATTGAGAATTTTGTCTTTAACTCTGTACTCTGCTGAATTCCATTTGGACATTGGGAGTTCCTGTTGGGAAGTATCAGCAAAGCTTGAGCTTTTTATTATTTTAATGGCGATGAGTTATAGATAGAGACAACTTCATATTTTGCAACCGATCTTACATTTGTGCTTAAGTTTATGGGCATATTTTTTCATTAAGGTTTTCTTGTTGTGAGGAAGAAACAACAAATGCCCAGTGTCCAGTTACTTTAATGGAGAAGCATAGCAAATACCTCTGTGCCTGGTACCTGTCCAGGTGGCTACACCGCACCCGCATCGCCACAGTGCCTACACGTTGCCACACTGAATTAGAGCTTTCTGATGAGGCTCTCAGTAAATATAATTAGTTCAGGTGTCACAAAGTGAAAGGCTGTATCATTTTTCTGACAAGAAAGGCAGGGAATTGTCTGTGAAGCTGGATAATAAATTATTGACTATTATTAACTATATTATTATTATCATGTGAGGATTTGTCCTCACTAGCTTGTACTGATGTCAGCAGGCTTTTTTTAAGGAAGTAGACGTAGTTGGGTCCGTGTGACTCCTGAGAGCAAGACTTTACAAAATCTGATGTCAGCACTTTAATAAATTAAGTCCTGCTAATAAAAATATGCTTCTTGTCTGCAGGTACTGAACCTATGTACCAGATCCATGTCAGTGGGGAAATATGCCTGTCATTGAGCAAATGTTCTAGTCAGCAAAGCACAAGGATTAATGATGGAAAATACTAGATGAATGAGTATTACAAAAGCTGCCAAAGCTCAGACTCCCATATCAGTTACATTTTACCTGACACATCCCCTAGGTGTAGCAGTAAATTATTAATGCTGAAAACTGTTATTTCATTCATGAATAATTTAATATGGCACTGGATGGGTGATGGGGAGATAGTATGCAGCGTAGGAACAAAGGCAGCAACTCTTGCTAATCCAAGATGCTGTGTGCTGTGCACAAGATAAAGCCTGGGTCGTCATTTGTGCACCTAGCAGATAAATAAGAGAAGGGATGGATTCTGGAGCTCTTAAAAGTGCATCTGGCCTGTGCTGCTGAGTGATACCACAAGCAGTATCTGCAGAGGCAGTTTCAAGGAATGACATTTAAATGAAACTTCATGGAGAGGATGTATTTGTCTTAGCTTAGTACTGCATAGCACCTTCTCTGCAAAGAGTGGAGAGGGAGAACTGTATTCACATCTTCAAACTTGGGAGGCTGAAGGAAAAAGCTGCCTGATCTCTGTGCCAGAGCCTGCCTCATGTTGTCAGGGAGGCTTGGAACGGAATTCACTGTACCCTGGAGCTTTGTTTGAGTGCTATGAACTGCTGTCTGGGGAGCATTAGCTGTCTGGGATCTCAAAAAAGTAGATGCCTTCTGTTAGCTCCTCAAAGCTCTGCTAGGTTCTCTTTTTTGTTGGTCATAACCCTTTTTTATAGCTGCTCAGGGCATGATTTCTTTAAGCCCACCAAAATGCCAACTATAATATTTATATTATATGTAATATATATATATAGTATTTCCTTGTCCCAGGAAACTGTCCCAAGCCCTTCTTAGGCCTTTTAACCCCATGTACACTGAAGTGAAATAGGGCTATTTTGAGAGTTGTAGTTGGAAGTTGTCAGTGGATGTAAAATGTTGAGTAGGCAACACTGTCCTGTGCTCCCTGAACTCTTCTAAATGCCATTTAGCATTTAAAATTATTCAGTCTCTAAGGATGCAAAGCTCTGTTTAAAATGCATTAGTTTTGGGCATGTTCTTCTGCCTCAATCTTGGCACAAGAGTAACTAACATTAAGCGTCTGCAGAGTGTCACTAGGTGCCACCTTCCAGTCTTGTAACCAGTGTGGAACGTTGGGTTAAGTTTTCAGGCTTCACCTATCTTTTTAGATGTATCCTGAAACACAGGGTAAATTACCAAATTGCTGGGCTGAGGTCTCTTTGTAAAAGCTTCACAACTTAGTTATTCCTAGCTAGCAGGGACAGAAAAGTCAAAGTGTTGTGGATGAAAGAAGGTTTCTTGCTCTGCTATGCCAATTAATTGGTTCAGGGCTGAGCTAGGACTGAAAGTGTTTAATGTATGGGAAGAAAATAGGGAAAAGTTGGATTTACCACCACAACCAAGAATCTGCTTTTGAAGAAGCAGGAGCCTGACTTTTGTGTGCAGTTTATTTTACAGTGATTTCAGGGGAAATAAGGGGCCTACCTCACCTTCTTCTTGCATAAAAAGACACCCCATCATGCATGCGTGCGTGCAAAAAGAGAGGAGTACTTGGAAAAACTGCTATGTTGGGTGAGGAAAAATGAGATAAAATGCAGTTATTCAGTGTCATCCTCCGCTGTGCTCTTCTTCTCCCTACTATTGTTCTGTCTGCCTGTCACTTTACCTTATTGAGTAGGTGTTATGACTAATATCCAAGTCCGTTTTCTGTTGTCTTGAACAGGAAAAAGACTTCTCCCCTTTATTTTCCTCTCAAGGCAGCAATCCCATGACTCACTATTGGAGAATATTATTTTGATGCTCTTAGTTTTGTTCAGCAGCATTTATATCTGACACAAGTTATGCCATTCTGGGAGTTAATTCCTGACTTTGTGAATATTACTTATCCTAATGAAGGGGATGCATTTTCTTTAACTGGTGCTGTTTATAGTATATGATGCCATTGACTGTAAATGACTCTAAGCCACAGAGATAATCTCATAAACAAGATATGGATGAGAAGACTAGCTGATGCCTTTTTTTAATTTGCAGAGATATGGTGAATCTAAGTAAATTAAATCATCCGTTTGTGCTAATTTCACATGCACACCAAATAATGCATGCCATTTTTGTACCTGATTTGTGATATCACTAATTTATGGAGATTATAATGTAAAATCAGCCATCCTGTGACTCGAGTCATTGGTGGAAACTCTATGGCTCTCAAAGGGAAAGGAACCTGCCTCATAGTAGGGCCATCTTTAGAAGTGACAGAGTGGGAAAGAAGGGGGCAGGGGGGAAGAGGGAACAGCTACGGCATAGTAAAACAATCTGTTTCAATCAGCAAACAATCTATAACAGCTCACTTGGAAGAGAACAGGATAAAATGACCCATCTGTTTGTATAGGGGAAAAAGCAATCTGAAATAATTATCGATGTAGCTGAACTTAATTTAGGTCGCACAAAGATCTGTCCTGCTGCATCAGTAAAAAAAGCATTGGTCTTATGTAACTCTTGCTTTGTACCTATATGTTAGGGGTAGAAAGTAAGAGTTAGCTCTTGCTTGCTGCAAATCTATTTGTTTCAATGCAGATACTCCACCCTCATAGAAACGTATCTAATCCAAATAGCGTGCTTACCTGAACCTGGCCTTTACCTATAAGACAATTAAAAGCCTTATTGAGTGTCCTGGGTTGAGCAGCAGCAGTCATTTTTCTCCTTCTTAGGAGCTAGTACAGTGCTGTGTTTTGATCTTTTGGCCTTGGAACAGTGGTGATAACGCCGATGTTTTCAGTTGCTGCTCGAATGTTTGGTGTGGCCAAGGACTTTCTGAGCCTCATGATCTGCCAGGGAGGAGGGGAGGCCGGGAGGAAGCAGAGACAGGATACCTGACCCAAACTAGCCAAAGAGGTATTCCATACCACAGCACGTCATGCCCAGGAGGTAACTTAGAGTGACCCGGAAGGGGTAGAGGGACTGCAGGGTTGGAGGAGGTATCGGTCGGTGCTTGGCTGGGGGGAGTGGGGTGAGTTATTGGTCGGCTGGTGTTGAGGTGTTGTATTCTTTCCTCTAGTTATTTCCTTTAGCACTATTATTATTGGTGGTAGCAGTAGTGATTTGTGTTATACCTTAGTTACTAAACTGTTCTTATCTCAACCTGTGGGAGTTGCATTCTTTTTGATTCTCCTCTCCGTCCCTCCAGAAGCAGGGGGAGGGCAAGAAGGGGGGGAGTGAGTAAAAGAGGTTTGTGGTTGGGTTTAAACCACGACATTGAGCCAGAGAGCTGCAACTGAATGAGGTTCTGAGCGTGGTAGATGTGAGGAATGACTCCTCTTGCTAACATGGCTTGTGGACAACATAAATATCCAGATTTCATCTTTGGAATTGCTTACCATATTGGTAAAGGTTACTTAGGTTCACTATCATAAATTTATGAAATGTTTGATTGGAAGTGTAATATGTGCTTGTTAATTAGAAATAACATTAAAGTATGTTGTGACCTAGATATCAGGATAACTTTCATGTAGAGACTGCTGCATCCTGTAATGCCACAAAGTTAATGATTTTAGATGTAGTAATAATAAAATTATAGTTCTTTCTTTATGATATTCCCCCCTTCTCATGTCTTCACTTCTTCAGAAATGTAATTATTACCAATGCAGAACAAATCTGAAAATTACTAGCACAACTCTGTGACAATTATATTGCTAGACCGTTGCCATCTTAATCTGTATCTGAAAACTGCATAGACTTACATTTATTAATTAAAATGACACCACATTTTGAGCAGAGGAACCTTCCGTCCACAACTTTTCCTTCTTTTGTCATTAATATCCTAGGTCAAACAATATTTGCTCTGATGCAGCAAGACGTAGTATCCTCTTGAATCATTGGCAAACATTTAGTGCAGAGAGAAGGAAAATTCTGTTTCAGTAAAATGAAGGTTCTTGTAGTGGAAGCATTGCAAAGTGTTTTTTCTGTCTCTAAAATGTTCAGATGCTTCAACTTTCTCATAGTGACACAAGCTGGTGAAGTGGAACTGATGTCAGTTAGAATGCAAATGCTGCTCTCAGCTGCTTGCACACATCTCAAGGAGTTGCTTGTCTTTATTTGAGCAGAGCACTTGGAAAGGGTTCTCATCCATTTCATACTTGGGAGCTGAGGAGTACCAAGTGGTTGATACTGAGAGAAGATTGATACAGTGTTCCATAGCTCAGGTCCCATCGCTGAAAAGTTCTCTGGGAGAGCAAACACTGTCTAGATAGAAACTAATGCTAGACTCGGTAAAACAGTGTGGCCAGGTCACTGTTATAGAGGATGCTGTCAGAAATGCTGTATACCTTTATAAAAAATGCATTCCTTTATGGAATTGAGTCCTGCTCCTGCTGATGCTGCATTTTGAAAGGTAGGTGAGGAAGTCTGAGCACAGAGAAGACAAAGGCGGAAGTCCATCTTCTCAATAAGTAAAGACTATTTTCCCCAGCATGTAGTTAGCTTTGCTCCCCTTCTGACATGGGAGGAGGAGGTTGAGCTGATTTCAGCTTATGCTGTGGCAAAGTTGCTTTTCCACGTAGACATGGGTTTCTTTGCTATTAAAAGAAGCCGTAGTCTTTCTGGAAGTCAGGCTCTGTGCAGCTCTGGGAATATTGGGAAAGATGATTTGGTGTGGTGTGGGATACATGTAACAGCCTCAGATGCAGAGGGTCTGTCTGTGTGGACTTGCAGTTATTAAAATTCTTCTGGGATTTGCAAGGAAAGTTTTTAATAAAGAACCAAGATTTAATATTTTTTATTTGAATCCTTAGTTTCAGTATCCATGTTACCATATCTTCCACCACTTCGCCTCTTCCCAATTAAAAAGTCTTTATTTCATATAGGGAAATAGACCCAAGAGTGTTTGCAAAAGGAGAACCACCATCTGGTAGGTGGGATTTACAGAAAGTCTCTCATCAAATTTTGTGGAGTGGAAATAAAAGTGCCCAAGGGCTTGATCCAACTGTTTTGTTAACTTTTGAGGATGCCCTGAAGCCTTAAACCTGAGTCCTTCTTACTGTCTTCAGCAACTGTTTATAGTATTAAGCAGGCAAATCTGCTACCAATCCTTTTATTTCAGTAACAAATAAAGTAGTGCTGGTATACAATTGGGATACTTGGAAAACAAGGTTAATTTAGGAAGATTTTAATCTTGGGAATGTTTTTAAAAAGCAACTTAAGGTTTATTAATGAATGGCTCCTGATTTACAGCGATGTGTCTGAGATCAGTATCTGCCTGATTTAGGACTGAGGCCATAACTAGATGCAGGTCAGATTTTAGCTTAAGATGGACATAGCTTAAAATACTTGGCTGATTAATTCTATATAGTTACCTTAGGTCTCAAAGTAGGGCTTTCACAGCCTTGTGGCAGTCACTATGCTTCTCCCGAAGCCTGAAAGATGCAAGATCTGTTCTGCCACAATTTCATTTATGTTTTACTGATAAGGCCCAGAAGGCCTTGTTCTCTGATTAGACAAGTCTCCAACTTTTTCCCTTGTCCATTTAGTGAGAACTAGATAAAGCTGAGCAGAAATGCTGATTCATAAAAAGAACAGTTGTTTTTGGAAATGTTAATATCTTGTGATAAAGTAGCGTTGCCATTTTATGATACCTGACAGAAATTACCCAGTTTCTTTGCACACAATTAAATGGAATTATCATCCCATTACATTAGATATATTTCACAGTAGGAAAATAAAACCTAATGTTTACTTATCGATGTTTAAATAAATTGTAATTATCATTCCGTGACAATCTTGTACTGCTGTAATTAAGCTTTAAAATAAAAGGTGATTGGAATTAAGGGAGCTTATCTACATTTCATTTAGAAGTTATTGTTGAAGTCAGCTGTGATAATGTGCAATAGCTTTCAGAAAACAGCACTCACCTGTTTCTGCCATGGATTCTGTGCAACGATGATGGCACTGTAGGAGAGGAATTTGTGTACACTTCATTGAGAGAGGAGAATCAAACCCATGAGGAAATGGATGTTTAGAGGAAACTTCCTCACACCAAGCACTGACAGTTGGGGTGTTTTTTTGCCACTTTTTGGGTGTTTGAGTGCCTTTTGAGGCGAAACATGTTTTGAGACTGCACTGAGCTGCTTTGTTTTCATCCTGCTCTTTGATTTCTGTTTCTTGGAAGAATAGGTTTTTCAGTTTCCCTTTTTTTTCACTCTGCATGGCAAATTGAGTGATATGGATTGCTGGCAGTTCATTCAGCAGGCTTTGGCATACAAACCTTTGATTTTCCAAGGAAAGTCAGGATGGGGGAACAAAAAGGGCCCAAGCCCGCTGCCTAGAGACTAGTCAGTTTTTTAATCTAGATGACAGGATTGGGACCTTCAGTGGAGTGAATGTCTATATTCAGTGAATATGGGGAGGATGTGGAGAACAAAACAAAGAGGGAAATAAACTCTGCTCAGCAGGAGAGATTAGGTGAGGGTAATGAGTCAGCCAAGACAGCTCTTGGCACTCCTCTTGAAGTAAGCCTAAAACTTGAAGGTTCCTTAAAGACTTCAGCAAAAAGATGTTAAATAGGCTTGAGCTCAAAACAGTCAAAACAAACAGCCTTCTGCCAGAGGTGTCAATAAGTGGTGTATTCAGGCTCCCACTAGCAAAGGGATGCTCCAACATAAGAAAAGTTGCAGCCTGTCTCTGTTTAGGTGAAAATGCTTATTTTCAGACTATGACAGATTCTGGGGAAGAGTGTGATCAAATCCACTGTGTGACAGCAGGTTGATATTCTTTCAATGTATGTGTATTTCGAGGGGCTGGAGAGGCATATTTAGTTTTCTTTAAATTTCATTTGGATATTATTAATATTTCTCATTGCACATGACTGCTGATGAAGTTTGAACAGTGTTGCATGTAGTCTTTACTCCTTGTTCTCTTCCCATTACAAGCAGGATGAATTTTCCTTTTACTTGTGCCTGTCTGAGGCTCCTTGATTCCTGCCACACTGTCAGGGCACCATACAAAATGCCAAACTACCAAGAGGTATGTCCTGAATATCGCCTGTATTAAGTTGTAAGGATCTCAGAAGCCTGGCAGAGGCTATCTATCTGATGTACACACACTCTCAACCTAATCATCTCATGGTCCTGTCCCATCTCATGAGGATAGCCAGGAGGAATCTCTGCTCTGTAGTTACCTGTAGTAATATCTTAATTTGAGTGGGACAGATGATGCCAGGACATGAGGTCAGGAGTGAGAAAACACTGTATGCTGCATAGGTGCTAAACCATGATTTTAATTGCTTAGATTTGTATTGTATTTTGTTTGGCTTCCCATTGTTAGGTATTTGTATCTCTCACAAGGTTATAAAATTTTAGGGTGACACTTTTAATTATAGATTTGAGACATTTTTTAATTTAGTAGTGGTCTTCAGAACTCTTTTTGGAAGTTGAGTCTAGAAACATTTGAAGTGCTCCAATCTGATCAAAAGAAGCTTGTTTTTAAAAAAGTGTTCTCAAGATTGTTGGTTCTTTAATATTAAGTGGAAGCTTCTTGAAAAAAAATTGAAGCTTAATCAGGTTATTTTGTTTTGGGTTTGTTTCTTTTTTTTTGTTTGTGGGGTTTTTTTTGTTTGTTTGTTTGTTTTGTTTTGGTTTGGTTGTTTTTCCTTTTTGGTGTGTTTGATATGAAGGGTTTGGATTAAGGCTTATCTTCACCTTACATCTAATATAAGAATGTGGAGTAAAGACACATAAAGATATTCAGGACTAACAACTATGTAATTTTGAAAACTGATTAAGGAGCAAATCAAGCTAGGAGATCATGTTAGTAATGCAGTACTACTATGTAATAATTTTTTCATAAAGAACACAAACACACGAAACTACTGGTCAGGTAGTGTAGATCAGATTTATTCCTGCTGTTGTGGATGTCTGTTAGCTGTGGATTTAGCTACTCTTACTTTTGGATAGCTTTTATAATTTTTTTTTTTTTTTAATTTTGCATATGTTGGAAAAACCTGTAATGTGTAGATTTCAGGAAGTCTCTTCCTCCATCCCCCACCCTTATATAAAAGGGAAGAAACAGTGCCTAGATGAGCAAAATAGAAAGAGAAGATATAATCTTGGAGCAAAGTTGTATTAAATTTTAGCATTCAAACTTGAAATGCTGCTACAGCCATCCAGCTCTGGAAGTTTCAGTTTGATATACTAAGCTAACATAATTGAGCCAAGTTGCAGATCCACCGAAGTTAAAAGTAGTTTTAGTGGGCTTTGATCAAGTGGTTGAAAAAAGGGAAAGTGTACAGCCAACATGGTTTTATGAGGGGGAAGTCATGTATGACCCACCTTATAGCCTTCTATGAGGAAGTGACTAGGTGGAGGGATGATGGTAGAGCAGTAGATGTAGTTTTTCTTGATTTCAGTAAGGCATTTGATACTGTCTCCCACAGCATCCTCATAGATAAGCTAAGGAAGTGTGGGCTTGACGATCAAGTAGTGATGTGGATTGAGAACTGGTTGAAAGGAAGAAGGCAGAGAGTTGTGGTCAATGGCGCAGAATCTAGCTGGAGGTCTGTGACTAGTGGAGTTCCTCAGGGGTCGGTGCTGGGACCGGTGCTGTTTAATATTTTCATCAATGACCTGGATGAGGGAACTGAGTGCACCCTCAGCAAGTTTGCTGATGACACAAAACTGGGAGGAGTGGCTGACACACCAGAGGACTGTGCTGCCATTCAGCGAGACCTGGACAGGCTGGAGAGTTGGGCGGGGAGAAACTTGATGAAATTTAACAAGGGCAAGTGTAGAGTCTTGCATCTGGGGAAGAACAACCCCATGTACCAGTACAGGTTGGGGGGTGACCTGCTGGAAAGTAGCGAAGGGGAAAGGGACCTGGGGGTCCTGGTGGATAGGAGGATGACCATGAGCCAGCAATGTGCTCTTGCGGCCAAGAAGGCAAATGGCATCTTAGGGTGCATTAGAAAGGGAGTGGTTAGTAGGTCAAGAGAGGTTCTCCTCCCCCTCTGCTCAGCCTTGGTGAGGCCGCATCTGGAATATTGTGTCCAGTTCTGGGCCCCTCTGTTCAAGAAGGACAGGGAATTGCTTGAAGGAGTCCAGCGCAGAGCCACAAAGATGATTAAGGGAGTGGAACATCTCCCTTGTGAGGAGAGGCTGAGGGAGCTGGGTCTCTTTAGCTTGGAGAAGAGGAGACTGAGGGGTGACCTCATCAATGTTTACAAATATGTGAAGGGTAGGTGTCAGGATGATGGAGCTAGGCTTTTTTCAGTGATATCCAGTGATAGGACAAGGGGCAATGGGTGTAAACTGGAGCATAGGAAGTTCCACGTTAACATCAGGAAGAACTTCTTTACTGTAAGAGTGACAGAGCACTGGAACAGGTTGCCCAGGGGGGTTGTGGAGTCTCCTACACTGGAGATATTCAAGGCCCGCCTGGACAAGTTCCTGTGTGATGTACTGTAGGTTACCCTGCTCTTGCAGGGGGGTTGGACTAGATGATCTTTTGAGGTCCCTTCCAACCCTTGGGATTCTGTGATTCTGTGAAACACATTGATCTCAGTGTTAATTCTGTTCACAGTTAAATTAGTGGGTTGTACAGTTTCCTAGGTTGGACCTACAGTTTTGTGAATGTTAAAGTAGTGCATTATGCTGTGTCATTTCAAAGATAAATGCCAGAAAAAAACATGGATAGTCTGGAAAGCTTGCTGAAAAACAAAAATTATTCTTCCTGCAGTTGGTTGGGAAGAGAGACAACTGAGGCTGGCAGGTTCGTTATTTCCCAGGAGCTGTGTCTCTTTAGCAAGGAAGTTCTCATGAGAGTTGTGGATCTGGTGCTCTGTTCTCTCTTGGGACCTGGCACGGGCGCCATGCCTGACTTTTGGTGCAGGGCAACTCTATTAGTGGAAGCTGAGCAACTTGTGGAGTAAGATCCTTCTTCCTATAAATGAGGGCACAACAGGGTAACTGTTGGATGCTATGCATTGTGATTTGTTTTGATTTCCCTAAAGGTAAGAGACATGCAGTCTAGTAGACACCCAGACCTTAACTGCACTTTAACAGGCTGGAGTTTGTGATTGAACATGTTGTCATAAATGTGTTAGATATAACCAATTTAAAAAGTAAAAATAGTTTTAAAACCTCAATGCTTGTTTATTTTCAGTTTGTGATCTTTACCTTGGAAAGCAGGTGACATATCACCTCTGTTTTTGCCTGGAGCTGTAGAGTGCAATCATGCTTTCCTATTCCACTATAAAATTTTACTTTTAATTCAGTTGACATTTTGGTGCAATGGACCATAAATTAATGCAGGTATGAGCGATAAAAGGAAGGACATTAGAATAATCAAGTGACTACAGAAGTAGTTGAGTGTGTGAGTGTCTATGGCACAGACTTTTTCGATTATCTTACTTTTATGAGCCTTGTCTGTTCACTTTGTCTATATCCAACATACCTTAATTTCATTTTCCCTTGAAAGTAGCTCAAGGGATTGCTGAACCTCTTCAGTTATGAGATTTTTGAGTCAACAGAAATTTAATTACTTCAGAGAAATGAATCACTGTAACTCATAATAAAAACTGTACAATATAATATTCTAGAGAATAAATTTTCTGTTGAACCATAAGGTGTAATCTTTGTCAACGTTTGTCTCTCCATTAGTATGATCATGTTAGAGACATACTTGTTCACTTTTTTGTTTTCTTCTCTGTGTGCTTTCACTTCTGTTAGGGTAAATCTCTGTTATGAAGGTAAGGACCTGTACACGGCACACCTCCCACACTGAGGTTTGTATTTTACAGAGATGCTATTAGCACTACTGAAGTGACTTGCCCATGTTGTGTTAGCTGTTGTGAAAGCAACTGCTTTACACTGCAGCCGCCATGTTTTTGCCTTGTCAATTGTTTAATCAATGTTAATGGCACATTGAATTACTTCAAGTTGCTCCTGCTGTTTTAGAGAGTAAGTTCTGGACTACTTTTGTAGGGATTGTTTCCCATGGCATGAGCACTGTCAGGAGGTAAGAGTTAAGGAATTAAAGTAAGAGGAAGGAAGGGCTTTGCTTTGTGCTGCAGCTGAGAGGGAATCACATGCTCTGTTCTAGGTGTATTTGACCTGTGTCCATTTTAAATTTAATAATTTAATGAGTTCTATGTAGTAACAAGATAAGATTTTGTTTTCTAACTACTGAGTGAAATAATTTATTTCTCAAGTGTTAAAATTTGTCAGATGATGAAACAGCCTGAGCAAGAGAAGTGTAGCTGTGACTGGTTTGGGTGCTTATGCTTCCATAGGAGCTTCTGTAGGAATGGTTCTTAATTGCCACGCAACTAACTTTCAGTTCATCAAAATAAAAATGCTATTGAAGCAGCTCAAAATTTCTCTTGGCTCTGAAACAGGACTAATAGAGCATGTTCATTATAGCTATTCTTGATACCAAAGTCACAGAGAATTTACTGTAGCTACATGTACACAGAGAAAGAATAAAAAATATTCCTATTTTTCTAAGAATAAGAAGAAAGTAATATGCTGACAGGCAGGTGAATACAAAGGACCATAATGTGCAATAAAGATGTGCCACTCTGAGAGGAGGCTGCCCAAGAACTTATGATAAATCCCTCCTGGATACCCACAGTGTCATCTGAGGACATCAGCAAGTTAGCAGATGTTTTTCTTCTTTTTTTTTTTTTTCCTTTTTTTTTTTTATAATTAACGATGCATTTGCTGCATGCATATGCATATTATACATACTTATATATGTGTGTGTGTATATGCACACACATACTTGACACAGCTTACACACACACTAAGCAGGCTTCTGAGCCAGGTTTCTGTCCCTACTGTTTAGTAGCTGATAAGAGTCAGAGTCAGTTCTTGCTTACAGAAAAACATATTTTCTCTCAGCCAGCTATAGCCTTGCCTACTGTGACCCTGCTTGATCCCTCTACCTGGCTTTAGGCAGTATTTTGAAGTTTATTTATAAAGTGAATGGCATGGTAGCTATTGGTGGGCATATTGGAATGGTTCTTTGTTAAGGCTCAATGCCTGCTCTGCTTGCCAAGAATGATATTGAAACAAAACTTATTAATATAAAGTAATTTACTGCTCGTCCACCATTTTCAATCTTTCCAAAATGCATGCTTTGTCACTGAGCAATACCTTTTCTGTTTAAACATGTCCACGAGATACTGACAAAGATTGCTGCTGTTACAAGCCAGCTCCTCACTTGCTGTAAATCACTGAAGTTGATAGAGCAATACCAATTTCTCCAAACTGCACAGAAATGATGGAAATACAATTTTCCAACAGAAACTGCTTATTCAAAAAGATCAAAACATTCTCTGAAATGTACAGATTTCAATTAAACTCCATCTCTAAAAGATATCAAAGTAGCTTTTTGCCTCATTAAAGCATAGCTTTTTTATTTTTTTTGCTTTGAAATTTACATGAGAAAATTATTATATTTTAAAAGATGTTGTGTTTTAACTGATGAAATGAAACCTTGCACAAATATATACTTGAAGGGCTTAGAATTTTGGTGGTTCATTCTAACAAATTAATTGCAAGAATACTGTAAATTCCTTCACAGTTGAGGACTTTTGCTAGGCATTCTGGTACCCAGGTCAGAAGCCATTATCACTGATGGTGTCTTGATATTTTCAAAGATAGCCAAGGAATGATGAAGAACTGAGGAGCAATTTATCCCTGAGGCAGGAATGGTGCCTGCGAGGTCTTATCATGAGGAAAGTCTAGGGAAGTTAGCATTTCATAAAATATTGCATACTTGCATACGCATGTGTAAATGGCTTTGCATTTACGGATGAAAAAGATGCAAGATTCCTTCCGGATTTATTTCTGTAGAATATAAACACACAACATGATAATCATGTCTTTAAGTATAGCTAATGAAACTTTACTAGCCTATGATAGCTATGTCAATAAAAATGTGAAGGATATGCAGCTGTTCTGAAATAAGCTTTGAATTGTGTGTGGTAATAGAGTTATTGGCATCTTTGCTGCATGGCAATACACTGTAGAATCAACAGAGCTTTGAGGAAATTAGCAGGAAGTTGAAACTATCTCAAGATCTGCTGCTTTGCTGTGAAAGTGTGCGCACTGTTTTGGAAATGAAGCAGAAACTGTGGCCACGAGACTGATTCAGCCAAGTGAACGATGGGGAATGTAACAGGCAGGCAAATGGAAAACCTCTGAGGAGGATATATCCTGGGGACTGCTGGCACCAAGATTATGGAGGTTTTTGGGTTCAGTGCTTTTCTGGGACTGAAATTCTGATGATTAGAGAGGTGGGAGGTGTGGGCACCATGTCTGTGCTCCTTTGTAAGATCAGCCAGTGCTATGGTCATCGGGCCAAAAAGGGATTTGCTGTCATAGGTAGTCCATATGCATTTGTATTGTAGCCAGGAATGATCAGGCTGTAGAAAGACTTGGAGACTAATGAGGTATATGGTAGCTGTTCCCTGCAGTCCTTGGAGAAATATAATCGTTATCTTTGATTAATTAAGAAAAAGAAACAACACTGACTCCTCAGCTCTAGCTGATATGTGAATGTAGTCCATTGCATGTCTGTATAAATGTGAAGAACAAATAATAAACAATAAATTTGCTCTATAAAATCAGGGAGTGAATGGTGTAGTGTTGAGCAATGCTTGGATCCCATATATTAAAGATTATTTGTGCGTTATAAACAACTAATAATCACATCTAAAACTATTTGAAAATATTACCTAACCTATGCAATATATGTGACAATTTGATAATATTTATAACTTAAGACAGTGCTATTTACCTGTAGTTCAGGTCCACGTAAGTGTGTAGAGATGTGACTGCACAGGTTTCCAGGCTCTACCTTTCTAATGATATATAGAATCATATTGTCTTGTAATGTGTCATTTATGTGGTGTGGGCATTTCATAGAGGACCCATGCTACTTCTGCCACTTATTTTATCCTCTGCTGTTTATCTGTTCCTGGGTTCCTCATTTCTGTAGCTGTACACAGTTTTCTTCTGCTGTCATAACATCAGTCTAGTTGACAGCAGTAAAGGATCTCACGCGAAATGGAAGAAACACCATAGTGTAATGAGAGGTAAAACAAATTGCTTCAGAGCTACCTCTGATGAATTTCAAATTATCTAGTGCTGAGTCATACTCACGCACGACCCTGGCTGCAACTGGATACCCTGAGAATTAAGAGATACAAAACAAGTTGATGCTGCTCATTTCAGTGCTGGGTTTCTATTAGAGATCTGCAATTTCTGCCTTTTTTATTTTATTTCTGGGAAGGGAGTAAAACACTGTCAGAGTACATTTGCACACATATTTGCAGTTACATTCTTTTACTTCTATAGTCACTGTGGAATTCAAGGTTCACAATACCAACCCATGCTGCAAAACATAAAAGCATTAGTAGCAAAACAAATTACTCAAGGGCCCTTTTTCTATAGGGAATTTTTCTTCCTGAAGAGAACAAATCTGTTTTCTTTTCAAGTACAAATTTAAGAACAGGAGTTGCATTACTGTTAGCAGATGAAGAGATGGCTTTTTCTTTGCTGTGCACTGATCAGGGCTTAGAACGTGAAACTGAAGTTACCTCAGTTATTTCAACACAATTCCTAGGCAGAGCAGATTTTTCCACTATGTTGCAGCTTTTTCATGACAGAGTGTGCAACATCTGCTTTATGATTTAACTTTCTTTGATGTTTAGATACTGGAAAGATAAGTGACTTTCTAGAAACTTTCCTAGACTTGGTAAGCAGCATACAAAAACAGTACCTCCTTCATTCATAGCCTCTGGATACTATCTATAGTTGTTAAGTGGTTGAGAATATTTTAGCACATCTTTGCTTTTTTTCTGTCCCTCTAGGTTATAGTATTCATTAAAAAACAGTTCATTAATTTACTGTTGCATTCTCCATGTACTCTTTCAAAGTGGTAGCACTAATATTAAATGTTACCGGTTATTGTTTTCTTCCAAAGTATTTTGTTGTCTCAGCTTTGTAGAAGCCAAGAACTTTAATTGCAGCTCTTAATCATTCAAAGTGCTTTGCAAAGATGAATTAATTAATCATCATAACACCCCTGTTGAGCAGGTACAGTTGTATTTGGCATAAATTACAGGACTCTGGGCTTACACCCAAGTGCCCAGTTAGCACACACATGGGTGCTGTATAGGGAATATGTCAGAGGATTTCAGGTAATCAGGTTCTCTAAATTACTTAGGGAAATATAGAGGCTCTGGCTGCAGAGATGAGGTAGCCTTAGGGAGATGTGCCCCAGAAGACCATGGTCACGGGGTGGAGACTGTGATCTTTGTCTTAGAGCAACTAAAGTTTAGGTAACATAATGATACCCTTTTCTGTGACATCAAATATACTTAATTTAGTGGAAGTCATGACCCTGCAGGTCTCGTTTGCTCATAGTGGGAGCACACCCCCCCAGTCTTCTTTGCCGTTATCTTAGCTGGGGAGTTGGGCAACCTACTCCTACACTGGCCAGCCCCAGGTACTCTGAGAGGCTCAGCTAGGTACAAAATCAATTTACATCAGCAAAAGCCATTTTCCTTCCCTCTCAACAGTAATGTTTGCACCCAAGGTCTGCTGTGGGAGCCCTCTACATGAAATGCTGTTTCTGGTTGAGACAGCAAATTGGACGCAGTCATGTGTCCCGTAAATCTTTGACTAAAAAGATAGGTTGTCAATTTTATCAAAGTTGCACTGCAGAATGGCCCTAAGCAGGAGTCTCTAAAACACTACTTCACATTCTACAGATGAGGATAAATTATTAGCCTCCTTGCTATATATTTCTGAAATATAATGTACCCATGTCTGTAACACAGCTATAAAATGGAAATGAGATAGCCAGCATTCTGGTGTTTTTCTGATGCACAGAGGTTATCCTGGTAATATATCTCAAAAACCCCCAGCAATATTTTAAACTATCAGCAATGTCAATTTGCATAATTTGGCGTATAATCTTTCCATTTTTTCCTAATGGCTGAGGAAGCGTGAATAGAATTTTGCACCATTCTCAATAAGAACAAATAAATCAATATGTGAAAACGCAGATGTTGGTTATACACGAACCAAGAAAAGTATATATACATGTGACATTCAGAAACCTATCAAAATTATTTTGGGCTTATAAATGGAAATTATGATGTTATCTTTTCTATAAAACTGAATAGATGTGGAAATTTTGTGTTTGACCTTTGACATTAGACTAATTAATTAGATTGAGCATTTACAGTGTACTTAGTTTGGATTACTGCTGTGGTGGATGTATGCAACTTTGTAAGAAAAGTAGGTTACTCATTGGGGTGCAAAATTCAATGAGACTGACTACTGCAAGATTTTTTAACTAGATCTTCGCAGGATGAAATCTGTTGAGCTTCACTGTCTTAGGGTTTTCATTTTATTCGAACAGACACATTTGGACAAAAAAATTGCAATTGTTATTCTGTGGGGGAAAAAACAACCAAACCCACAACTTTGAAAAATAGATTTTCTTTTTGCCTTTTTTTTTTTTTTTTTTGGGGGGGGTGGTGGAAATTGAACATTAGCAAACTAATACAAATTTCAGAAATAATTAACACCAGCTTCAAATTCAGTGTGGGTTTATTTGGTTTTGCTTTTTCTCATGAGGTGGGAAATAATTTTTTCAATTTGAATGAAATTTTAACTGTTACTTGGGGGCAAAAAGTAAAAAATGACATTTTAGAAGCGAAAAGTCAATAACTCCATTTTAAAGCACAGAGACAAACTTCATACTTGGGCTAAGCTTTTGACCTAAATTCAGAGAGATTGACCCAATGTTTTTCTGTTAATATGCTAGCTGTCAGAAAACCCTAATCTGCCTTGCAACCACGTGAAACATGTCTGTTGAGTATAGCCGCGTTTGGCCTATTGATATGACCGGCTGTCTAATCTACAGATATTTCTTCTACATCTACCTCTTTGGAAATATTTGTTCAGCAAGTTAAACTTATTAACTGATGTTTTCCAGCTTTTGAAAACTGATCGATTCCTTGGACTCAAAGTATATAATTTCTCTCTCATACATCATCTTTTCATCTCATTGATCCCGATGTTATAACTTCGCTCTATGTGTATTTCATCTGGGGCTCTGCTGAAAAAGAACTGACCGATTTGAACTGGAGGCTTGTCTTTAATGTTTGTTCACTTGGGTTTTGTGAGAGTTGTCATAGCTGCTGTGGCCCTCAAGCTCCTGCTGTGCTGTAGGTCAGATGTGCCTGGGTAGGAGTACTTTGGTTCTGCCCAAATGAGATTCTAGCATCTGACTGTGAAAATGTGTTTTCTACAGGACTGCGTTCATTCTTGCATGTACTCACAAATTTGGAAGCAATGCAGGTACCCTTTTTTATAGAGTGACTTAAAATTCATGATAGATAAGGTTATTGCAATTTTCTTCTTTTCCCAAAAGAATCATGCCTGGGAAGATATATCTTGGGTGTCTCCAGAGCAAACAAATACAGAATGTACTTTATTTCTCCAGCTAACTATTCTGACAAAACCCTATCTGTTCCCTAATGAAAAGCTTTGGTGATTCACCTTATCCTTTAAAAAATACTCAAAATCAAAACACACCAAAAAAAGAAAAACAAAACTAAAGCCAGCCTAACTATTTTAAATCATTTATTATTTTGTCTAGCCCAGAGTTGATGTGAATGCTAAAGCCTGAAGGATGGGCTCAAGTTTGATCATTGTTGAAGAGTATGCTAGGATAGGACTTACACAGTTATTTTCTTTCTATTTCATTTTAAAGCCAGAGATGTGGTAGATCTGTGTTGTAAGGCCCAACAAAGGAATAAACTGAAACTGAAGGACCTTACCGCATCAGCAAAATATCACCTGTATATTTAATGTTCCTTTGGTTTAGCTTTATTGCCATTTCAAACTGCTTTTTCAGGTAGCTTCTCCCAAATGCTCAAGTGCAAGCACTGATTGTGATGAGAGAGGTGGCTGTTCTGGATTCTCTTCCTCATTCCAGAGCAGCAGGCTCACGCACCCATTAACAGCTTCTCAGAAGACTGGCTATCAGTTTTTCATGTGTGGGGAGATTTTGTCATTGGTCCCAAGCCAATCCTTTCAACTGTAAAACAAGAGGCACTCTAACATTACATCTAATATGAATAGCAGAAGTGCTCTGTTGCCTTGGTCCCCAAGCACTCAGATCTTCATGTGTTGCTGTCTCATCATGCACAGAAGTCCAGCTGTCATCATGTGCACTTGACTGATGCCTGCTGCATCCAGTATCATCTTGCATCTCTTCTGTGTGTGATCACTGTGCAGTCACTGGTTATTCCTTCAACACCGTATGTAGTCATTCCTGTATCAGTGGTGTTTGCTTCTTGTCTCTGATCTTAGATGAAGGATGTGGAATATAGTTTCTGCTTCATCAAGACCTGTGGCTGACAAGCCTGACTCTTGCCTAGGTGGCAGCACTGCCACTGATTGAAGTAAGTTCAGGAACTCACCATAATGGTTTTGTGGCATGCTTTTTGCAAACCTTAGTCCAGCGACCATAGCATTAGTCCTGGGGTTTCTGTAGTGTATATGTTTCATTGAAAGTCCATAGGCTAAGTGAAGAATAATTCTACTACACTTTACCCTTTAACTGCAGAGAGCAAATTCAAGAAAAGAGAAAGCTTCTGAAGTATTTGAAGGTTTGAAAAGGTCTCTGTTACTCAGATGAAGAGGTTGTCTCTGCAGGTGCAATACAGATCTGAGCAGTTAAGACTGGTTTTGTTAGAGATTTCAGAAGGTAAGGGAAATACCGAAAGTGAATCCTGGCAAATTACCTAAGCCAAGTCAACAAAATCAAGCAAAATCTAGTATTGGAGTGGTTTGGGAAAGCTCAAGCCCTGAATAGCTGATCTTCCTCTGTGTGACTTTGCAAGCATTTGTGCAATGTGTAGATCCAGGGACAATATAGGGTTATTCAGAGAATGGGATGGTGTGCCAGGACAAGACAAATGAGCTGTCAGCCTGAAAGTAAAGGGACGCTTATTAGTTTGAAGTTGGACACATGTTCAGAAGCCAATATGATGCTGGAAACAGTGGTGTTAGCACTGCAGAATAAGCTACAGATGCATGAGAGAAAATAGTTAAAACTCCAGGCTGACAGCTGGAGCCTGGCCTCTGCTTCAGAAATATATGAGCCAAATGTGTAGCTAGCGAGGTGAAATAGATAGTTTGTAATAGCATCTGGGAATGGATCATCGCTGGGTTAAAAACACACCTAATCCTTGATTACACATGAAAAATGCTGCTTTTGACAGAGCAGAGATTTACATATCAGTCCTCTTGAAGATGTGCTCAGACGTTTTTCCTCAACCTTTCTGTGCTCTGTCAGTGTCTGAGCTTATCTGCCTGCGAATCAAGATGCATTTGAATTGTCAGCCTTTGGCTCAGAATGATTATGGGATCCATTGCCACAACACACAGAAGGTATCTGATTCTTTTCCTCATTAATCAATGCCTGCCTCCATACTACCAGGACGCAATATTTCCAGAATAGGAAATATTTCCAGAGGCAGTTAACCACTCAGGAATGTGCGGTTGAGTATTTTCACACTTCCCACTTTACCATGGGAGTTAAGGAAGTAATGCTGTGCAAAGATGGAAGTTACCAAACTCCAGTCTGTTAATCTGTAAATTGTATGGCAATCAGTAAGTGTCTAACTCAGCTTTGCCTTTTATTAGTGTGGTTTTCAGTTGTTTAATTTTTTGGGGCAGCTAAGTAGCCATTGAAAAGAAAGCTCTAGATGGACTGATGTAAAATTTTTACTTCAGTTCATCAAGCTTCAGTTTGGGTGCTGCACTCGCGCTCTTGCAAAATCAACAGGAATCGGGTTGTTTCTTGCCATTTGGTGAAAGCAGCATTTAATTGAACACCCAACCAGTAGTTGCAGATGAATACTATTCCTCATTTTGCTTCTGGACACTTTAATCAACCTGCCTGCAGATTGGGATCAATCAGTTTCAGCAGTTGTGTTCATTCATCTTCATCCTGCCATTCACCTCATGGCAGCAAGGAGAACACTGTGTAATTGAATTTAGTTGAAGTCTAATACAAGGACAAACTGTGACAAGCCACCTATAATCAGCTTGAATCTGAATTTTCAGAACAAGCATTAGGTTTGTATTTCCAGAAGGAGTATATCCAGGGTACCACAGAACTTCAGTGAGAAAGCTGGCAAAGACTGTGGAAAATGGAGATATGAACTCTGTTTTGTGGATTGGTTTGGGGTTCTTTTTACCACTTAGAGTTGGCCAAGGAATAAATTATGATATCTTCCTTTCTTTCACTCAGCTTCTACTGTGTTTGCTTAATTTAGAAGGGAAATCCACAACTTGGTCCCATGTGTAAAATGTTTAAAATGACACTTTGTGTGAGTGTGCATTTTGGGTTTTGTTTTTAAGGCTACTGTAACAAGCCATAGGGGTGGAATCTCAAAATATGTTCACTGAAGCAGATGTAGGACTAGATTTTCTATTGTCTAAAGTGCTTAGCTTTTGATCCTCATTTCCACATGGGATCCCTTAAGAACAGCTGCAGTAGTGTCATAGAATCATAGAATCATAGAATAGTTAGGGTTGGAAAAGACCTCAATATCATCTAGTTCCAACCCCCCTGCCATGGACAGGGACACCTCACACTAAACCATCCCACACAAGGCTTCATCCAACCTGGCCTTGAACACCGCCAGGGACGGAGCACTCACAACCTCCCTGGACAACCCATTCCAGTGTCTCACCACCCTAACAGGAAATAATTTCCTCCTTATATCCAATCTAAACTTCCCCTGTTTAAGTTTCAACCCGTTACCCCTTGTCCTGTCACTACAGTCCCTAATGAAGAGTCCCTCCCCAGCATCCCTTTAGGCCCCATTCAGATACTGGAAGGCTGCTCTGAGGTCTCCACGCAGCCTTCTCTTCTCCAGGCTGAACAGCCCCAGCTTCCTCAGCCTGTCTTCATACGGGAGGTGCTCCAGTCCCTGATCATCCTCGTGGCCCTCCTTTGGACTTGTTCCAACAGTTCCATGTCCTTTTTATGTTGAGGACACCAGAACTGCACACAATTCTCCAGGTGAGGTCTCACGAGAGCAGAGTAGAGGGGCAGGATCACCTCCTTCGACCTGCTGGTCACTCTCCTTTTGATGCAGCCCAGGATATGGTTTGCTTTCTGGGCTGTGAGCGCACACTGAAGCCGGCTCATGTTCATTTTCTCATCGACCAGCACCCTCAAGTCCTTCTCTGCAGGGCCGCTCTGAATCTCCTCTTTGCCCAACCTGTAGCTGTGCCTGGGATTGCTCTGACCCAGGTGTAGGACCTTGCACTTGTCGTGGTTGAACTTCATAAGGTTGGCATCAGCCCACCTCACAAGCGTGTCAAGGTCCCTCTGGATGGCATCCCTTCCCTCCAGCATATCAACCGGACCACACAGCTTGGTGTCATCGGCAAACTTGCTGAGGGCGCACTCAATCCCACTGTCCATGTCAGCGATGAAGATGTTAAACAAGACCGGTCCCAACACCGATCCCTGAGGGCCACCACTCATTACTGGTCTCCAGCCGGACATCGAGCCATTGACCGCAACTCTTTGTGTGCGGCCATCCAGCCAGTTCTTTATCCACCGAGTGGTCCATCCATCAAATTGATATCTCTCCAATTTAGAGACAAGGATGTCGTGTGAGACAGCGTCAAACGCTTTGCACAAGTCCAGGTAGATGACATCAACTGCTTTACCCTTATCCCTCAATTCTGTAGCCCCATCATAGAAGGCCACCAAATTGGTCAGGCAGGATTTCCCCTTACTGAAGCCATGCTGGCTGTCACCAAGCACCTTGTTGTTATTCATGTGCCTTAGCATGCCTTCCAGGAGAATGTGCTCCAAGATTTTGCCAGGCACAGAGGTGAGACTGACTGGTCTGTAATTCCCCGGGTCTTCCATTTTCCCCTTCTTGAAAATGGGGGTTATATTTCCCTTTTTCCAGTCGCCAGGAACTTCACCTGACTGCCATGATTTTTCAAATACGATGGCCAGTGGCTTAGCAACTTCATTCGCCAGCTCCTTCAGGACCCGCGGATGGATTCCATCAGGTCCCACGGACTTGTGTGCGTTCAGATTTTGAAGATGGTCTCGAACCAGATCCTCTCCTACAGTGGGCCCAAGGTCTTCATTCTCACAGTCCCTGCATCTACCTTCTAAGAGCTGGATGGTGCAGTCAGAGCCTTTGCCAGTGAAGACCAAGGCAAAGAAGTCATTCAGAACCTCAGCCTTCTCCAAATCCTGCGTAGCCAGTTCTCCCGAAAGCTTCCTCAGGGGGCCTATTTTGTCCCTAGTCTGTTCTTTGTTTGCTACGTACCTGTAGAATCCCTTCCTGTTATCCTTAACATCCCTGGCTAGGTTTAATTCTAACTGGGCCTTAGCCTTCCTAACCTGGTCCCTAGCTTCCCGGACAACATCCCTGTACTCTACCCAGGCTGCCTGTCCTTGCTTCCATTTTTTATAAGCAGTTATCACTTTATTGATATTACTGTAAACAGAAAACAACTTGGGAATACTCAATAGATTTCCCACTTTCTGAAAGTTCTTTGCTTTCAGTAGGCATTTTATATGAGTTATAAAATGTATTCATAATCTAAAATAAAGGAGCAAAAATTAATAGGAGAGGTTTCTATATACATATATAAGTGAAGGCAAAATACTTCATCAAGGACTTAAGATAGAGGCTTATGTTTTCCTCAAATATGCTATTTAATAAGACATCTCTTGGACCATTATTACAATACATTGCCAAGCTCTTACAGCAGAGTTCCTGGGAAGCGCATGTGTGAACATTTTTTCAGACCAGGTGTAATGGGATGACTGTGTATCAAGAAACAGTTCTTATTTTTCCAGCTATAACAGGTAGACCCTGCAAACTTCACTCTCCTTTCAATGCATATACTGTAACTATTTATGGATACACGTATAAGGCAATATTTGTGGTCCTAAGGTTGGTGGAATGCCATGTGACCTGATTATGCGTACATACTTAAAGTCCATCAAAAATACAATCAGTTGTGGAAGAGGGATAATAAGTTTATTCTTCACATACTGTTTAAAAAAAACCTAGGAAAATCTTTGTTTTTGCTGGGCTTTGAGTGCTATATCTGTGTCACTGAGTAACAAATGTACGTACTCAGCAACATTTGGATTTTTGGTGATTTTGGGTAATGACATCCATGAGTGCTTTAATGTTTTACAATTGAGAATGACTGCATAACTACACAGTGTAACATTTAACCCTTTGGCAATGCACAGTTTTTCATTTGAAACTTCATATATTTCAGGCACCGTGCCTTCAAAATATTTCAGTGCAAATGGGTCCGAAAAAATGTAGATTAATCATGTCAAAATACATTTTTTTGCATGCTAAAGCACTATTTTAACAGTGTGTGGCTAACAGGCCAGTTGTGCCTAGCTACAGGAAAGAAGCAGCTCTGTGTACAGCAATTTTTCATAGGGAAAGGAGGAAAGCATGTTGAGATGGACATGTGCTGGCAGATCTGATTTTACTCTGCCTTTTTCCCAACCTGGCTAGAGACAACAAGTTTTGGACTAAGGCTGTGCCCAAGCTAATAAGCCTCATTCAGCCTCTCTAATTCAATTACCTGGATTTCCCAGGTCACCCAGCTCTCACAAGTCCTCTGCCTATTGTCCATCTTTTATAGCAGTCAGTCACTTCAGGTAATCGGGAAGTAGTAAATTGCAGGCAACTCTATTCTGTACCAATAAATGAGATTCCAGTTTTTTAAATTATCTATGTTTTTAAAAACAAAGTACTTAAATAGCATTACAGGCATAGCAGTTCATTTTAGATCATTTTAACCAAAAGTAAAATTAATTTTACTTGTTTAGATGGTTATACTTGTTATTTCTCTGCTCTGGGAGTAAGGTCTTGTGTAACCAGCCCAAGCAAAAGGATCCCAGACCCAAAGCCTGTAACTTTAGTGTTAGATAACCAACAGTGGGGAGAGTATTATTACAGGATGGGCAGTGAGCAGTGCACAGGGTACCAATGAAGTCAGTGTGGTTAGCATAATAAATTCTGCCCACATCATAACAGTTGTCTGTTCTGTGCCCAGAAGCCTAATGATTTTTTTCCTACCGTGAAAACCTGTGGCAAGTACCTAAGCAGAAGTGACTATATCTTTCTTTTGTTTTTTTATCTGAAATGGTTTGCACTTTTTCACTCTTAGTAAATAAAATTTCATTACAATGTACTTGTGTGTACTCTCCTTGCTGCTTTCTATTAGCATGGTTTTGAAACCAGTGGGATGCTAGGAAATTAAATTAGCAGAACATCCACGATATGCCAGGATAGACATAAATATTATGAGGAAATAAAGCTGTTAAGTGCGGTTTATCCACAAAATTGGAAACATATGTAGATCATATTCTGAGACATAACATAATTTAAGGTATATGTAATGCCTCCCATTAGATATCCGATAGCCAACATCATAAACCACTTCCCACCTGTGGCAAATTTCACAAGAAAAGACTCTGGCATAGTACACATAAGATGCTATTCATGGTAGTAATTGAGTCTTCTAGTTTCTGAGGTATTCTGAACATGCACCTGACCTGTGCTGTCTCCAGTGTTAATACATACCAACTCTTCTTTCCTAATAACTCACTATAACAAATTCAAATTTTCAGTCTCTGTTTGGGTGGCAGAGTTATCCTCCAATAACTGTGGGTATAATTGTCTTCTGGTGAGAGCAGGCCACTGCTAAACAAAGCATGTTCATTAATGCAAAAAGGCTTTTTACATTCTAAGTTTTAATATACTGGGAGAGGGTAGGGAGAAAGGAAGGGGTTAAAACTGGAGTACTTTTAAAAAAAAGGTTTTGAATTAAATTAGCTGAGTTAATCAGGCTGCTTCAGCCCAGCTGAAAGGGATTTTAAAAAAGAAAACCTTCCAGCTTCATTCTGCCAATGAGTGTTTCAGATTTTGTATAATTTGTCACATTTTACCAGGCTCCTTATTGTGTTTCTAGATAATTCTGTTGACATCAGTGGAGTTTGCCCTCCACTTATTGTGTGCTTTCTGCCAAATTTTACCAATTTTGAGAAATGGTTAAACCCTGAAAGGATTATTTCATTATCTGAATGCATCTGCTGGTAAAACGCTGAGATATCCCCTCTATAATACAACTCAATACTATAATACAACTCGCTAGCAGAGCAGTTTCCTAGGCCTGGGGATGGGTTGGAAGAGTGGGGTCCTTGATCTTCATTTTTTTTGCTTCCTGTTTATCTATTTTACACTAAACAGTTATTGCTTTCTTAAATGCACACAGCTGCAGAGAACAGGGACAGGAATGTGGGATTTCTCTCCTTCTCAAAGGATGCATTTCATATCAGCAGCCCTTCATAGCGCAGAATGTGAAGGAGAACTCTGGGTCCAGAAAGCTGGTGGGAGTTCAGCTAGTTGCCCTAAAAAGGTCAAGATTTTGTCTCTTATGGTTTAATTTGCTGTAAACAGCTAAAACATTCCACACTTATGTGGGAAGTTCTATATCATTGTAAGTCAATGCAAACAGAGGAAAACTTTATATGCAGCCTGTCAACAGCAAATGTCAATGGAAGAGCATTAGTAATAAATGTCATGGTGTGCTCTAATTACCTCCTACAGCTCTGCTCCTTTAGGGTAGATGTTCTCTCCACTGAGGTCATGCTGTGGTACATATTAATTAAGTCTTTTCAATGTTATCTGCTGTTTCTGGAAGGCAGCAAACATAATCTGCAAAATAGTGGTTTATCTGGAAAGAAAAGAATACATCCCAGAGCAAGGAAATATCTTTATCTTTTGAAATAGATATCATCTATTATTAAAGAGAAAACAAAAAGTGCCTACTAGATTTTCTGCTCTTGTTAAGAGCATATTTTAGAATGAAATATTGACTAGAAGGAGGAAAGAAAAATGTGACAGACATGTGAAAGCACAAGTGCTATAGTGAGTGAATATGTGTTTCTATTGATATTATGACCCTGTAGAATCAGTGGCTGGTAAAAAAAGACTTCCACAAGCCTCAGGAAAAAAAATAATGCAGCTATGAGCAGCTTTTTTTTGCCTTTGCATAAAAAGATTCCTTTGTGTTTGATGCAGAAACAAGTTGTTCCGATTTAAAGCCCACTAAAGTTAGCCAGTGGAAAACTGAGGCTTTCCCTTGGTGCATGTCTCTGGCTCAGGTTTCTGATGACTGTATTCATGTATATTAACACTTAACATAGTAATTTTTGACAGAGCTATTTCAAACAACTGCTTTTGAATCTTCATTTCAGCGGCAAAAATATGTATCTTCACAGGCAAACCCACCTATTTGTCAGTCAAGAAATAGGATCTGTGCTTGATAACACAGTAGAAAGTGGAAATTTTTGCAAAGTGTCTAAGAAAGGTGAGAATACATTTTGGGTTTGAGGCACTTTGAAGCAGTTTGCGCTCTTGTTTGCTTGGGTTTTTGGGGTTGTGTTTGCAGCATAAATACTGAAGGACAAATATTTAGAGGAGCTCAAAGTGTTTAAGAGCACAGTTCCCAGGAAAGCTCAAGAATAAGCAGTTCCTGTTCCTAGATGTGCAGAGCTGTTTCAAAACCTGGCTACTACTTCAAGATTTTGAGGGACTAATCATCTAGTCCACAACAGTTTGGATGCAGCATCTGATCAGATGCAGAAGTCCAGCTCTGAGTATAGCATGAATGTAACTCACACATTCCATAAGAAGTATGGCTCAAGCCTGGGTTCTTGTTAAGGCTAGAAAATACAACTTAGCTGTACCTTGGGTGGAGGTCTTCACTATGTAGCAATATGGTGGGTGAAAGAGCTGGACTGCTGGTCATCTTGAATGCAAATCATCTCAGGCTTGACAGATGTAGATCTTCACCTGCATACATGTGTTGGTTGTGCACAATGTGAGTGTACATACATACAAAATGATCCTGGCAACCCCAGGGTTACTGAGCGTATACTTACACTGGAAGAGTAATGCTGAGACTGTTTCCTTCAGCTTGTCAGCCTCAGATATTAGCTGGTGACTATTCTGGGTGGAGAAAGCAGTGCTTGAGAAGGTTTGCAGTGCTGCTAGGGCACTTGAGCGATCTCACATAGCTAAAGTTGTGATGCATACTGAAAAGCAACTGCTAGCACAGTAGTATTAGCATAAATTCTGACTTTAAGGGGCATACTTTGGTCTGCTGCCAAGCAATTACAATAAGTAGTGTTTAACTAGGTATTAACATGAAGGAGAAATTCTTTCTTCCCTGTATATAATTCAGGAGTTACTGGGTAAACTTTGGGAGATGAAAAGGAGAAAAAGAACATGGTGGAAGAGAACCCCATTGCTCTGTTACCACTCAGCTCAAGCCTCTCAGCCTTCAAAAGCACAAGGACCTAGATGGGTTCCTGGTTTTAGATCCAAGCTTCTGTACTGAACTTTTCTCTGCTTTAGGTCAAATCCAAATTTTAGAACTTTGGAGAAGCGGATACAGAGATTAATATCTGGCTGATATTGAGCTATGGTGTTTAGTCTAGATGTGGTGCTGATGCAAAGTTTTGCTTCAGGTCTGTTTCGAGTTAGAAATGTTTTCAGATTGGACTGTTTCTTTCTGAGGTAGTGAGAAAGCAGCACAGCCCTGGAGAAGGAGGGTGGTGTTTTCACTGTATTTTATCTTTTTACATTCCCTTATAAATATTTAGCTATGAATATGCTTGACAGCTTGCTTTCATCCTGTACAGAAGGCTCCTGCAGATAAACACCACCACTTATGTGCCTTAACCTATCTGCCCTGAACATTCCTTAATACAGTGATGTGTTCTAAAGGGTCTGGAAACTGCTTCAGCCACTACACATCACAGGTTCCCAAGCTCTGGGTCACTAACAGGTGGTCAGAATTCATGGATGCCTTAGCCTCCCACTACTGGCTTATGTTTTTGATCAGAAAATAAGGGATTCTGTGGTATTTATGCGGAAATGGAGATCTCATTATGGGAAGAACAGAATGTCTGGGTATCTGTACTAACTCTTGACTGTAGTTCAACATTCGTGTGTCTTCACCAGTGTCTGCAGACTGTCATTGTCCTTCCTCAGCAGATGTGAGGTAAAAAGTCACATTGGATGAGCTAAACAAAAAAAATTGCTTTATATTTTCAAGTGAGAGTATGTAAATCCTTTCTTTGTAGCACAGGGCATAAGTATGCTATAAGTAATTGGAGGTTTGCATCTGTTATTTGATATGCGACCTTCTCAAATAGTGGTTTTCTGATGATTCACATGGTCATAAAGAAATAATTTTAATTACCTAAAATAAATAGATCTTCTATCAGTACCCAAAGATAGCTGTATGAGTGTTGGACTTCTTCTCTGTTAACCTGAGGTAATTAACGATATGCAAGAGCATCATATAAAAAAATTTATGCCACTAATGATGTTGCAGCTGTCCAAGGACATCTGTTCTTTTTACTGCTGTACATCTTTTAGTGATGTGACAGATGATACAGTTAAGATCATGGCAGAGAAAGATAACCTGGATGTCAACTTGCACGAAGATGAGAGTTACTTTCTGCCAACAGTTCGTTATAAAGTCAGTGAGCATATGTAGTTGCACACAGATTTATAAGCATTGCTTTTTATTAGTTGTGTCTGATTTCACTGAGGCCACTCCAATTGATTGTCCAGTTGGTGACTGTACCTACTGGGACACTGCACCATTTTGAGTGAGCAACGTAAAACATAACAGGACATTCATAGACTACTAGGCTTTATTGCGCTCTTCTTCCCCCACCTTAAACATTAATTTAACAGGACATATGAAACCTTCATAGCAATTTAAAATTATGCTTATAAAGGCTACCATTAAATGACAATGTTTATAAACAACCATTTTATTATACTCTTTGATATAACACATCTGGCACACAGTCATACAGCTTTTTCTGGTCTGTTTTGGAAATACTGGTGGTTTTTAAGGCACTCTAAGTAAGGTGATTCTTAGGTTATTCTACTTTGCTTCAATGAATCAGTCTTGCAGGATGAGTGTCCACAATTAAGTTACTAAGTAAAGCTTCAGGTGACTAACTTATTTGCTCAGTCTTCAAAACCATGAGTACCTGAATGCTTCTGCTAATTTCAAGAATGTCGATTTCCATAAATGCCGTAAAACAAAATTGAATGCAAAAGTTTTCCTGAATATCAGGTTGAGTAAGGTATCATAGTTTGAAAAAAACAATCCTTCAGCTTTGCTCTACTAAACCATTCAGTGAGTTTCTTAGGTAAAGTGCACTGATGGTGTTCGTGCCATTAAGTTTTTGACAATCTCCCTGCCCTTCCATTTTGCTAAGTATTGATTATTCATTTCTTCCAGGAGAAGGAAGAGGAAGGAACTAAATATATATATATATATATATATATATGTGCAGAACTACTTTGAAAAAGCTGTAACTTGCAAAAAAAAATTGTAAACATCCTTGATATTTGTATTTATTATGATTTAGCAGAGTATTAAGAGTAGCATAAGAGAAAACAGATTCATAAGAGATGGTATTTTCCTTCTTTGACAGAGAACAAACTGTAGCCCTTTTCTATAAGAGCATTATTTGTATTGGGCACTGTAGTTCTGATGGATTAGGAATAAAGCTGCAGAATTTTTCCTTTGAAATCTGTGGTTCCAGAAGATTTATAGTGGGGACAGAGAACTCTTGATTCTGCTGAAAATTTTGGGCATAGAAAGCTTAAGTCTGAAACTCTTTTGAAGAGAGTCTGAAGCAATTGAAAAGATCATTTTGAAGAGACTATGGCTTAAAAAGCTGTTTCAGAGTTAGAAGTTCTGCAATGAATTTTGTGCTTTTCACAAAGCCGTGATGTAGTTCTCCTGCAATGGCTAAAGGCCAAATACTCGCCACCACTTTCAGGTAAATGATTTACGATGTTGTTGTGCCTTTAAATAAGACAGGTTGACTTCTCTCTGAGATCTTTCCTGTCAAAACCAGTCATTGCCAGTCTTCAAGTGACCCACAGTATATTTCTTTATTCAGCTACCCATTTGGATTAGATTTTGCTACAACCGGTTTTGTTATCTCTCTGTCAACCTTCATAGTAGCATTGAAAAATAGCAACATTTTAAAATAGAGGCCTTTAAATCTGTCTGGTTGGTTGTATTATGTCTTTTCTCCTGTTTTATGACTGTTGAGGAACAATGATGCAGATAAATGCATTTTTAAGCTATTTTTTAAAGGCAGTAGCCCCAGCCAAACCATTTTCTTTAATGCCATTTACTGACAATGATTGAGTGTACCATCTGTCTACGCATGTTTGGAAACACTGCGTTAAATTCAGATAATGAAAAAATTCAGTTAACTTCTGCAATAAGGATTGTAGCGCATGTGAAGGAGTAAGAGGGTTTTGGGTAGCTCTGAAGCTGTCTCTTTCAGAACAGACAGTATCACAGGTAGGATATTTTGAATGTTACTGTATGAGTAGTCTTTGTGCTCTTTAGAAGAGTTCTGCTGAAGTTGGGCAGATTCAGTTTTCACCCCGGTTTTGATAGCCTTAAATAATATGTGTACTCCTGAACTAATTTTTTTAAAGTGTTCTTCTACCCAAATTCAGTGCTGGTAAGTCTTCATCTTCTAAAATGGAGTAGACAGCATCTAGCCTGGCCTTTAAGGAGTCATTTTTCAGGACCTGCATTTATGGTTAGAAAGGTGGACTGACATAGGATTTTGAATTATGGGAACTACACCCTTGAGAAAGCTTGCTCTTAAATAGACAAGACATAGGTGGAACTGTCAGAAAACTTAGTGAAAGTGGTAAGATTTAAATAATACTTCTACTTCCCTTATCAGTGCTTCAGTAAAAGCAGGAGCCTAATTTTTATGTCCAAAATTTTCTGTAGCTGTTCTTTGAAAAGGGACAAAATGGTGTGGAAGTTGCCTTCTGTGCCAACTAAATTTCTGACAAGTAAGAAACACCATGGTACTCTCTTCAAGCACAGTTGCCCACATCTCAGTCCTTCTCTTGTCCCCACTTTAACCCATCCACCCTCCCTTGAGTCTGTGCAGCAGCAGTAACCTTAATGAGCAAAAAAGACTTGATGGACATGCCTCTCGGTTTCATGCTGAAAGTCTGGTCTACAAGTGCTTAGAAAAACAACTGCACTTTGTGTCAACAGTGAAACAAAGTATTGCCCTTATCCCTTCTGCTTTGGAGCAACAGTTTTGCTTTGGCTTTCCTCTTGGACACTTCTCTCCAAGTTTGTTCAGTCTATCTACTTTACACCTGCTTCTACAGTGACTAATCAATGTGTCCTGCAGGGCTTCTTTTCTGGACACAGATTTATCTGTCTCCATTCCTATTTTCTGCTGTAATTTGACATAGTGGAGTTGATTTCTAGTTGTGTCCTGATTTTATGCAAATTTGTTTTCGGGTATGTGCCAGAAAGCCAGTTGATTTATATTGATTATGATTTTGATGGACATCAGCATTTGGATGTTAAGCAGTTGGTTATCTCATCTTGTAAGGATGAATAAACTGCTTTTGTAAAGGATTTGGCATCACCTTTCCCATCCTTTTTTCCCCCTGTTGTGATTTCCAATTTTCTGTACCCTAGGCTGTAATATTTAGGCACCCTTCTGTGCTAGGTTGCTTGGTGTAGCTCATCATACAGTGCTGTTTCTAAGAATGGCTTATTATCTCTGTGCTGAGTGTCAGGATGTATAGAGAAAGGAGTTTAATTTTAGAAGGTAAGATCCAAATACTCTTACAATCACTCCCAATTCCTCTTGAGTGCTAGACAGACACCACTTCAAACAACCATAAAAGTTGAGAACTAAATATTTCTGCTCTGCGGCAAATGTGTGTCTGTGGAGGCAAACTGTATCCTCAGATGCTTCTGTGCCATTCCCGCTGGAGTCTGGGGCCTTCCTGTGTGGGAATACAAAGCAGGTTTTGGCATGAGAGTTAAGATGTTGTGAATTAGCGCTTTTGTTCTTATTACTTTTGTTATAAGACAAAGGTGGGAGAAAAAGAAGTTCTGTGAGGCTTAACAGTCACTTTGGTTTTCACAAAGCAGGGATTGTCTGCTGGGGAGATTTTAAGATTTACATTTACACTTTGAAATAAGTAGCCTGAATTTTATATATACTGCAATATATATGTCTTTTTGAAAGTCTTACCCTTCTCTTCCCTGCTGCAGCCTTTGCTATTCTTCACTGACCACATGGGGTTATCTTACCAACTATGAACGTAACTGAGCCCATGCCACATATTTTTAGACTGGAGGCTAAATCGGCATACAGCCAGATCAATGACCATAACATTGGTCCTATAACCTATTAGTTATAGGAGCTCAGCCTGTGTTTAGCTGTTTTTCCCATTCTTGCAGAAGCCTCTGGAAATTATATGTATTGGTGGTTTGGGCAGCACTTATCCCAGGTGAGAGCACTGCCAGCTCAGTATTATGACTTGTTGAACAGCACATTCCTATAACGGTAGGCTTTTAAAATATTTTATGGTATATTTGTATAGGATGAAGTAAGACTAAATAGAATCGCACAAAGATTTTTCCACAATATCTGCTATAAATCTCCAACAGGTCAGAGCTCATTGCAGACTAATTAAAGGGATCCTACTGAAATGAGATTTGTCTTTATTGCTGTCCTGGGTTCAGCAGTAGCAGTCATTTTTCTCCTTCTTAGTAGCTGGTGCAGTGCTGTGGGTTTGACTTTCGGCCTGGGAATAGTGCTAATAACACTGATATTTTTAGCTGCTGCTCAGTAATGTTTACTCTGACCAAGGACTTTGTGAGTCTCATGCTCTGCCAGGGAGGAGGGGAGCTGGGAGGAAGCAGACACAGGACACCTGACCTAAACTAACCAAAGAGGTATTCCATACCACAGCACGTCATGCCCACTACATAAACTGGGGCAGTTACCTGAAAGGGTTGGATCACTGCTCTGTCGGGGTCAGTATCAATCAGCGGGTGGTGAGTGGTTGTAGTCTCTTCCCTTGTTATTTCCCTTATTATTATTATTATTATTATTGGTGGCAGCAGTAGTGATTTGTGTTATACCTTAGTTACTGGACTTTCTTATCTCAACCCGTGGGAGTTACATTCTTTTGATTCTTCTTTCCATCCCTCTGGGAGCGAAGGCAGGAAGGGGTGTAGTGAGCGAGCGACTACGTGGTTCTGAGTTACCGGATGGGCTTAAACCACAACAATTGCTCTCACTTGAATGTCTTGGAGTATAGTAGTATAAGCAGACTATAAAATTTTTAATCTTAAGGTACAACAGAAGTATTTAATATTTCTTATTGTTTAACTAAAAAGACAGAGGTGTACAAGCTCATCTTTTAAAGCTGATCCAATACTTGGAAACAAACTTCCCAGGCAGTTCCCCACACTTTATATAATCTCCATATTGTGTGCACTTTCTCTGCAGGTGTCAGCACCCTGCAGCTCTGCTGAGCACCCCGCGCTGTGAGGACTGGGATTTGCTGTGTTTTATGGGTTTGTTGTCTTTATGTTAGGGTTTGAACATCTTCTATGTGAAGCCTGAAGCTGTAGCAATATCCTTGTGCTAATAGATAAATAAGAAATGGTACCTGGCTTTAGATAGACTAGGTGCAGTATTCTTCCAGCTTCTTCGTCTTTAGACTTTCCCAAATGCCTGTGCTCTTTGAGGAGAGAAGACAACAGATGCCATAATCTTGATCCTCAAGAGAGAGAACATATCTCTATATCTTCTGGGGTTTTTTAATTTTAATCTGGCCTCCTGAAACTTGGAAGAACTAAATGTGTAGTAGAGGGGAGAGAACTTTTTTAATGTGTGGTAATTGCAATGTCTGCCTGTCTGCCTTGGTGTGTACTTCATTAGATACTGATAGTATATTCATTAAGAGTTTTATTAAGAACACAGGCATTTGATGCTTTAGTTGAAAGAAAGTGAAAAAAACATTTTGTACTAAATTCTGAAATAAAAATTACAATTATACTTCCTGATATATAATGCTAGCTTTTTGCATTCTCCCCCCACCCCCCACCCCCCTTTCTTTTTTTTTATGCTGGAATGCTCTACTTGTAAAATTTCATCGAAGAGTGAATTTTAATAGCGAAGTTCTTAACCCTTCCAAATAGAAGTGTATAATGGAAATCTTAACAGAGTGAAATTCCACACTTAATTTGAGCTGCGATAGGAAGAATGTGGGTATAGCATTATTTTATTACTTTTTCCTTTTCTGAAAAAGACTGTACTTCTGTCACTTGGCTTTACACATATTTATGCACCATTTATAATCCTTTACTCGGATGAGATATTACCTGGGTAATCTGGCTCATTTATCTTCAGCAATACAACTTGTGCATGACATTATTCACCAGTGGACCTGTTAGACTAAAATGGATTATTTTTTTAGCAGTAATGTGTATGTTTTTTCAGTTGTGATAAGTGCTAAAAGCTATATATCTAAACTCAAGTGTATTTCCACATGACAGACCCCAATTCAGGAAATACTATCTTTAGTGCTTTATAGACCCTATTTTCCACTACATTGTCCCCCTTGTATGCTAGTGTGCCCATGGATGACTTTGGTATAGGAGTGCTAGAGAGGTGATGTGATAGAATGGACCATCAAATTCTGAATCCCCAAGTTCTTTCCAATCTGTTCTGAATGAAAGCTCATTACTGGCAGACAACAGTGCATGTGAACTTCTAGCTTAGGTGACTCAGTTGCACAGGAAGTTAGAAATTCAGGAGAATTTGTTACAAGTTAACAGGAAGGAATTGCTCAATTAAATATGACTGCAAGTCTTTTGAGCAGAGTCTTTAGGATGTAGCATCTAATGAGGGCTTCTCTGATAAACAGCCCTTCTCCAGAACTCTTGTTGCCAGTATGCTCATGCAAGCAACTGGAGCTCAGTAGTGAAGTCCTGCACGTCACAAGCTGTTTGTTAGTAAAGTTCCACCTAAGATGATACAAAATCCCTGTGAGCCTCTTTTTATTCCACCTCAAATTCGTTACTGGAAGTCTGATTGGGCTCACAGTTCTAGTCTCATCTTCAGTGCCACATCCTGGCTCCAGCATTTTCCTGCTGCTCTCATGATGCCAGGGAGACTTGGGGCTGCATAAGGCTACAGCACGGCTTTCTTAGTGGCATCTATCTTACCCCAAATACATGGGGCCAAACAGACAGTTGTGATGGCACAGCTCTGAGCCAGTGAAAAGCCCCTAACCAGCATGTGCTTTGCAGTGGGAATTGTGAAGTCTGGTCTGATGGTCAAGTGGTAAACAAAGAGAAAAAAAAAGGCCCAAGTGCCTTTTTTCCAAGTAAAAATAGCATATAAATCGATTACTTGTTTAGAAGAGTGAAGAGTTAAATTCTAGCCATTTTGGGCTTCTCTGACAGGTTCTTACTTTGACTTGTGAAACGATGTACTTTTGTCCACCAGTAAGTGTCAATGGAAGGGGGGAAGCATATTTTAAGTTCTCCTTATCATTGAAGTTGAAAAGGGGTATTGCTGCTTTTGTTTTGTTTTGTTGTCTTTTTTTTTTTTAATGACTGAGAAATATTGTTACTCTTTAGCTTTAAACTTTGAGACGACTAGTGGTTTATGCCACACGATTTAGAAACACTTGATTTAGATAAAGTATTCCCTGCCACTCCCTGCAAGAAAGAGGATATTAGAAAAAAGCTTTGTCCCTGTATAAGCAAAATATCCTTTTCATGCAAATGTCTCATTGACAGAGGTCCGTCAACCTGCGTACATTTCAGGAAAAAAAAATTAAATGTTTTTTTCTCTTTGCCTTTAGGTTTGAATGATTCATAGAATCATAGAATAGTTTGGGTTGGAAGGGACCTTCAAAGGTCATCTAGTCCAACTTCCTGCAATGAGCAGGGACATATTCAACTACATCAGGTTACTCTGTAAGTGGACTGCCAGCTTACATCCAATCATTCATTCACCTTCAAGTCTTCCTCCTCAGGGGTACTCTCAATCCCTTTGTCCTCCAGCCTGTATTGATACCAGCAGTTGCCCCAAACCAGGAGCAGTACCCTCCACTCGGCCCTCTTGAATTTTACGAGGTACTCATAGGCCCACTTCTCAAGTTTGTCCAGATCTCTCTGGATGGCATCCCATCCCTTGGGTATGTCAACTGCATTCCACTATATCATTGATGAAGATATGAAAGAATACTGGTCCCAGTACAGACCCCTGAGGTACATCACTTGTCACTGGTGTCCATACAGATATCGAGCCATTGACCAGTACCCTCTGGATGCAATCGTCCTTCCAATTTCTCACCTACCGAACAGTCTACCCATCAAACCCAAAATACCCAAGTTCACTAATGTAGTTACCCAATCATAGAAGGCCATTAGGCTGGTCAGACAGGACTTGCCCTTGGTGGAGCTGTGCTGGCTGTCTTGAATTTTTAAAAAGAGCCTGTTGTTTGTTTACAGTGGGGTAGACCCCATGGGAACACATATAGATTTATTGACAGATAATCCTTTGTTTGGGACTCTACTATGAAAAAATGGTTTCACTTCATAAATATCGCCATCAAAAATATTAATTACCTTTTCTTTTTAAATTATGAATCTTTAGTAGCAGGGAGAATTCTTGATAGAAGTTGTCTGTAGGAACAAGAGACCTCATATATTGGTAGCATTAGTTCAGTAATCTCCCGTAGTGCACATCTACATGGCCCATTTCTGTACAGTGGAGATACCTGTGCTGGCTCAGAACAAGCCGCAGTAATGTAAAATTATGGGCTGTTTTTTCTTCTTTTTTAAAGTATGTGTATACCCTGTGTAGCTCAGATAAATACAGTATGGAACTAGTCACAATCCAGATGCTTGCAGTACCTGGCCTGAGCTGCATGGCTCAGATCTGGCTTGCATGTTACAGTTTAGCAGTGAGTTAAATCTGATGTGTGTGAGGAAATAAAAATTGAGTGCCTTAGTCTTCTATAAGACTTAGAAAATGTGAGCTTAATAAAGAAACAGGCAGAGGAAGTTGGGGCTGGAGAAGACTCCATGGAGACCTTTTATCAGCCTTCCAGTATCTGAAAGGGGCCTACAAGGATGCCAGAGAAGACTCTTGTTAGGGACTGTAGGGATATGACAAGGGGTAATGGGTTTAAACTTTAACAGGGGAATTTCAGGTTAGATATAAGGAAGTTCTTTACTGTGAGGGTGGCGAGGCACTGGAATGGGTTGTCTGAGAAAGTTGTGACTGCTTCATCCCTGGCAGCGTTCAAGGCCAGGTTGGACAGGACTAGTGTGAGGTGTCCCTGCCTGTGCAGGGGGGTTAGAACTTGATGATCTTAAGGTCCTTTCCAGCCCAAGCCATTCTATGATTATGTGAAAAAAATGAATGCTAATATTGAAGTGGGAAGAATTGGTCCTATTGGTCTGTTACAGTCTCTGTATTTTTAGTAGTACATGTACAATTCGGAGTAGCTTAGCTTGTCATGATTACAAGACTCTGAAGAAGAGCTTTACTTTGATATTTCATGAGTTGCTAAAACCTGCTGCTAATTGCCTTGGCCTAGGGGCCCCATAGGGAAACCATACAAAGATCCTGCAGGTGTTTTAATCAGTGTTCACAGAGCAGCCCTGTTGCGCTTCATGCATTTGATTCAAGCTGTTCTTGTACTGAGATGTGAGGTCGTAGTGCTGTTGTTACCTACACTCTGTGGGTGCTGCAGCCTCTCAAGGAACCCCAGCAGGCACTAGGTTTTCAAAGCAACTGGTGCTGTGCCGTCAAGCAGGGCAAGGGTATTCTCTTCCTCCACCAGCCCATGCTTTAGGACCCCAGCAGTATGAAGCAGATGATGCAATATGGGAAATAGTGCAGAACAGCAGGTAACATAGCACAGACAGTTGCAAACACGAGGTAGTAGTTAAAGCCATGTCAGTTAGCACTGTAACTGGTACCTGACAGCAGTGCTTTCTAGGCACTTTTGCAGTGAATGTAGGTTATTTAAGAAGATAAGGAAGTTATTTCTTCCAAAACACTATTTCCTTTGGGAGTTGTTTTATGTTCTATAATATTTAGTTGATTCACTATGAACAGCTCAAAGAAGTTTAGTACACACTTTACAGCAAATGCAGTGCTTAGGAACACTGCATGGGTATTGGATGTGTGCTCATAATAATAGTGGCAAATAAAGGTAAACCCTGAATACCTGCCATTGGGTATTTCAGTATTTTTGTTACAGTACATTATCTCAATATGCTTGTGCTTGAGAGCATTGTGTTTTCCTGTCAGGCATGAACTGTGGTTATAAATAAAAAGGCAAGGTCTGCTAGAATTAGCTAGAAATTAAGTAATATTAATTATTGTGAAAACTGCTGTTTTAACTGCTCGCTTTTGTTTCTTACATAGATTGAGTCAGTTGTGCACGAATAGTGCTAAGTGCTGTTAAAATAGAACAATGTTATTTGGCATTTACACACCATTGTGCATATTCAAAGCATTTAAAAATGTAAAGTTTAGGTTATGATCCACTGCAGCTAATATCAGCTACGAGTCACCAGTCAGCAAAGAAGGCAATGCAGCATAATCATGTCCATTCCTGTGTTAAATATCTTGCTTGTCGTATAAGGGGAAAAACTATTATCAAATGATGTTTATAGGTCTCCACAGTTGTATGTGCTTGGAATATCACAAGGCTGTGACTGTGAGTCAAGCCTGTTCACGCAAAATGTGAAGTGCAGTTCTCATTTAAAGTAAAATCAAAGCAGAAATGGGTCAGGCTCTTCCCGTTGAAAGTTGATTGGAAATGTATGCCTGAATGTCTTCTGCCCTTTGAAAATCCAAGCTAGATATTTTAAGAATTACAATCAGTTAAACTTGTAGGGTTGGAGGCATGCAGCTTTGGATGTGCCATTTTCTATAAAGCTATTTTATAGGCTGGTATAATCCTACACAGTTCTATAAGAACCTGAATTTATGGCGAGAAACTAGCTCGCTCAAGTGCTCTATAGGTTAATATTATCTTATTTTCCCTTTCCTGTAACAGAATTGTAAATCTGATGCTTTTTTTCCAATGTCAATTTTAGACCCCCAGAGAATATGACTTCAGGCTAGTGGGCACAACAGTGAAATGTGGGGTCTGCCGTAGTTGTTAGACTGCTGTAAGTGACTCATTTTGCTGTACTTCAGCTTTCGTACGTGGCTGTATTTAAAAAAGCTTGTGATGGCCTGGTCTTCTCTATAAAGTGCTTGGGAGTTATCTACCAGTTAACATTTTTAGTTTTGCTTGTTGTCTCAAAATCTAATTTCTGGAACAGAAATGTAACATGAAACCTTAGTGCTAGAAAAGAACCTTGGAGTAGTCACTTTTTTCTCAAAACCAGAGGTTTTATTACAAGAAAGCAGTGAATTAAAAAGCTACCCCAGACTCATCTCCTTCAGTTTCTAGTTAGCTCTGCATCTGCTAATGTTGGGTAACTTCCCCTCACAAAAAACACCCCTGTCCCATGCAACTGCATTAGGTTTGCTCTTGTGCTAATATATTTAGGGCAGGACACTTTTTAATATGTTGACAGGCTTATAGTAGTGGAATATATACAAAGAAATCAGTGAAGGCTACCAATGCCGAATTCATGAATTGCACTACCAATGCCTTATGGAAAGAGCCATGAAACACATTACAAGATAAAGAATGAATTTTTCCCCTCTGCTTGAAAGAAAAAGCAATATACGGTCTGATGTCTCCCTTTGATATTTCTCTCTACTGTTCTCCCTCTCAAAGGTTTCTTAAAACCAATAAAATTCACAGGTTTGCTATATCTTATTCAGCGAGAAGGCAAGTTAAAACTAATGTGCTGCATTGGCACCAAGTGAAAGAAATTGATTTTGAAGATGACAGCAAAGAGGCCATGCTGAAATGTGTATAGCCAGGCAGTATCACGCTTCCTTGGAAAGCATTCAAATTGATTTCTCATGGAAATGTATTCCTGAGGAGCTGTATCAGACAAAAAAAAGCTTTCTTCGGGAAGTGCCAATTCTTCCCGTGGGCTCCCACCAGCGCACTACCGCAGTGCCACCCCAGACAGATTTACCAGATTAAATGTACTTTAACCATTGCTCTGGTATGTTAGTGCAGTCTGCCTGAGATGGCAGATTAGGCTGGAGCCCAGGGCACCTGGTGCTGATCTTAACTCCTTTTTTGTCACTTGGTCAGGGGCAAAACGTCCTTTTTAATGCACTCCAGTTTCTCTGCCTACCAAATAGGACAACTGAATCCTTTTGTTCAGAGGGCGAAAAAGAAGTGCCTGAGGAAGAAAGGCTGAAATAGCTAGCTGTGTGCTGCTGCTACAATTGTTAAGCTTTAGTTCAAAACATGTCTCATTCAGGTATCAGGATTTAAAACCCAAATAGATGACACACTTTTCTCTCCTATGCTGTATCATAGGCTGTCCTGAGCCTCAGACTTATGCAGGAAGGACCAAATTTCTGATGGAAATTGGGGGATTTGTGGATTGCAGTGTAAGGCAGACCACTAGCATTTAGTTTTCAACATTAGAGTCACTAGCCAACAGAAGTTCCTCTTAAGGTGTTAGGGATCACTGTGTTTGAACTTGTACAATGACATAGAGCCAGGTGATTCTCACAGGAAGCAGAAAGTTTTGGTGAACTCACAACTTCATGACAAAGACTGTTGGCTTAAAGAGTCAGGTAATACCTGGAGAAACGGAGATTACATCCATAAAGAAGGGCAGTGAGATTAGACTGTTTAGAAACTTGCCTTTTAAGAAATAGTGGCTGCAGGTTTCATATTCCCAGGGAATGAGATTGCATCCACACAGCAGTACGGAGAAGGAATAATAATGTGAAATGGAAATAGAGCAGATGAGCATTCTAGTTGCTGTTCTTCACTTTCTCCCTTGAATCATAGAGACTGTCTACAGAAGAAAATGTTAGAATCGGTTGCTGTTATTTTCCCTGGCAGCCAGAGTTTAGTAAGTTACTAACTCAGAGGTTTTTTGCTGTTTCTTAAGAAAGATCATAATCATTCTTCATATGGATGAAATCCTGTATATCACTGTGTATCCTGTATATCCTGTTCACTGCTGTTGAACTTGCTGCTGCTTTGGCATTCATTATCGGGGGGATTAGTTTTCTGTTCAATTTAATGGTTTTGTCTGTGAGGAGTTTTTTTGTTTGTTTGGCTGTTGTTTTGGTGGGGTTTTGGTGGTGTGTTTTTTTTTTTTTTTTTTTTTTTTTACTACATAAAAATACACTTGAAAGCATTTCCTGTATCTTCAAAATAAATTGCTCATCTCAGGTGCCTGTGTACTATCAGTCTGGGTGCATAGTTCCCTTCCTTCTTCAGCCCTGTTCTTAGGGAGACAAAAGTTTGCTGTTCCACTAATCAAATCAGAACCCTTTCTCTTTCCCATAAAAGTCTCCTATGTTTATTTTATAAACTGAAAGCTGGGTTGGTGTTTTAGAAGTTGGAATTTGCTTGCCAACTTTACCCTAGCTGGGGGGAATGACAGCAGGCTGTGAAAGGTCATCTGCGTAAGGTATGGAAGGAAAGCAGTTTTCTTTATTCCTGGGCTTGAGGATCTTGGTTTCTAAACAACCTAGACTTCATGGATGCTGTTAAGAGCTACTTTTACCCTTTCAGATTGTTTCCACCATGCTCAGCAACCGGTTGTTTACAGTGGTCTGTTTTCCTCCAAGTGGCAGCTCATGGACATCTTATGTGAATCATAATATAAAGCTTCACAGGGAATTGCATAGAATCTGCTGCTTTGACAGGAGTTAGGAGGGTAAGAACATAAGCGTAACCAAAGTGGTCTAACCAAGGATGAATGCATTCACTCCTGTTCTCCTACAGTAATCCTAGCCAGTTCTGCAAATTGTTTAGCCTGCTCAGGACAGATCTGTATTTGTTACTGCATTCCTTAAAAATCCACTTTGGAGTGGATCCCACTCCTGAGCAATTACTGTGCATCTGAAGTTCAGTTGGTATTGAAATAAAACAGTGATGCCAGGAAGCCACTCAGTAATTCATTTCTTACAAAATTTTTATATATCCTCTATAAGCACATTTTGTAGGTGGCTCACATCTGAGTGCATTTGGAGCAGCTGGACTCACTGCATTAGTTTATTCAGTTACTAAAAGAGAAATGAAGGGCCTCCTAAAAACATGGGCGGAGCTGTTGTGGAAAAAAAAAGAAAGAGCACTATGAAAAAAAGGCAGATTTTGTCATGCTTTTTCCTTGTTTCTTTGAGGGAATGAAGTGAAAAATGTTGGTTTAAAGTTAAATATAAATTAATCATTTTCATCTAGATGCGTTTTGAAGGGGGATGGAATGTTTTGGTTTTTCCCCCTGAGACTGTTGCTCCTTGTGTCTAATTTTTGTCTGTTGTCTCAGTCCACTTTTGTAATGATAAAAAGGAGAGGACAGGGAAAGAAGAAAAAATGCAAAACCTGAAAACCTAAGTTAAAGTCTGATTTGTATCAACATAGAATTTCTTTCAATTTGAAATATTTTGTTGAAATTATGTAAATCCTTGAGCCACAAGAAAACTTCTTTAATAAAAATATTAGCACTGAAAAACTTGTTTTTATTCTCAGAAGGTTTTACCTACAGATCAATCTAGCCAACTCTACCTATTGGTAAAGCAAAGGAGGCAGGAGTGTGTCAGATGGATATGTTTGAAATAAGGTAATGTTGCTTAGACTGTAATATATTTTATAATAAAACACTCTGATCCTTTGTAAGAAAATGCAATAGTATGTGAAGAGCATGGATAACTATTCCCAGTTTTCAGTCTGGTAATCACTGAGTGTAATGTCAGTGTGTCAGTTTTCCTGAGGAGACTAAGTAGAGATTATTTGGTCTGCTGGCATTTTGTTTTCCAACTGTTATATGAGAAAGGTCTGCATATTTTCAGATACCTGGCAATCAAATATTGAGGATTTAATATCTCTGTAGGTGTTCTATTGGTAGGTCAAGACTAAGGGTTCAGAGAAGAATTTTGTTCTGTATTTGTACAGTACCTGTATCGTTGGGTTCTGGCTAATCTCTCCTGTGCAACACATACTGTCATTTCTTCAGGACCTAAAAGTCAGTAACAGGTCTAAGACCCAATAGAGGGGCTTTCCTCTAAATCATCTTGGGTATTTGAACATAAACCCACTACCTGCAAAGATCTGGCCGATTAGCCCTGTTCACTTATTTCTTTTGAGTAATGGGCACAACTGTAGCTGTTTTAGACTCTGCACTGCTCATAAAACTCAGGTTTTATGAGTATCAGGCTGAAAGCTGAACAGTGGCTCCTGCCTTCCAGTGCAGAATACCAATGTGTCCTCAGCATCCCCTTGTAATTGTGCTGCAGCAGAGCTGAGCTATGGCCTATCAATACCATTCAGGGTGCTCAGATTGGCTTCCCGTTTTCTCTGGTGCTATATGATATACGACACTAGAGATGAATGAATTGTATATTTTATTTAACAAAGACTAAAATAAATTAGTTAGCTATGTACTGCCTGACCTGAACACCCAGTAAGTACTAGTAGTTTTCATTATCCCTCAAGAAATCATTGACTGGTTTATGTGATGCAGTAATGTATTATTCATAGACAATTTCATTGGTGACATTATTGCAGATTTTCAATGTAACAAGAATGTTCATAAAGCTGTGAAATCCTTAGAAAGAGAAAGATGGTGATCTTCCATAAAAATGAGAATATACGTGCATATGCATGCACACAGAGGACTACAAGTCTTTGTGGAATCAGGCAAATGCCTTTTAATCATGGCAGCGAGCCTTGTTCTTAAAGCATGTCTGTTACTACTCCTTATAATCCACTAATCCCTCTCAGTTTATTAATGATAAATTTTGAACATTGGGCTGAAATGTTGTTCTCTCTGTGAAGCTGAATATTCCTGTCTCATTGATAGCAATTTGCCTGTATTTATTACATGGATGGTTGTCTGCATTTCCAGCCAATTTATTCACCAGGCTTGGTACTTAAAGAGTATGCACCTGAAGAAAACCCATCTGCACAGAACAAGTCCCATCTTCTGCAATGACAGGATAGGGAGCACAAAACTGTATACCCCACACTGTCACTGAAGGCAAAGGACTCAATTTCAGAGTTTCTTTGGCAACATAGAGGTAGTGGCACACTTGTTCAGCCCGTCCCTGGTGTAAAAAGGTATAACACTTCTAGCATCAGGGAGGTTCACTTATCATCATTTCAGGCTGTGTTGTCAGCCACAACTCTGCCTTTTCTGCTCCTTGAATTTCAGGTTGCTCAGGCAGAATGTTACACCCCAGCGCAACTTATTCTGTTGCCACAGCAGGTTTTTGCCAGCAGAGCCCCTCTTTCTAACCTGCAGTTCCCCAGGCATTGTGAAATGGAGGAATGAGCCTTTACTCTGGTGGTAGCAGGTGGTACTGGTACTTCATGATTCCACCCTGAAGCACTACCCAGCTGTCTTGGGCCCTAGGGCTAGAAGGAGTGGACTGATCTCTTCCTCACTTGCTGCTGCTACACAGGCTCCACCTCAAAGTTTAGCACATGGCCTCACCTGCCTACTGGGACCTTGATGCTGTCACCGCACAGACAGGATGCTCTAGAACTTACTGCTATGCCCAGCATCAGACCAGGATCTGTTTAAAGGAAATGGAGAGCTTGGGTTTCACATCACTGAGGTCAAAAACTGGAGTTGTAGCCTTCCTAGTGTGGCTCCCTGATTGGGTGGTTGTGGCATGGAGTCATGAATAAAGACCTTGTGATACTCGCACTGAATGTAATATAAAACATACTGTATTATTTGTCTTATTTTGCACTATGTCTTATGGTTATACTTGAAACTTCACAGGCAGTATTGTTATCTAAGAGAGATATATTGCTGTTAGAGCTTGCTACACTGGGTTGGACACTTGAAAGCTTTTACCACTTTATAATTTGAATGTATGTTTATCCTTCTTTAATGGAAAAGTATAAGGAGTGAAAGGTTTGTGTGTTTGCACTGTCTGAAGACTGTTTTGACTTTTGGTTACCAGGGAAACTGCTTTAATGTAGAATCAGATTCCAGTGACCTTGAACTCTATTCTGTTAAGGTTTGTGCACCCTTCAGGATGGGAACTGTTTCAGTGGGAAACTATTTCAAGGGATTTTAGTCCCATCTGGGGCTTAGTATATCTAAAGTTGATGGGGTTTGAAAGTTCAGCTGGCACTCACACTTCTAGCCCATTTTTATGCTTCTCATGGATCAAGAGCTGGACCTGACACCAACATTGCTGACTCGTGATTTTTGGCTATATGCATTGATACATTACCTTGTATCCTGACTCTTATCCTCAATTTCTTGTCTACTTCTTTGCCTGTTCATACAAGTGGAGTATGTACCAGTGATGTCAAGTTTTATTGAGTGATAGATAGGTGTGGTACACTGGATACTCTTTGTATTAAAGCAGCTATAAAGCTGAGAAAACTGCCTGCTTTGGACAGATAATGATAAAATCTCATATGAAAAAATCAAAGGAGGTGATAGGTCTACAGGTCTGCAATTCTTATCCATCTCATGCTTAGCATACTGAGAAAAAGAACAAAGTGATCTTTTCGACAGAAACCCATGTTGAGACTAGGATGCCTCTTAACTCTTCTTTCAGCTGTGTTTTTCCCAAAGACCCAAGACATAATGCACAGGGTCTTCCAAACTTAGTTTAGAGCTGAGCCATGAGAGTGTAGATTGTGCATTTGCTAAAGCCCTTAGAAATACTGGCTTGATTCTGGTATTTCACAGGCAAGTGATAGGACATCTAAGAATGCAGCCTCTCTCTTGGCTGCTTATCTTGTGCCTCCTAAGGCTGGGAGCGAATAGGCACCTGACAACTGAACACTATTGGCAGCAGGGACTCTCTTCTCACAAGCTGTCAGAACTACAGAGCAAATGGATGTTGTGGGACAGGAGGACATAATTTAACCTAGGTCTGTAGTGGAGGCATTTCCTTTTCATACTAAGTATCAACAAGTTGCTTGGTAGACACCTCTTGTGCCCACTATATTTAACAAACTGCATGAGATGGTGTAAGAAGGCACTTTGTACTCCATGATAGCCAAGGCATTGGGCTGAGGAAACAGACTGGCAGCGAAAGACTCTTCTTATCTCAGCAGCTCAGACATCTGTCAGCCAAAAGCAGCTTCAGATTATGCAAGCTGTAAAAGTGTCCTTCTCCAACAGTTCTGTCCCAAGTCATAGAATCATAGAATAGTTAGGGTTGGAAAGGACCTTAAGATCATCTAGTTCCAACCCCCCTGCCATGGGTAAAAGACAAAGCTTATCTACAGCAGTGACTATGGGAATGAAGGCTAAAAAAATAAAGTAAAAAAAAAAAAATAAATAGATATATTTTCTCCTGGAGGCACATCCTTACATGTCTCATCCTAGAGACACATCCTCCTTTTATGTGGAGCATGAATATGTTAGTACAGAGGAAGAACTTACTTCAATAGCTGGCTCTGCTGTGCAGCAAAAGGCCATGGCTGCATAGGTGTGAGCAGCCAGCCCAGAAGGCGAATTGCACATCAGCTTTGGAAGCTAATAAGGGCATGACCTTCTCACCTAAGAAAAGAAAGATTTCCCAGGGGATGTTGTTCCCTGCTGGCTGTTTCATGTTTTACTAGTCACAGACTGCAGTTCTGGCCCTCCTTTGCAATCAGTAGCACTTGCGTTGTCACGCTGGCACCAGCTGTGGGATGGAACAGGTCTGGCTGGACATAGAGCTCTGGGTGAATGATCAGGAAATATTTTGGAGGTAAAGAGGTCAAGAAAAAACCCAGTTACTGCAAAAGGAGCATAGGACTTCCAGAAGATTGGCAAAGAGAATTCTTGATGGTGGCTGGGAGGTGAGGCGTGGGTGATGAATCCTGTGTGTCTGAATGCTTTATATAGCTCAGAGTTTAGGCCATCTGGAGCAATGCAGGTAGGCTTTAGAACATCTGGGCAATTTTTCCACTCCTGATAAAATATATTATTGATTTGAGTTTTGAAGGTTCAAGCGCTGAACTAGCTTATAGGATGAGGTTGGCTGGAGAGAAGTTGGTGAAACTGATGTATTCATTTTGATGTCATTACAATCCAAATACTTCCTGAAAGTGAGTTGATTTCTGTTCTGCTACTTTGGAAGGAGTGTGTGAGAAAAAGCTTGAGCTTGAGACTCCTTTCTTTTTTTTATATATATAGAATAATTTTGAAGTTATAATGCAATGTATAAATGCAGTCTAAATTATTTCATAGCACAATGTCAGATGAGTTCAGAGCAATGTTTTTTCTCTAAGAATTTTGTTTAATTTTGCTTCTTAATGAATTCAGAATTCAAAATCTTGAAGCTGTTAATGAACCCAAATGTTCATTGTTTTTTGGAAGGTTCTTTCTAGGTAGTCTGCTTTTGGCTGTGGTAGAATTGCTCTGTAACACAGACACCGTCTTACTCCTATCCTGAATCCTTTCTGGTTAGGGTGAAATCCCTCCAGGAAATAACTTTTTCCTGTGTAAACTGTGAAGAAGAAAGGAATAGTAATTGTCATCAGGTTTTCCAGGGTTTACTACAGTACTAATTCAGGCCATATATCTTGTAGCAGGCGTTAACAACGACTGTATATATAATAAGCTTGACACGTTTGAGTTCTAACGACCTGAAACTCCAGGGATTCAAGCCAACATCATTAAAGCAGTGGGAGAAAATGTTAGCAAGTAATTTTAAATGGCGTTGACATATTTACACCTTTTGGCTTGAATCACTTCCTGTTGTCCCGGTAATTTAGTCTGGGTCTTCTGGCAGACTGTGTGGATGTAAGTAGGAAGTGATATGGTTTCCTTAGAGTCATGCTGATGCTTTAGCTGTGTCTTTGCAGTACTTAGCTCCCTCTCTTTGTGTGTGTATGTGCATATATATACATATGCATATTTATATATGTGTGTGTATATATATAGGGTAAAGCTTGTATTTTCCCATAAGCAAAGTATTGTGAAACATAAGCCCAGGTTTTATTGCCTAAATCTCTTTAAGTGTTTTACACCCTGGATGCTAAGGCAGGTAGTGGGGCTTAAATAATTCTGCTGTCTGGACATGTATGTTCGTCTGTTTAGCCTAACAGGTTTTGAAGCTGCTGCCCAATTTCAGTTATATTTGGAAAAGAAGCAGAGGTGTCAAAGGGACTGCACTCCTACGAATTTTAAGTATCAGTGGCTCATAGAATAGTCACAGTAAAGAAGAGCTAACCCTTTATTACACACTTGGAAAGCATGCAGAAGAGACTTGTGAACCCGATTTACTAGTTCTTATGGCTTGTTAAAATTATTTGTTTAAACCTTAAATATACTTAATTTATACGGAGTGCAGCATGTCTGTCTGTTATACAAATGCACATTGTTCACTGAAATCTTTCCAGAAATTAATTGTGCTCCCCTTTGTTAAAAACATAACCTCAGCTCCATCTGGTGGCTCTGTAGATTAATAAGACAAAACTGCTGAAATATATCTTGTCTGTGATTTTACTTGTTGTCTAGTGAAAAAAAATAAGTATAGCAGCAGACATACAGACATGTGTCAGCTCCCTTAAGACAGATATGATGCATGTAAGAGAAGACATCTTTTGATTCCTGGTTTTTGGGGGTCCCCATTCTCTGGACTTTATGTCTTTAGAGATCAGTTTTTTCCTCTATCATCACAGCTAAAAAGATGTTTTAAAATTTTTTATATATATATATATATATATACACACATACACAGACATACATATATGTATAAAGTTTCCCTCAATTTCACCCATATATCTATTTAGAGGAGTAGATAAAGCTGTATGAGGAAGACTAAATATTGTATTGCCTTCCTCATTTGTAACACTCAACACATAACCCCTGAAACAAAGCTTCAAGCCAGCTCTAAACCAGAAATACTCATTGACTGTCCCATGCAGTTAATTCTTCACTAATAACATGTTTTTCTAGAAGTCCAGTACTAACTGCGAGTATATTCTTGCTTCATTGCTTTTTATCTGCTTATATTAAGAAGGTTTTTGGCATAGCTTTTCTATTATGCAAGCTGTTTTGTAGTCAGAAATTATTTTTATTCCAAGCAGGATAACAAAAAGAATTCTGAAATGAATTTTTCATCAAAAATTACTGTTAGATCTGGCAGGTTTTCTTTTGATTTTGATCACATGTTTTTAAAAAACAAAAAAAAAATTAGGTCGAAAAAATGAAACTCTTCTGTTCAGACAGTGGCTGACATGTTTTCAGCAAAATAAATGATGCAAATGGATGAAGCAACTTTTTGGTGATAAAGATAATGACTTAGCAGTGAGCTGTAGAAGTGACCCTTGCTGCCTCTCTGGGTGAACATGAGGGCCTGGAAATAGGACAGTGAGAATCAGTATATCTTTCTGTAAAAAAAATAGGTTTTTTTGTTTTCCCATTAGTTTCTTTGTTGTTTTCCTATTGTGAAATGATACAACAGCACTACTGAAACTTTACGCTATTTCATATCATTTAATTGCGTTGTAATATAAAAATTTGTTTAAAAAATATTAAAATTTAACAGCTTTATTTCCCTCTGCCTGCCCCTGCCTTCTGAATCTATTATATTCTATTAAAGTTTGGATACATTCAAAAAACCATATTTAATTAATTTTAATAATGTAGTGACACATGCAATTCTTCATCCCAGTTTGTCAATTAGCAGAGATGCTGGCTTGCAGATCTTGTTTTGTGTATTGCATGTGGTCATGAACTTGGAAAACCATTGCACATAAGGTGTTGATTGGAGTAGGAAACTGTGGACTAGTGTGATGGGGGGAAAGTCAAATAATTTCTTCAGGAGATACCTGCTAAGAGAAGAAGCGAAGCTGAAGGGTTTGATATTGGAACAGAAAACCAGGACTGGAATACATGTATTCTTTGCACCTTCTTAGTCCTTTGGCCATGCTGTCTCTGCTTTATAACAACATCATCAATGCTGTTAGTGCTACAAGCAGAGAGCAAACCTGAACCTATACAGAGGAAGAGAAAAGAAGACTAGGCCAAGGCATTGTGAAGTGCAGCAAATACATCCAGGAAGAACAGACTTCTGAGTCAATAGTCAGTACAAAACAAGCAAGTCTTACAGGGAGTTTTTGTTCTCAATACATTCAGGTTTTCTATAGGGGTCTCTTCACAGAAGTTTATGGTCTCCATGCGCTCCTGTCTTATGTCACACCCATTGTTAGGCATTTGGGAGTGGAATAGTTGCATATTCTCTCTTTTTTATACTTCGCACGTTCCTATTTCTAATATGGTGAAGAGTTTTATATAGCCGCAAAGAGTTTTATATTTCTTAGTGACATTTAGCCTTCATATTCTCCTCCACTTCTGTTTCCTAATGAACAAGCTGTAGGCTGCATATTTGCATACATTAATGTTTTGTCACTTCAAACTAGAAGCTGAAGACTATTCCAGGCAGAAATACCGTCTTGTTCCTGTCAGAAGGCTTAATACAGGAGAACGTAAAATCCACAGTATTTAGAATCTTTTAACCAATTCTTTGCACAGGGTGTTTTCATTCCTCAGCTGTTTATAACAACTTTTAAGATCTCAAATGAGAGCAGTTTATTGGTGCATGAAGCATGAATTCATTAATAATTAAAGACAGCCTTTATCCCTAAGCTGTGTACACTTGTGATAGACAGAGGCCGGGGAATGACCATCCCTCTCTCCAGAACCTGGTGTAAAGCGCCCAAGGTTCCATAGTATGGTTCTGTCAGAAGGGGGATTTAAACTCAGCTGACAAAAATAAGAGAACACACAAATTTAGTAAATTACTTAAGACTGAGGCTAAAATGGCATTACTGTACTGCTAAACAATTTACTTTGGAAAATAAGGAAGTGGCATCTTTTGCCTGGTAGTTGTAAACTGTATGCTCCAAAGAAGGGAGATGTGCTCAAGGGTTAAGAAAAGCCCATGTGACAAAACCATATCCCTATTTCTGCCACTTGTACCTTTAAATTGGATGCTGAATGCATGTTTGAATGATGGCCTCTGAAGACAGTGTTTTCCCAAGAACAAACAAAATCATGTTGGGGATCAGAGCTGTTCAGTATTTTCTGTTCCACTTATGAAATACAGTGAACATTATACATTATGAAATACAGTATGAAAGTGATCATACTTGTGTGCATCTGTGTTTGCATTCAGGTGCAATAGGGTATTACAATATAACAGGACCAGGTATTGATCTGGGGAGCAGATATTTCTCAGGAAAGGCTGGAAGAATCCACAAAGAATCGTCACAGCCTCCGGGGATCCCCTGGCTCTCCCCCATCTCTTTTGAAATTAGCAACCCCCCTTCTGCTTCATTGCATAGGGATACAATCCCTACATGTGCCTGTGTGCACCTCTTAAATATGACATTAAGGACCCAGGCTGTGTATAGAGGCAGGATTTACTGAGGGAGCATCTTGTGCTACCTCAGAAAGGGCACTGACTTACAAGCTTACAATCCCATGCTCCCATAAAGGCCGTGGAATGTCAAATCGTTAAGGCTACAGTAAATCTAAAATATTTGATTTAGAAGGAAAGTGGTCTTGCCCTGCTGATCTGTAAGGGGCATGGAAAGGAGGATGACTTGACAGATAGATAAACACATAGCATACATCTTTCAAATCCCCTTATAGCTAATCAGACACTTTTCAGTGATAGCCTCTTTATTCTTAGGGATTCTTTGTTGTTATTTTGTTTGTGCAAGCGGACAAATGGGCACAAAAATCCAGAACTTCATGTTCACAGCAACACTGCCTGTCCATAGCATCACCAAGTTTGAGTCTGTTTTGTGGAGGCTGCAGTATTCTGTAGCACTCCTTTACAGCAACTCAGAGAATTATTAGCTACAGATCATGGGAGTTATGTGGCAGCAGAAGTAGTATCCACTTTCTTGTGGAGTAGTTGGCTAAACCTTGCCTTTTTATCTTATTTTAACCAGAATGGGCAAAATCAATCATAAAATTCACATATATTCCTAAATCAATGTGTTTTTCTTAATTGGAAACTTTTACTGCAGTAACAGCTTTCAACATGCTTGAAGGCAATTTTGACATGTTGCAATTTGGTCTGTGAAGTTTTAATGATTGTACGTGAGGCAACATTGATTTTCAGACTCATTTTGCTCCTTTACTGTTTTCTTAGTCACCTGTTATGGCATTTGAATCTACAGACATAAAAGGAAGTATAGCTCAATCTTACTGCAGTCATGGCACTGTCATTCCATCTGAGCTTCTCTCCTTTGATGTTAAAGGAGCCTGAGACCAGGCTCCTTGCTTAAGCTTCTGAAGGTAACTGCTTAACACAGGCTGCGTGAATACCCCTTTGCTGCCCCTTGGCAACTCTTGTAAGGCTTATTTAAAATCAAGTGCTTGCTTAATTACAGCATTTTTAGAGGAATCTTTAGTATGGGCTCGGTGGATTTCAGATTGGGAATATCTCTGAATACTTTAGCAGAAATATAGTGTAGTTCTATGTGGTTATAGAGAGAAAAGAACAGCTGTAGTGGTAGTTTGGCTATGTCTGTCTTGCTGGTGGTTCACTCTACGAATCTGCTCAAACTGCACCAGATCTGAGCAAGAAGGGTGACAGTGGGTGCAATGAAAACACTGGGAGTTCTTATTAGGGATGGCTAACCTTTCCATCTGAACTGCACATCTTCACTGAGTCCTGTTAGAAGCAAATGTCCAAGGACCTGTTCAAAATAAGTGGTCACATTACATCAACTGTATTTCTCTGCTTCGTTGGGACCCCCACACACTTCATGGTCCACAGAAAAGTAAATTTTCAGTATCAGAGAAGTACTACTTTGGGGACTGTCAGAAGGTAAACCATTTTTTGCAATAGTGATAAATTCATGGTGCTTTGCCTAGCACTTTTTAAATTGAAGTATCAGACACCATAGGTTTATAATTCAACCTTGGCTTCTGAAAATTTGGAAATGAAACTAAAGAAAGCTTTGGCTAAAGAAGATAGACTAGGCAGTCAAATTAATCTAAACTGAGCTTTTGAATAACTTGAATTTGTTCTGTGTTGGTTGAAAAGCTGAATTTTTACCATCCTCCCCTAGAACAGGTTGTTATTCTTGGCATTGGTATTCATGGTATTGTCAATGATTGATCACTTTGTTTCCATGTGGTAGACCCACTCCTCTTCTGCTGATCTATCACGCATACTGCTCTACTCAGAGATGCTTGCAAAGGCAAGACTTGGTGTCCAGTTACAACAGCAGAAACTCCTCCTCAAGGAGCTCTGATTAAGATCATGAAACAAAGCACTGCTTAATTTAAGGAAAGATAATACCCAAGGGTGATATATTCCATCACAGCTTAATTGAAATCAAACAGCATGAAAAAGGAGAGACAGCAGACAAAAGGTTAAGTAGAGCACCTTGTATCAAGCGTTCAGCTGAGGATTAACTATTGATAGTGAGGCATAAGCCAAAGATCAAGTTTTATTGTGCGCCCTACAGTAATTTCTGTGTACAAAATAAAATGTGAAAAGCAGGCACTTGTTTATTTCTGTACATTACTGAAGCATGTGTGACAAGAAAATAAAGAAGTCATGAAATATCATTACTGTTTTCTTTTTGTTGGTTACTGTGTTTCTTTAGCTGTAGGAAATACTGGAGAAAGTATATGGCTCCGACTTTTAGTTTAAAATTAATGTAGTTGTTAGGCTTTGGGATTATAAACAGCTGCTTGTCAAACAGTAGTAAGAAGAAACCTTTACAAAAAACACTTATAAGTCTCCCTTACCTGCCTCAGGGAACTTTTACACAGTAAGACGAACTGATTGGTAAGAGTAATAATCTGCTTTAAAAGGGGAATGTAGGTGACAGTAAATAAGGACAACTTTTGAAACTGGTGGTGCAAGGCACATAATGAAGCTATTTCAAGGAGATTTGCAGTAAATAGAGCTTTTTTTAATATTAAGATATTTACAAGTTCCTCTTATTTTTTGCTCCAGACTCCAGCACGGTAATTCCCCTGTCTTAGATGGCGCAGTAATATAGTCAAGCCTGATGAGAACTAGATTTCTGTTCTGTAACTAAGTCATACCCCCTTCATCCTCCTAGTCCACTTCTGCTCAAAAATGTTTCCTGTGGAATTCTGTTCTCTTCTTTCAGAAGAGTTAAACAGTGAGGCAGCGGCTTTACAAATAAGACATGGATTCACATCAGCTATCGGGATTGCCACCTCTTCTGCTCATAACTTTATAAAGTGCCATTGCAGTGCTGCTGTCTCTTCCATGGAGTGGTGCCTCGCTTTGCCCCATCCAGAGTGAACTGGCCTTGCATAAATTCTGTCTGCAGGGACTTGGGAGAAATCCTTTAAGAAAAACCCAAGCAAAAAACCAATTCAAAACAAGAAAAAACCCACAAACCCCAAACATTTTTAAAAGATTGCTTCTGATCTTATATTTCTGTTCCTAAGGTGTCTTTCATCTGATGACTAGTGTTTCGCAGGCGATTAAGACCACCCTGTCTCTCACTTCTGCCTTATCTATAGTGCTTTGGAGGCCATAGAAAATTGGGCACTGAGCAGAGACTGCAGAAAACCTTGTTAAGCTAGAAAATGGAGGGGTGCTTGGGGAATATAAGAGCTGGGTCTGGGGCCATGGCTAGCTTATGAGAAACAGAGTGTTAGGACGGCTAGCAGGCGAATTCGATGAGTAGCACCTCTGGAGTCCTTGAAAGTTGGCGATGTACCAGTAGCCGAGAACTGGGTGTCATGGTTTAAACCCAGCCGATAACTTAAGTACCAAACAACTGCTTGCTCACCCACTCCTCCCCACCCTGCCTTTAACCCTCTAGACAGGCTGCAGAGGAGAATCAAAGGAATGTAAACCCCATGGGTTGAGATAAAAACAGTTTAAAGTACAATATACTACTACTAGTAACAATAATGCTAGGGGAAATAACAAGGGGAGAGAATATAAAATTCAAAGGGGGAAGTGGAAAAATAAACAGTAGTGATTCACAGTACAATTGCTCACCACCTGCTGACCGATACCCAGCCCGACCCAAGCAGTGATCTGTCCCTTCCGGGTAACTCCCCCCAGTTTATATACCAGGCATGACGTGCTGTGGTATGGAATACCCCTTTGGTTAGTCTGGGTCAGGTGTCCTGTCTCTGCTTCCTTCTGCCTTCCTGTGCCCCTCCTCAGTGGCAGAGCATGAGACTGAAAAGTCCTTGATACGGGTAAGCAATACTTAATAACGACTAAAACATTGGTGTGTTATCAGCATTGTTTTCAGACTAAAGTCAAAACACAGCACTGCACCAACTCCTGGGAAGAAAATTAACTCTATCCCAGCCAGAACCAGTACAATGTGAAATACAGTATCTCACATGAGGTCTTCTGAGGATCAGGTAAGGAAAGACAGTCAGCCAGGAGAAAAGAAAGTGATCATACTTCATCAAAAGGGTCATAGTCCACAGCGCCTTTTAGTTCTGGTCATTAGCTGTTTCTAATGGGAGCAGTTCTGCTGAAAAAATAACTATCCAATGTTAGCTATAAGCCTTCACAGATGTTTATACATGCTTTCTATTTGCACTAAGGAATAACCAAAATGATAACACTGAAATCATTCATGGTAGGAAAATCGAATGAGCACCCAGTCTTTATAAGATTAAATGAACAGATAAGACCATGGGATTAACAAATACCTATCCAATCAATTGCCTTGTATGACATCTATAACACCCACACCAGGCATGATTGTTTAAAGAGCTCTGCACTCAAAGGAACCAGATTTCTGGATTGCTTGTCACTCTTTGAGAACTACCTATTCTCCTAGCATTATGAAGAGATATGCACAGGGTGAGCTGACAGAGCACATTCTGACCCACTACAACAAAGGCACTTATCTCAGCCTTCAGTAACTATCTGTAAGTCTTTGGAGATGGTACTGAAATGGAAAAGGATATGCAGCCCAAGAAAATAATGGCCAAATTTGTTTAATATACTTTACAACAGTGTTTATGTCACATAATTTTAAGTGAATCTTGTTTGTTAGAAGCTGAACCTCTGTATTCAATACTGTAGATGTCTGAAGGAATCATGAAGAATTTGTCTAATTGGAATCATGCATGAAGGGTGCTGAAGCATTGGAAAGGCTAGATCTTCCGCACCAGTAATGATCTTATTGCCATAGTTACCGTTGTCTGATTTTCCTTCTCCCTGCAAGTTGACAGATCGCATTAAGAATATTTTTGAAAACCTCAAAGTCTCACCTAGGATGCAATTAGCTGAACAGCTGCTTTAAAAGCCAGCTCTGCTTATAGTCATGCCTAATCCTGCTTCATCTGTGGGTGAAGCCTTCACTGTTTGTAGAACAAAAACATCTACCCTCTTTAATGCCAGGCGCTGCCACCCCAGTGAGTTCTTCAGCAGTCATTCTGTGGAGGCTTGGGGTATGCTGAGCCCTCAGAGGGCTGTGGGGTAAAGCAGGAGTTTCTTATGTGCCTTCCTTCCTAGGAATTTAAGTATAATGTTTGGGAACCTGTTCAGATCAACAGCCTGGGTTACACCTATGCAGAGACACCTTTTGCGATCAGGGTGAGTTGCCATTGACTTGTCCTGGCAAGCTTGAAATGCCTCTCCTCTCCGTGAGGCGAGAGCAGTGATTCCAGGTGCCTCTCAAATATGGGCAAATGGAGCCATCTTTCATCCCCTGTCAGGAAGCTGTGCTTTACCTGAACTATGCAAGTGTATAATAGCACAGGCTGCAGCAAGGGGCCAGAGCAAAGGCGCTTACCACTTTTAACTGAAGAGCCTGAACTATTCAGTAAATGAAAGAAAAAATGCTCATTCCATGTTCCCATTGCTGACCCACTGGCACTTTTAATGACAAATCCCATTTCAACCAATTTTCTACCTCAAGTTTCCTTTTCAACTTTTTCCATTTCCAGCCCCTCTTGTCTCAAACTAGGTAGTAAACAGGGGGGCTGAGTAAGACAGGTGCCTGACAGGGACTAAGAGGAATTTTCCCTTCCAAATTACATTGCCTAAATTTTCTGGTCTCTATGGATCTGTGTGGTGGTTTGGGTGATTTCAACATACTCTGTAACCCATTAGCTGGCTGTCTTCATGGGAAGTGTGAGGATGTCATTTTGTGCTGTGCTCAGAAAATAGACTAATGGGCATTCTTGCGTATATTTTCTTCTTATTTTGCAATCTGACTTGATAAATTGAATGGCTTCCATACAAACAAGTAGGCTAGTAGAATTCATAGGAGGTGTTCCCCAATATCTTGCTTACTACAATTAATGAGATGGGCAAAGGGTCTTTCTGTCAAGCACGTTGTCTTTGCGTTCATCAGCCACCTCCTTTTCCAGTCTCGTTTAAGGTGAGTCTGAAATGTGTTCGATGTTTCAGGAGAAGCATCGATTTGAATATTTGAATGGAGCTCAGGTAAGCAGAAGCAGCATCAAAGTTAAAAATGTGGAAAGGGGAAAAATGGCAGTTTGGGTCTGAGAGAAGCCTTGTTGCAAAGGGACAGAGGTTTGGTGAGAGGCAGAGCATGGGCTTTTTTCTGACAGTTCACTGTAACTCTTGTGAACGGTGACAGTGAGTCTCTCTGTCACTCACAGGGACAGAGCTTCCCCTCTGGACCATATCTCAGGCAGAGCTCTTAGGGGAAACCTTTCAGCATCTTGTAGGAAATTTAGTGAACTCAGGAGCTTCTGACTTGGAGGAGAAGAGGCTCTGGCACCTCATGAGGAAAATACCTATGAGGACCCACAGCAGTGTTTCCAACTGTCTGTGACACTTCACAGTTGTCAGTGTTCAACTTTCCATAAAAAAATCCAACTGTTCTCAGTGAAAAATGCTTTCCTAAAGTGGTTGGGTGTTTTTTTGTTTTTTTTTTTTTTTTTAATTGGATTTTTTTTGGTGTTTTTTTTGTTTGTTCGTTTGTTTGCTTTGTGGGTGCTCCCTCCCCCCTTCAAGCCTTTGCCTACTTCATTTGCACAAATAAACCTTATTATCGAGCAATTTGGGAGGGATGAATTCTGTATCTGCCTCTCATGCTCCACACTAACTGCATTAGCTTCTCCTTGACCTTATGGATTAAGGTTTTGAACTGTCACCTGTAGGGATTTCATAATGTCTGTTAGTAAAAGTACACATGTATTGAGGAGGGAGGGAAGCAAGCACTCTCTTCTAGTTAGCTGAACGGCAGCTTTACATCTGTATTATCTGGGTGAAATGACTATTTTCACCTTAAACCATGGCTTTTTTCTTCTTAGTTGTTGAGTGAATTGATTAAGATTGCATCAGGTATGACTTAGAAGGCATTAGACCAATGAAACACAGTGACTTCCACTGTGTTATGCCATTTACAAGTTTTTTGAACAATGGTTCAATAGTTATTAATATTTTTGCAATAAGAGATCAGGCTGTGGTCTTTGATATGGTTTTTAAGTTGAACCCTACTGATTTAACTGTGCATACAGAGTATATGTCTGCAGTCGCATCTTCAATTTTAACTTAGAACTGAGCTGTAGGAAATAACAACTCCATAGTGAGTAAATTGTAGAATACTTTATTTAATCTTGCCCAGCAAGCTAAAATAAACATGCATCCTTAGATGTATCAGTAATTCATGTAACATGTTAATTACTCAGTGTGCAGTCATTACATTTCCAGTAGCACTCATTACTCCAACAGCTCTCGAGTGTTTCTGCAGCAACACTTGGCTTGTAGCAATAATGATACCATTTTGCAAGTTTCTGAAGATGTATTTTTTACTCTGACTTGCATTGATTGTATTTCATTTACCTTTTTGCCACTGCTATTGTTTATTACCCAGAGCTTATCAATTAGCTCAGTCAAGATCCCAACAAAAACTACTGCTTCACTCACTAAAAATCAATAAGGAAACTCGATAACTCCTTCCAAAACCAAATAAAGAAGCAGCAAATTAAAGTGTTCACAGCAGATATGTGCACAGTTCTTTTGTTGAATAGTTTATCTGATGAAAAAATGCTGGGTTTTGTTAACCGTAGCTACCCACTGAATGCCTCCTGAATCTGCTAATATTTTTATTTCTGCTTTGTCCTTTTGATTAAAATTACTGAATTAAAGGTGGCATTTTCAAAGAGAAAATATTTTGCTTGTTTAAAAATCATATCTTGAGATAAAGTTTATAAAAATGTGAAAGACTGCCATTTGTGGAAGTAAAAACTGTGCTAAACCCAAACTTCAATGTCATGTGCAGGGATGGAAAGGGAGAATTTCAGTGCAAAGAAGCAACGTTATGCTGATCAGCTTAGATCAAAGCAGCCATTCTTTGTTTCTGCCTCCCGTGTGACTTTGTCATTTTGATATTGGTGGACATCCATTTCTCATGTTAAAAATGGAAGTCCATCTGGAGTATGATTTTTGGGACATGGACTGAAGCTCATTTGTTCTGTTTATGCTGAGGCTAAGTAGCAGCCTTCATAACAGAAAGCTATAAGAAATTACTATGCATTGTAGTTTGGGATGAAAAATTCAAGAGGAATATATCTGATGATGAGCTAACTAATTCTAATGCATAAGCAGTAGGTGTTTTCAGCAGAGTTAAAGCAGGACTGGTTTTCAAATGCCATTTAGATATGGCCAGTACTTTTTACTCTTTATACTACCTTAGCAGATAAAGGCTACTGACTGAGCCAGGATCTGCTATATTGTGTGATGCTGTTCTGTTTGTGCACAAAGTGCAAGAAATGCCCATCCTAGAAGATGTGCTAATATATGTAGATAAGACAAAAATACCAAGAGAGAGAAAATATTTTTTGTTTTTGCTCAGTGGAGATAAGGGAGAAGTTAAGAGATAGGTTCTGATTACCAATGGAGTTGTAAGCACAGCCCTGAGGCAGACACTAGGACCTTGGTTTCCAGTAGGATACTTAAATCTTATGATTATCCTTCACGTGTACAGGAATCAGAACACAGAACATTGTGTTTCTCACATTTTTAAATAGTCCAGAGATAGAGGCCATTTTTGCATAACAAAACTGCTTAAGGCTTGTCAGCAATTAACAGTATGTGAGAAGGGAAAGCATATATTTTTTACATCTGCTTCACTCTGATCAGATCAGGAAATACTGTCAAGGCAATTAGAGGAAAATAAAGAAGGATGAAACTGCTCTCAGAGTAATGGAGAAATAATTATCAGCGTGCTAGCTTATTGCATGTTGTCCCTGACGGATGCCAGAGGAGAAAGACCGATTTCCAAAATATTTTTTGTGCCTCATCCTAAACCATGTTCAGATTGTTCAGTTCCTATGCAATGTCAATGGAAACTAGAGGCACCCAGCACCTCAGTGGTTGCACTAAGCATTTTCCAGGATCAGCCCACCTGTCATTGACAAAAGCAGTTAATGTACAGGCAATGAGAACAATACAAAGGAGTTAAAAACACAACAAATGAAAATAAAATGTGTTGGAAAATGTGGTAACTAAAGACGAGAGCATTTAACCATGATTTATTAACATGGTTGCTGCCATGTTTCCAGTGATTATTTGCTGTTTTGGAAAAATGTCTCCTTGAACGTGCTTACACTTTTGTATCTGTTTATTGTGGAAGATCGCAAAACAGATCAGCAGCTGGGAGAATGCCAGTATGCTGGAAAGTGTGTGCAGCTCCTGGGGAAAAGTTCTCTTGACATTGGTGATGAGGATGGAGGTTATTGTACTTTGAAACCTTGCCCTTCTGCTCACAAGCTGCTCCTAGAAAGGGGCATAGAAAATAAGAGTATGGAAGTGGCTGTCTTTGAAGGCGCCTAAATAAGACTAAATATATTTAGTCACTGCTGATACGAAAAGAGTAGAGCTCAAGAGCTCATTGGGCTAGGTCATGTACAAGCATAATTAAGGGATGGTCCCTTCCCATGGTGATCAGCATAGAGAAAGTAAAAACTGCGTAGTGAAATGACTTGTCCAGGGCCCCAGTATCAAGAGACAAGAATGTATTTGGTGGTGAAATTTGAGTTTTACTGAAGTCAGTGGACCTTAGCATTCTATCTGCATCTCAACCCAGTATCCAAGTCTCATACTGCCTTATACTAATGCAGATACCCAGTTAATGGCCCTGACTTTAATTTTAATGACAACTTTAGAAAGGTTTACGTTTACTTTTATAGCCTTTGGTTTACAGACTCTTACAGCAGCCAAGGGAAAGGCCATGGCAGGAAAAGTTTAATGAAGTTCATTAAGCTTTTTTTTCTTTTGCTTTGCTGCTGTTTAAAAAAAGTAAATGTGTTCTGAAGACCAAGGGCACAGCAGTCATATGCTCTGGCCCATGACATGAGCACAGATATAGAACCATTTTGAAGTTCTCCCCTTCTTGGCCCAAAAAGATGATGGCAGCAGGAGTGCTTATGCTTTAACCCTGCTGCTATAAATGTACTTAGGCCCCTATAAGTAACAGCCAGGAGACAGGGACACACACACACACAGGAACTTTATTAATCAACATTACTGGTGATCTGACTGGGAAGGTCTTTAGCAAGGTTTATTATTTTCCTCATCTTTGGCTTGAGCTGGTGAGATTGGTAATTAATTATAGTTTATCCATTTGTCAGGATGATTAAAGCAGCTCAGCTGTGTAGCTTGACCTTCAGGTAACTGGAGTACTCTTTTCACTTAATGCTACCTACTATTCCATGAGATTTGTGCCACCTTTGGCATGTAATATTTTCCTTTATATTTTTCTCCATGTTTGTTATTATTTTAGTAGGATTTTTTTTCTTTTCTTTTTTTTTTTTTTTTTAACTGGCAAATATGTAGAATCATTCCTGTTCGCATTGGAAGAATTTCCGGGGTCCGCAAGAAAATTCGTATTGAAAACTGTGGGCTTTTCTTGTAGGTTAATCAGCTTCTCTACACACCTACAACTCTTTTATTGAAACTAATATATAAAAATGTCCTGCCTTTTAGTAATTCATACTCTCTCTTTTACCAAGCTAAAATTATTTCTTTTGCAATCCTGCTTCAAGATGTTTCACTGAAAAGTGGCCTCTTGCCTATAGAGGATCCTGACAGAACTGTCTTAAAAACCTAGCAGAGGGCTGGGAGGGTAGTGAGGTTTTTGTGACTGCGAGCCCTGACTGATGCTGGAAAGGGCATTCCTGCAGTTTTGCATGTCATTCTCTTTCTCAGTTTTATTGCTTCATCACAATAGCGATTTACAGATTATCTTTGTCTTTACCGTTCCTTGACTTTAAGTCTCTCAATTTCTTTATCCTTCCAAATTATCTCTTTTGACTTGTCTAACCAGACAACATCAGCAGATGCTCCAGTTTCTGTCTTTGAAAGGACTTTTGACCAAGGATCCTAAACCTAGCAAAACAGAACTGGCAGCATGATAGAGGACAGTAAACCTGAAGCCTGGCTGCCTTCCCTCTGATGCACTCTTGAGAAGTGCCTGCTTTTTATTGCCTAGCAACTTTTTTTACAGTATCATTGTGTATTAGTTCACTGCATTTCAAAGGAAAATGTTCTAATTTAAAATACAATAGCACCTGGTTGTGATACTGTAATTGCGTATTCATATTTATAGATTACTTCAGAAGAGTTCAGTACTTGCCAAAGTAGCGAATTTGTGAGCAAAGATTCCATAAATTATGAGATTGCCTTAAAATCCTGAGGCTCCAGGATGTGTGCCTGTGTATTTCTCTTGGGTATTTCTTTAGCGGTTACATTTTCAGGCTTTCCACTGCCAGCTGAAGGGCAAGTCACTTATGAATAATAGAAAAGCTGAGAATTTCCTTCATGTTAGAGGGCTTCAGGAGCCACAACTTGAGCATGAAATGTCACTGGATTTCTAATGAAATCATAGAAGCTGGCAGGGCTGCAAACTTACTGTCCTTTGCCTACTCCTTTAAAATTTGGACTAGTGTTCCTGGAAAATTAAATATCACTGTCCTTTAATACATTTGCCCTGTAGACCCGTGCTTCATTATTTTGCATTAAACGTATGATTTGCAGCAGAGCAGATGTATTTAATATTGATAAATAGATGAGTATTTGATGTATGCCATAGTCCTATAGATGTGCATTCACATCTTTTCTTGTTGTTTGACTGTTGCTACACATCTGCAATAAAACTGTAGTAAATACTTTGAGGAAACTTTTACATTATACTTTCAAAAACTGTTTTTCTTCACATTGCAAACTTTTGTAATTTAAACCCAAACATATGCATTGTCCGCACATTTCAAGAGGCAGCCGAGTTAAAACCTTTTGGATGAGATTTTAATGAATGACTGTGTTCTCTCACTGAATCAGTGCAGGGAGTAAATTTTTAATGACTCATTAACAAAGTTAATAGTTTTGAAAATCATTACAGTGTGATTCCATTATTTTGTTTCCTTTTGCAGTGTGACTAATGCTCCATGCATCATAGTAATGTTTTGCTTTTGTTGCTTCCAGCAGAAGTTGTTTTGAGTCAGAGCTTCCTCTAGGAAATGTGTTATGAAAATGGCACTGTAGAAATATTCTGAGACATTCAGGAGTCTTTAATGGATTTAGGAAAGCTACAGACCTACTCGAGGGCCAGACATCACAGCCCACATTGGTCCCTTGAGAAGCAGAATTATACCTAATATGATTTTCAAAAGTATTTTAATAGCCTAACATCTTGATTTCAGTCTGAATTAGAGGCCAAATCTCCATAGGTGCTCTGTGTAAGCTGCCTAGCTTAGTTTTCCTTCCTTCACTGTCAGAAATGTTTCAGATGTTCCTCGGTTAGCATTCACATGGCTGCTGACCTGCAGCCATTTGCCTGGCATGGGAGAGCTTTATACAATACTATATATCCTTTTCTGTCTACAGGCAGCACTTTCTACCAACTATTTTTTATGCACAGACGTATCTTTTATAGAAGCCTTTTTGCTACAGCTGTTGCCATGAAAATTATTCTGTTGCATTCATTTCAGATTGACTACTTCTAGTGGATAAAAAAAAGTACCTAAAATTATTTGCTGCAATTTGTCTCTTAGTCAAATGTCTGTATAGCCCATTGCCCACTGAGTGAAGAGTATTTATAATAAATGCTAGCTAACAAGCTTCTTCCTTGCTAACTGGAGCATTAAATTCATTGACAAATGTTGTCATGGGTTGTCTTGTGAGCAAATAAATGTAGTTCAGAGGTAAGGGAGAAGAAATATGAGGCCACAGAAAGGGTCCTGGAGAAATCTGAAAGCTTAGAGTGTAAGCCTTAGAGAAGGCTTTTATCCTGACAAAAATATTACAAGGCAGAGTTTTATAAAGTGATTTACAGAAGAGATAGTATGGTTACCCTGCCCATACTGAAAGGTATATAGGTGTTCAGAGACTCCAAAATATATTACTTTAAAATGAAAACAATGATTCCCATTGATTTGAGGTACTAAATTATATAAATACAACTAGTCTTGTTTTTTGTGAAGATTGCCTCCCTTATGAGCTTATGGCCAGATTACTCAAGAAGTCTGTGGGTATCAGGAGCAGGTATTTATTATTTTGCCGACCACAACATATTTAAGGCTGCACCCAGGACACCCTGCAGCTTGGGCTGTATGTAAAATAACTGTAAATAACCAGCTTCTTCTCCTGACCTTTAGATTACAAGATCTTTGGGGTCAAGAAACCTCCTAACCTGCAGTACATACCTCTGCTGAGGCCTTGACATGCTGCTATGGTGGTGGCATTGTATTTGTGAAAGATGCTAAATTATCATTTCCTGGCAAAGAACTTTGTCTCTGCTTTACAATTTTGTGCTTTTCCTAACAGCCTTACTACGGTGTTTTTTCTTGACCTATATCATCATCTTCATATGTACCTGTGCCATCATGGGGACTGTCATCCCGGCAGTCTTCATGGGTGAGATTTCCTTCGTCTACAGCAGGACCCTGCGATAGTTTCAGTCTTGCTGTTTTGCAGGGACTAAAGCCCGCTGTCGTAACAGTGAATTGGGTTACTAGCAGAAATGAATTTGAAGTGCTTTCATGGATAGGACTACAGGGAATCAAGGGTTTATGAAATGTGTAAATAGGAATTTGTAAGAAACGCTACATCCACTTGCTTTTACCTACTGATAATAAAAATGTATTTCTTTGGCTGCAGGCATATTATCTTGCTCGTCAGTAATACATGATGCTCTTAACCACTGTATTTAGACATTCATTCTGTACATTTGCTTTCCTTTCAATAGAGGTATGGAGACAGAGTTATCTTCTCAGTGTGTGTATGTGTGTAAACCTCTTTTGTTCTAATGGAAGATACATGTGACTACCTTCATGCAAAAAGGAGACAGCACCTGATGCTCTTTTATCTCTCTTCTCCCCACAAGTACAGGAGACTCCATTTATTTAACAAGGTGACTTTACTTAGAATATTTGCTTATGAACTGAGGGGAGGTAATTTTGCAGTCTGTTGCTGAGCAGGGCTCTGGGAGCCTGGTGCCATGCTTGAGATGGGCTGCAGACCTAGCTGGTCTCTGGGTATGACTTCTGCTTGCCCTGTCCAATTGCTGTGCTATCCTCAGCCTCATAAGCCTCAGTGTGGTGGGTAGCTGCACAGGCAGCATTTTCCACTGTTCCTTGTGCTTTTGGTTAGGCTTCAGGGGAGGGAGGTGTGTGAAGGATACACAGAAACATGGAATAATTGTTTAGAAGGCAGTTTTCAATGCATCAGGCTTGTAGCAGAGAAGTTGTGTGGACTGCATACAGGGCATGCAGTTTTTTCCAAACCTTCCTGAGCAGGGTCTCAGCAAGCCCTACCTCCCCAGGAATCACTTGCAGATCCCACAGTTTCAGTCATGACAGGGAAGGTACCTGTGTGTCACTTACCCACTCTCACTCCTGCTTCTGATGCTCCCCAGCTCTGGATCCTTTTGGCAGGGGCATCAATTTCCTCCGTAGTCTGTTGGTGGCATACGTAGAACTCGGAGCTGGCCCTGTCTGTGACGGGGTCTGGATGGTGCTTACCACAACTGAATAGGTCTTCAGGTAGTTTGATTTCAAATGAAGAATTTTTTTTTTATACTGGAAGTGTCCCCTGATATTAAGGACTATAAAGGGATCCATGGAAAAAAAAAATACCTACCTTGAAGGGTTAGGCAATGTTGAAGAATGTGGACAGAGAGGGAGCCCATATTTTTGGGCACCAGCCAGCAACCATCAGGCCTGATTGCTTCTGTAGGTGCACTGTAGTTTCTTAACACCGTATTGCTGTATTATTGCAGTTGTGATACAAGTTATGCTCAACCTGTGCAAACAGTCATGGACTTTTGACTTTTGCATGCAAGTTTTGGTCAAGACACTGAAAATTAGTAGCATTTGGAAGGGAGGCTGTTTAGTATGTGCTGCCTGTTACTGGACATTTGAGTCAGGGGGAAATTCTTTGTGCTTTGTCCTCATAAGAAAGCAGTGAACTATGCTGTACACTAAAAAATTTATGCAGAGCTCTTAAAAATGGCAGTGCTTGAAAAATAAAATGGACTGTAATATTGGCACATTCAGCATTGCAGTACTTTTAAGACTAATTACTAATATATAGATTCTAACTGGTAATTCCCACTTTAAATTATCTTACATTTAATTACTGCAAATGGTTCCCTTGTTCTTTAAGCGTAAATAAATTTATGTGAGCATGTGTTTAATAGCCTCTTTCATATTTTCCTTTTCACCAACACTGGAGTTTATTCTACTCAAGCTAGACACCTCCGTATTTTGTGGTGGTTTATTTACCTGTCTACCCTTTTTCTGAAAGTATCACAGTCAAGATAAATATATTGGCATAAATTTGGTACTTGGGTGGTTAATGTGAAAGCCATTTCTGAACCATTAGTTTGTTGTACATGGCATTTTATCTTTATTTAGGAAAAAGTGCATTAATTGCAGATGCTAACTGTAGCTTAAGCAAATTTGGTTTGCTTTGAAATATAATAAACCTTGGAGAAGGGATTACCCCCAAAGGTAATACCCTCACTTATAAGTGCTCAATGTGTCAACAATCTGTATTTTAAACCTACTCCTACTTTAGTTTGAGGTGTTTGTTCAATAACACCGCACTCCAGAAACACTGATTCATGTTCTGTTTAAAAGAACAAAACTAACAAAAAAACCCAAACAAAACCAAAACCTAACACCACCATCACTACTCAAAATGCATCTTTCTGAAATGTGTGTTGCTATTGCTGTGTGTTCTCAGCACCTCAGGGCACTGAATAATTTTATATTCAAATTCCAGTATAAGATTTTGTATACATCACTTCTGAGCGAAGATGTTTCATCCCCAGAGTTTTTGTTAACATTTCTCATCTAACAAATGCTGAAGGCTGTCCTTTAATGCTTTTTTCACTGATTTAAGTTACATATGTGATTTTATGTCTGTATACAGCCTGGGTAAAGGCTTGGCTTTGGTTTCACATGTCCTTCAATTTTGCCAGCTGCAATTTCTGCTGAAAGCAGCAAAATTTCCAGCCAGTTAGCGAGGGACAAATTTCAGTCGTGAGTGTGTAACTGATCAGTGGATGTCACAATGGCCAGCTAAGAGCATCAAACATTGGGAAACTTTTGGGAGGGAGTGATTCTGGGTGATACAAACTGCAATACAGATGCACAGTCACTATTTGCAGTTTGTCATCTGAACTTGCAGTGTAATAGAGCAGCAAAATGGTACTATCAATTACCATGAGCAGGGAAAGATGGTCAATAGTGTGATATTAATGAAATCAAGGTATAGATTTCCATTTGCAGCCGCAGTACTACTGGTAGAGGAGTAACAACTGTGATGTCTCTAATGAACGTTAGATCTTATGTGCTGTCTATTTAAACCCTAGTTTCGTAACCCAAATCAGTTCTTGGTAGCTACGAAGTTATCCAACAGCCCAAAGAGAAAGAGGTGACTTTAGCCCTTGATTAGATTGGAAATGGAACTTACAGAGTTGTTTGAAATAGCATGATTTATTCTGGCTTCTACCCTTAAATATTACTTTTTTCCTTCTATATTGTGCCTACAAAATATTTTAAAACTTCAATATTTGGGGATTTATGTGCCCTGATTCTTGAAAGTGCTCATCTCCTGGCTGCAGCCAGGAGATGGGAGAAACTTGCCACATAAGTGAAGACATACTGTCAAGCACAGTGCCCCAAGAACAGGCTTTTTTAAAAGCCCTGTTTTCCAGGAGTCCTTATGGAGATCGACTTGTGTGTCCCAAACACTTTTGCAAATCAGATGCTGTCAGTGAGGTATCTTCTTGCAAATTTGAAATGTTGATAGTCATGTACATAATGTTTCCGCAGAGTTTGCTCATACTGACCTCCTGTGGACTTTGGCTGTTCAAAGAATGCACTGGCTCCAGAAATATCTCAGTGTGTCCTACAGTCTGTCTGTCATGTGGCTTCTCACACCTTAGTAACAAATGAAGTAATTCTTGAATTGAATAAGAAAAAAATTGCAAAATGAGAGCTGGTGAGAAAGAAAACTGAATGCAGGAAGATAGAAACCAGCATGATAGAATTAATGGATTAATCTGTTCATCAATTATTCTTTGAAGTATGTGACAACTTCTTTGCCTTTGATTTGTAGCAGATGGATCAGCATTACTTCCAGGAATAAAGTCATCGCCTTTTTGTTCTTTTTGCTTTCTTTCCTTTCCTGTTTAGGACACATAAATGATAACTGAATTTCTTTACTTTTGTTGCTCCAATGTAAAATCTTTTGAAAAAACATACCTTTATCTTATTTCTCTACACAGCAGCCTCTTCATTCCTCAGTAGGAAATACTGCAGGTTTGTTAGCCACACATATATAGTATCCTGAAAATACAGCATTAGTTCAGATTTTGGCTCTGTTAAGGACTCCCGTGCAAAAGGAGGGGGCAGCCCTTTCCTCTTCTTTTTCTGGGTAGAAATGGTCCCATTCTCCCAGATTTTATTTTCCTGACAAACTATAAATTTTACATAGCTAGGGTTGCCTTTCTGCCTCTTTTGACGTGATGTTAGCTAACGTTTGGAGATTTGCAAGTGGTTTCCAATGGATGAGGAAAGTGTGGATATGTTTGAGACTGTGTTGCAGGAGCAGCAAGGCCGACTCTCCTTTCTCTCTGATCCTTTTGGTGTGCCAGGGAAGGAGGAATGGTCACTAGGTGAAAATGAATGAGGAAAATAATGGAGATGAATAGAGAATGTGCATGATGATGTGGGTCTATTATTTATTCCTAGATTCAAGATTTCAAACCCAAATAGATGATTCTTTTCTGACCTTCATAGGTCAGAGCTCATAAATCCTACATGGAGCCTGTAGTTTTGGCAGAGATACTGCCTCTCCTAAAAGGAGGTGCTGGATCCTCATTTAAGTGCTTCAAATGGTGAAAAAGCCCATGTCATCCTTTAATTAAGTTGTGATGTGAATTATATTCTCTGCCAAATAATAAATAATGGTAGGCAGTTCTCACCAGCATGCATTCAGCTCACCTCTCAGTCAAATAATACCTGGTTGCTGGTTACATGCAGAAAAAAAACAGTAATCAGCACTTTCTCTATTGGTGTGTGATCAGGGACAGTAAGATAACTCATTTCACTGAGCCTAAGCTGCATTTTGCTGTTTCCATCATTCAGTAGTGATTGCTGTCTACCTTACCATATCAGTGTGAGATCTGGGGCAGGGGGTCAGTATGTTGTGTGGGCATACCCCTTGATTTATATTGCATCAAAGAGTTTCTGCTTAGGATTTTCCTCAGTGTAAAAGAAGCAGAAGTTAACACAAAGCTGTATTGCTTCTGGGTGACATTTTCTTATTGGAGGGGCAATAGTGTAGATGTGAGTTACTTGGAAAAAGGAAGATTGTGACAGTATGCTCAAGGGTTGTATATTAATGGAGTGAATGAATGCACACACATGCATTTGCTGTGCGAAACACAGTAGACCTAAAGTTCATGCTTGTAAATCATACATAATATACAGCAGGGTTGCCTGGGTAAGGAAATTCTGAGACTTTGTATAAGGAGCTCTTATGTGCACTGATAGCTTGCTTTAGAGGAGCAACATCATCTCCTGGCTTGCTCTCTGCAAGAAATTCCACATACTGCTTTATCCTACATTGGAGCTGTGATACCACTGAGGCTATAAATGCAAGCATAAATAAGAAGGGTAGGTGGAGCAGCTCTCCATTGTCACTTGATGGTCTGTTTGCTACAATGGTTGGTAGCAGGTCAGCATGAGTGTAATCCTTTTCTCTTTCCGCTATGTATGTGTATGTCCAAAGGCAGTCCTCCTCAGAGGCCACATGATAGCCCTTCTCTGGTGAAAGATGAGTTCATTGTTGTCAGTCCCACTACATAAGCTCTGAAAGTGGAATTTCCTGGCAGTTTCTTCTAGGATCTGTGGGGGCATCAGATGCCATGAATGAATGCATTCATATAGAAAAAAAAGACCAAATTGTCAAAGGCAGCCAATGTTTTTATTCTTTGTTTTTATATCTTAATGTAACACTTAACCACAAATACAGTCTGGGGTATGGGCAGGCTCATTTAAATGTCCGTATGTGTGTCCCTTAAGGAGTCAAGTCAGCTGCATCTCAGGCAGACTGTGGTTCCAGCTCACATTCCAACAGTCTTCAAAGCAGACTTATATGCAGTTCTGGGCCAAGAAAAATGGGAGACTTAAAAAATTTAATTTCTAATTTGATCTGACTTTTGGTATGTGTGGCTATACGACTTCATTTGTATCATTTTACGTGTGGGCTGGTCAGAGAAATAATACATGTCTTACTGTCCTTCATGGAGCACCAGTTCAAGGTGCAGCACAAGACATGACAGCTTGGAGGGAAGGTGGGTCTCTGCGGCAGATGGGAATCAAGCTGTCATGTTGATTTTCCTATCCTGAGCATCAGCCCAAAGAGGAAAGGGAGCTGCTGCAGGCAAGGCCTGCAGAGCCAAGTGGTGCTGAATCTTAATTCAGCAGCCCTTCTTAAAGGGCTGGAGGAAGGATCTGTTGGGACAGAGTGACCCTGCATTGTACCTCCACACACTTTTTGAAGCGATTGAGTAATCCTCTGTATGTGACTGAGGCCACTATACAATCTTGTTTGTGATTTTTAACTGTAATGTAGTATATTTGCACTGGATCCTAATGAAACTGTTTTAGGGCAATACTGTAAGAAGTGTGGTATAAGTTGGCTGCAGTTCTAGCATTGTAGAAGAACATAGGTGCTCACAAATCTTCTGCAAAGCAAAAAAGATAAAAATATGGAACCTTTTTAGAAATGTATGGTTTGATCAGAAGATGATTAAATATACATTTGAGAGTGTTTTCTTTCCCAATTTGCAAAGGCTGATGAGATCATTTCAGTGTGAATGGCTTTCAAACAGGCAACAAGATGAAAACAAAAGTCAGGTTTAGAAGAGATTTATGATTTTAGAGGTAATTATAAGGAACGGTACTAAGACAGAGCACCTAACACAATGCAACTGAATTATCTCAACATATTTACATTACAAATCCTGTCAAGAATAGTTAAGCTAACAAAAAATGGAAAAATTTCACATAGGATAAAAAATAGGAAGGTTCCTTAGTCGTTAATCTGATTTTAAGCATTAAAGATCTTATAAAATTAAGCCTAACATGAGAGGACAGAAATGAGTAACCCATAAAGCACGAAAGTTGCAACATGGAATTTGAAGTTTTTGGTTTGGGGTCACAACCATGATGATCAGAATGAACCTTTTCTACTCTTAACATAGCAGCAAACTCTTTACAATATTGTGTAAGTATTGTTATATTATTAGTGTCTTTAAAAAGTCACAACTTGTAGGTGAAAATTCAATGTAAAATAAACCCCCTGAATATAGTGATTAGTATTGGTAATTATATTTGTCTGCTGTATTTAATGCCCTTTGCTCTCCTGGAATCAGTCCATGGTAATACCATAAGCTCTCTCACCTACATCTTCTCCATAAAACTTGCCTGGAGACGTGAAAGCTCTTTTCTGCTATTCAGGTCAGGGCTGCATGTAGGCTAAGAGCTTGCGTCTCAGAAGGGGCAGCTGCCAGGATTGCTGAGTCAAGTTCTCAACATCATGAGATTGAGTCCTCTCTGTATGTTGTTTTATTTCTTCTGTAAATGAAAAGTCATGCTTTTTGCCATTTCCTCCTGCATGTAGAGTACACTCAAGTAGTGCACCGTGTAGGTGCTTGGCTATAAATATTAATAGGCCAGAATACTTGACTTGGTGACCTAATATGGGCATTAACTCAACAGGTTCACTACTGATAGCATTAAAATGTGCACTCCTTTAAAAGCTTGACCTTTTAATTGCACACCATTTTGCTGGCTAAATAATAACCTTTCAATGGGTAGAAGATACTTGCGATGATCTAGATTTTAAAATTTTAAGTGGTGTCCTTCAGTGGCAGCCTTTCTTCTTATTCAGCTTAGCAGAACCTCACTTGCCCTAGCTGACAATGAAATCCTTTTGCCAAATGGGAGGACATGCTGGCTTGTGTGTCAAAGTGGCTAGAAGCTCTGCAGACAAAAACCACTTACCAGCAATGAGATACTTGGATTTATCAGAGAAGCGTCACTGGGTAGCTGCAAAAAGCCTCACTTGAGTTGACAAGTTGGAAAAGGAGTTGTAAAAGATTGTGAAAGATTGTAAAAGAGCATTATGATTGGCTGTGTTATGCTTAATAATGTATATTTTGAATTTGGGAAGGTCACAATGTGATATGGGCTTCTAATGATAGCTACTAGGAATGTTACAGCTAAACCCCTATCAACACATGGTGTTGATCAACCAGATGTTGCACCTGGTCCCATCAAATATGTTGTAGCTCTCAAAATTCAACTAAACAGAGAAATTTGACAGGCATGATCTGAAGATTTCTTGGCAAATGTTCATACTTTCAGCTAAAATGGACATCGTTTTCGAAAGACCTCACCATCTGCTAGCTCTCACTGCTCAGATAGGAGTTGCAAAAAAAGTGGCTCTCACTATCATAACCAGTTTGCTTACCCATGAACAAAGTAGTGGAGCCTTTTTTTTTTCCCAGCAGACTTGATATTCTACATGTAAAAATAAAAGCAAAGAAAAATGTGGGAAAATTAGGTTTTTCCACTGGAATACTGCAGTTTCATGAAAGCAGACATTTCATGGGAGCATTTACATTTTGATGTCATCTTCAATGGGAAAGGGTGGAAGCAAATGGCTTGCCAATGTCACTTAAGTAATGTTGAGTTGCTTGTCTCAATGAGTTAAAACATTTCATTTTCATGCTAGTTCATTTAATTCCATTGAGACTTTTGTATTGTAACATTCATTTTATGCTAAAATGCTCTTTATTTTCTTGTATACTGCTCCAATGTTGATTTAAAACATCCTCTTCTTAAAAAAAAAAAAAAAAAAGAAAATAATAGAATCAGCATTATCAAACCAGGCTTTTGGTATTCTGCAGTTTTTAAGTTTCACAAGAAATCTCAACTTTTGTGCTATTTTACAATACAAATGCATTTCAAAATGTCAGAAGATCCCACTGAACAAAAGTATTTTCTTTTCAATTCTAGTTGATAAATTGCTTTTGGACTGTTACAAGTACTGACAGGATATATTATTACTTTTGCTGGGTGGTATTTCTTCATTATGTCTTCAACCTGAGTTCTGTCTAGAATTTGTTCAAGTAGTCATCATATTGGTCGTGTATCACAGGCTCCTGTTTTGCTTTAAAAAAAATAGAGCATAATTCATTGTACTGGTAACCATGACCTTACACTATATAAAGCAAATTGTCAGTGACTTTCCAAAAAAGACATTTTGTGCAATTTCTATTCAGGTTATGCTAGCATAGCACTTGCTGCTGTTTGGTTTTTTGTTGCTTTTTTTCTGGTTGGTTTTTTGGTTATTTTTGGGGTGGTTTTTTTTTGTGTGTTTTTTTGTGTGTGTGTGTGTGTGTTTTTTTTCTCTCTGGCGGGCATGTTATTTCTAATCAGAAACAAAACTGCTATTCTCATCGATCAGCCAGGTGAGCTTTCTCTTTGTCTCTTATTGCTGAGGTTAGCTCCTTCCCTCGAAAAAGGGCTTGTTCTTATCATTGATCGAAATGAGTCCTTATGATACCTGGGGCATCAGGTAAAGCAAGTTTAGGCAGCATAGCCCGCATCTATGGAGCTCAATCTGGACTAACATCCGGTGCATCTGGATTTGTGTGCTCTTTGAGTTTGTTCCGCAGCCTACACTCAGCTTGAAGTCTTTATACACTATTGTCAGTAACGAAAGTAGCTTCTCTACAGTGACCTTGATAACACTTGCCCACAAAGCAAAAGGTCATTTTAATATCAGGATGAACTATTGTGACAGTGATTGTGATTTTATTGATTCTGGTCTGTAATTTATCCTACTCTGTACTGTTTGGAGTGGCATGTGGCCTTCATTTGCAGGTGATATTTGCCCTGTCCCTGAGGACATGACTTTTAATATCTGTTTCTTCTATGGCAAAACACTTGTCTTTGTGAATTGCACTTTTTGTCTTGGATAAACCTAACCGCATGTCTTTAGTTTCTCATTATGAGGCAGGTGATCTACATTCTGACCAGTGATAGTGTTTTTAATCTGAAACACTGAAACAGGTGGACATGAAGTGCTTTACATGATGTAGCTGTGCAGAGTCAACTGTATTAGGCAGATGTGCGCTAAGACAGAGTTGGTTGGCTGTAAGGACTGACATGACTAAGGCTAGGGCCATAAAAATAGAATTAATTGGTATTGCTCACATATGACTTTGAGGGTGAGGGCTATGTATTAACAGCTTCAGAACAGTTTGATATTGGTATTGCATTTTGAAATTTAGTCTTCATGCAGTATTTCTAACTGAAGATTTTTCTGTATTGATTTGGGTTTGTGGTAGACAAGAACATAGCCTTCCCTTCTCCCTCACTCCCCACGCCAGTGCTAAGAAGCAAACCTACAGAAGGTGTGCTACAAGTGTGCTTTCTACCCTTATTTTTGCAGTCTTTGTAATCCATAAACACATTTTGACTTTGGGTGAGGTACATTTTGACAGTACCACAATTATAGAGAAAGGATGATCTCCCCTCCTGTATAATGTCTAGCTAAATAACTGAGCTGCTTTGGATACTCCTTCCCCTGTATTCCTGTTGTGAACTCATCCCTAAGACTTCATTATTGAATGGTAGGATGTAAAAGAGGGAAGAAGAATGACTGCAAATGTAACTGTTATCCTTGTATAACAGGGAACTTGCAACCCTTATCTCTGCTGTCAAAAAATAGGTACCAGGGATGTTATGCTCTATATTATTGGGAAGTTGTTTTCCCATTTATTTAATGCTCTGAGAACTGTTAAGACTGTATCAGTCCTCTGCATTAGAGAGGAAAACTGAAGGAAGATAACAGTGTTTTTCTTGTCTCCCCTGCTAACAAAACAAGCAAACAAGAGCTTGTATTAAGTCCACAGAATGCCATGTTTCTTACTCCTGAGGTTCTGCATAGGAGCAAACAGAGTGTAAAAAAAAAGAAAGAAAAAACACATACCTCAAAAAAATGGAATGATAAAATGAGCATTTCTAATGGTGGTGTTAAGGGATCATTTGCTGTCACAATGACATTCCATCAGCATGTCTGGAAAAGGTGAAGGATTCCTTGGCCGTGCTGGTCCAGATCTTTCATGGCACATTTTCCATTGCAGAGGGTCATGCCAGAGCTGGGGAGAGCCAGGACAAAGAAAACAAAAAGTACTATCCCCTTAATGATAATTTCCAAGGTTAAAAACCTGAGAAATAGAATCAACGGCATGACTGTCGTTTGGTGACACTGAAAATGTTTTGCTAAGTGTTCCAGTAAAGATGATACAGTAATGGTGTCACATTGTGCATTTATATGTCACAATGCTTTTTACAGTAGCTATAGACTTGCAGATACACTCCTTGATAATCCTGCAATTTTATCATCAGGGAGTGATCGCCTCTCAGATATGAAAGCTGATGTCAGCGTCTTCTGCCACTTTGATCTGCGTGAGCTGATGCCTTGAAAATTAATGAGAATGCTATATGTGAAATCAAAATCAATCTACTGTGGATTTTTTTCCTCTCTTTGCCTTTCCAGCAGAGTTGGCAGGGGGAGGGGGTGGGTGGGAGACATGCGTTATCAAATCTGAAGCATGGAAGAGTATAAAGGCTGTAATCTCATCTCAGGATTCTTATGGCTTTAATAAACTCTTCATGCTTCATTCTTGCAGTTTACTGCATCATAGGGACCCCTCTGCAAAATTGCAGCCATAAATTTTCTCTTCTGCTGGACAGATTTTACTCCCTTGCTTTGGTATATATGTCATCCTGCTTTCAACAGAGTCGACACGACAAAACTGATTAAATATTTGTATTCATATATAAAGAACCGCAGTTTCTTAAATGGAGAGAAAGAAGGCAAAAGTGTCATTGACTACAGTTCATGGGTACTTCTTGGTGCTTACAAACACACAAAGAAAAGCAAAATTCAAGTCCTGTCACCTCTTGGAATGAAAATTCTTTGTCACTTGATCTAAGATGGGCAAAATATCTTTATTATCACTGGCATTTGGTAAAAGGTATTAGTCAGTCATCCAAAAAAAACATTATTGTCCTGCCATCTGCTCCCACATCTGCCTAAATCCTGATGGCCCCTAAGAAACTGTCTGCCATTAGCAGTGATCCCTAAAAATAACGTCCTTTTTACTATGGGTGAGGTGAGTAGACCAAGTTCTCCCTTAAGGTGACTGTCTGGCTCTGATTGCACATTATGTTTGGGGCTAGCAGCTGTAAATTGCAGTAATTGTTTGCCTACTTCTGCTGGAAGAATTTGTGTGGTGGAGCCTATTTCATCTGTATTCTTTGTCTCCAAGGCCCATGCATGGTCTCAGCTCACCCTGCCGCTAGCAGAGCTTTCTCCTGTGCTGTGTATATTCCTCGCTGGGGCCAGCTTATGTGGTACAAGGCTGGTGATAGCAATTCCTGTTGAAATGAACACAGCAATGGAGTTACCTGCCAGATGTGACATCTTTGTGTCCCTGCTGCTGTCAGGCAGGCTGAGCCAGTGATCTTAGCACTGCCTGTAGGCCCCGTTCTAAGGACAAGGCAAGCACTAAAGACTGTTGTTTCCTCAGCCAGGAGTGCCAGAGCAGGGATGTTTTCGATGTTCTGCAAAGATGGGGTATCTGTGCTGGGGAGACAAGTGTTGTCCAGCAGGGAAGGCATCCCCAGAGCTGTCAAGGGTGGGAAACTGCAGAATGCAATTGCAGTCAATACAAATGGCAAATATTTCTGTGCGCATGACAGCGGTCTGGTACACTCAAGTGAGTTAGTATCAAATCAATAGTCAGGACTGGAAGAAAGCATTTCTAGGCAGTCCATGCGTGCATTTCAATTGTGGTCTACACTACATGGAAACTGTACTTACAGCTGGAAGTAAAGTTTGATGTGTTTGGTCTTCACTGCAAACTGTTTTGAGCAAAGTGTCATATCAGCATTGAAATGAGGTGACAGTGTGATGTTTGTAAAACCTTTGCTTTATAACATTTTGACCACTAGGAAACAAACTAACCCTAACCTTGCCTTTGGTGTTTTGAGGTAATTAGAGAAGTTGTAAAATGGAGAAGGCCATTAAGAACTTTATCTTCCTAAAATTCTCAAGTAAGTTGTGGAAAAGGTAGAATATTTCTATTTAAAAAAAAAATGCTTGGCACTAAAACTTGGGATTTATAAGGGTTCTCCTTCTTTTGTTTCAGGGGCTTGCATTCAGATTAGTCATGACATAATATATTGAAGGCTCTTTTACTGATAAGGAAAAATAAATTCAAATAACCCTGGTGCCTTGGTATAAATGTCACAAAGTTTGAAAATGCAAGTCTAGAGTATCAAAACTCAAAGGTCTTCAAATTAAGAACCAATTTTAAATTTGCAGCTATCATGCTGGTTTCAGCAGGGAGCAAGCCTAAAAGGATGCAGTGCATGAATTGAAAAAGCAGTTAAGATTTATGTGTCTGAATTACCACTGTCAAAAGGATATTCTCATTTTTTTAAAAAATGGCTCATATTAAGTCTGTAGATTCCTAAGGAAGGGAAGAAAAGTTACTAAGCCTTAAATATGAAGACAACCATGAGACAAACATTTCATAGTTAAGGAGGATTGTAAGATGGATCGGAAGATGGATAGACAATCACTGGGTGTTTCTTCTGGCCTTATTTCTTGCTGCCCTGCAAATCTGAGAACTCATTCTGATTATCCACATCCATGGTGGGACCCCAGTGGTGTGTGGCAGTGGAGGTAATGGTGCCTTGCTCAGCTCTTTACGTATATATGCACTAAGAGCACTTCTGCAGAGTGTTGCATCTCTTGTGTGTAGAAGTTGTTGCTTCTTGGAATCTAGAATGCTTCCACAGCATGCACACTAACTGTATTAAAGGACCTGAGAGGTATATGCTGAAAAGAATTTGAGGACCTTTATAGTGTCTCACTGATGTTTTGCCTAACAGGATGTAGGAAAAGTAATTAAAATATGGAAGGCCAGATTTTTATTCTCAATGGGTAGGAAAAACCAACCAATCAAACAAATAAAATGAGGCTTTCCAAAATAGTTATGGGATTTAGAAAGACTGGTTTCAGGTTTCAACATTTGAAACTGTAGGGATCTATAGAGTTTCATTCTAAGCTAATTGAATTAGAGGTTAAGATGTGCATTCTTTTAGTAATCTGTATTTCCAGCCCTTTCCATCTGGATAGTATTGGTATTTCCAAGGAGACACTATGCTAAATATATGTAACCAAACTGCTCAGCACAACCTGCCACCAACATAGTCGCAGTGCTTTAGGGTAGATGTAGATCATAGGAGCTTGGGCCTCAAGCAGGGCAAAGAAGCATGCCTTCTACAAGACACCTTAGGGATCTCAAAGGAAGAAGCAACCACTATAGTGTTTTTCTGCCAGTTTTAGCCAAACAAGGAGTATGCCCATTAACCTTCACATCACATTGCAAGGTCTATTTGCTCAAGACTTTCCTTGACAGAGAGAGGTTATATGCTGAGCTGATTTGACAATAAAGGCATCAATGTCAGCTCTGCATTCTTTTTATGAACTCATAAAGTTTTAAATTGAAATACATTTGTTCGGAGACTGCAATGGGTATACATCCATCAGAGAGGAAAATAAAATGTCACACTATTTCTGATTCACCAGCAGCTGTACAGAGCATAAGAGGCTGCTGTTTTATGTCAAATATGTTACTTAACCAAGTGGAATAGGGGAAACAAAAACGTTCACAGCCCTATCCTCCTCCTATTGTCCCGCTGTGTTGTTTGCTGCATTTCCAGGGCACTCAGTTCCTAGCCAGAACTTGCTTGAGCATTGGAAATTTTCAAAGACATTCAGGACAGTTTGTCACCCAGCTGCCACACCAAACCCAACCCATTTCAGGATCCAGATATGAGACTACCCAGTCAGACAAGATTGTGTTTCTTGTAGCTTTATTCAGTCCCTGTAGTTGTACATACTGGAAGGTGAAATAGAAGAACAGGACATCTGAATAAGTCACCTCTGTGGCCAAGGGAGAAATGCATGAAGATCTGCTAAGCAAGAGGATGTCCAGGGAAGGTATTGGCCAAGTTAATCCCCAGAACTCTGGTCAGACCTGTTTTAGTGATATTTGTGATTCATGCTATGTCCTAGAGCCTCAGAGAATTCAGAGTAAAGAAATTTCTTGTTCAAGGGAAACATTGCACTGAAGTTGCAACCTGCCTGTGTGTAACTTGGACATCTCAAAAGCCAAAGGCAGGCTACAGGTTTGCTAGCACTGTTTGAACTGTCCTCTGTCATTGTCATGCATTATCCCTGTCACTTGGCATTTGATAGCTTTCTGCCCATTATGCCTGCTCAGCTGCCTGATCTGTTCTCATAACAAAGCTACAAGAAACAGGTTAAGCTACATATTAATGTTTCAGTGCAACACTGCAATTTGATAACAATAAACAGAAGCTTTTATGAGGCTGTAAATGTCTCTTCCATTTATAAATATTGTACTATAACTGCAGGCTCTGGGGTTACCAGACAGTCAAACCTTTCATCAAAGCCAAATAGTTCCTAAAGTACCACTCTTAAAAATCTTTTGCAGGCATTAATGTTTCATTAGTTCTCTCAAACGAGTCTCCTTGGGAATCTGTATAGCAAGTAAAATCTAGCTCGAACCCGTGGAAAAATTAACAGCATTTTTAATTCATTTGCTCAGAATTTACTCCACATGGCTTGTGGTGGTTCATAGCTGGTATTCCAAATGTACTCAATTTTAAAGGGTAGCAGTGAGATTAATAACATATATACAAATGTACATTGAACAAATGCACACTCACCCTCCAGCCAGGTGTCTTTCTATATGTCCATCCAGCTCTCCATCTATCCCTTGCTTTTCCATGGAGAGAGGCTGTGTCTACCCTGAATACATACGTACCAACAGAACATATCTCAAAGCCTGCTGAATCTTTGAGTATGCTTATACTACCATGCAGCACCCTGCAGGGATAGTTTATTTCATCTTGAAGAGTTTGTTCTTCAGTTAATGCAATACAGGCCTGAAGTTTGGAAATCTGACTGTAGGATATAACTCTTGCTGCTGCTAGCTCCAGATCGGTCTCATTTTGCCCAAACTGGGGAATCTGCATTGTGTGGGGTTAGCATGTGCACAGGCAAGCGGGTCTTTATGTGCATTTCTACAGACCTGGTGCTTCCTCTCTCTGCTTGGCCAAGCCAAATTTCCAGAAGCTACAATGCAGTTGCACCCATGGCACAACAACCAAAAAAAGCACTGTCCAGGTATTTGATTAATTCACAGATTTTCAGGTCAGCAGGGACACTGCGACTACCATAAGTACACATATTACCTCTCTAATGTACTACTCAAATTGTGCCAGCAACACATGAAGCCTGTGTATTCACCATGTTCACTGGTCCTCGTTGGGTGCTTTTTACATCTAGCCCTGTAAAATATATACCCTCAGTTCCTGCTCGCTGTTTAAATGTGAGTAATTTGCAACCTGTTGTTGTTACTTGCACATTGGCTTATAGCTTTATAATTGGTGTGAAAGAAATTGATTTTGGCATCCCTACTGGCTTTGTTTTTTCCAGTTTGTATGTGGTCTTCCAAGCAGTGTTCAGGTTTGTATAGCTTATCCAGTAGACATTTAATATAAAGTACAGCCAGAGTGCAAGCGGGAAAGATTGAACCTACATCTTTCATTTCACAAGTGACTGGTAGTTTATTCTCTGTGGGCAGGATTTTTTGGGACAGTCAAGGCCTGAACTGATCAGTAGATGTGCTAGGTGAGCATTTGTGGTTTTATAAGGCCTCCTAGAAATAGAAACAGAAGGAAATTGCTTTGTGATGTTAGGAGTTGGGATGGCAGGTATTAGAGGGAGAAGGGAGGTAGAGGAAGGCAGGAGCATGATGGAGATACATCTCTGGGTGTCTGAAGGGCTGCAGGTGTGGAAATGGGTATGAGCTTGTGAAGTCCCATGATCTACACTGCTGCTCACATTATTTGTTTGAACAGTGTTGTAGTTCAAAGTACAGTGAACTGAGCTGTTCCGTGCTTGGTCACATCCAGCTCAGTGTGACTTTGACTCTCACAAGTCAGAGACTTTGGATTTGAGGCTGAAAAAGCTGTTAGCATTGGGAAGAAGAGCAAGTCTATGCTTGACAGTAAGCTTGAACATGGTTATAAATGATGTCAGCATGTCTGTAGATTTCTTCAGAATGCTGGCATTCATTTCATTCATCTTGCATCTCTCTGCTATTAAACCAATTGCAAGTGTGTTTATTGATAGTCACCTAAATGCATTAGTAAACAGGGACTCAGCAACAAAATGGTCACATACCTAATGGGTCCCCCCATGAACCTTTGTGGACTGATTAGTCTACATTATCTGTTCTTGTGGTCTAGAAGAAACTGTCTAGCTTTGCTGGGGGAAAAAAAATGGAATTAGTAGAGTGAAAAATAGCAATGGGAACAACAGAGTTGCATGGGGCAAGTGAGATTATGTGATGCCATTTTGATTTGAATTACTGATTTAGCACAGTTGACACAGGATTATGCATCCAGGAATGCACAATATAGTTCCCGCTGACTAGATGATGTTGAATATCTCAGAAAATGGTGTCTCAGGATAGGAACTGAGCATCACAAGAGAGCAGAATACGAGTTGACGACTTCTGCAAAAACCTACCTGTGAAAAATCATTATAACAGGCCCACAGGGATGCTTTCCCGAACCATGTGCTTAAAGCATTTGTCCTGAAATATCGCATGGTTGTTTGCAGTGAGCAGAGGCCCAATTTGTGAATTCATTCCCCAAGCTTGCTTTCTTTCTTTTTCTCACACTTTATAAAATTGCTGTCTGTGGCAGTGACAAGGCAACATGTAAATACCTTGCAGAAGAGTTATTAATCATTAATGCAGATGGTTTGAAGGCATAAGCAAACAGCGTTTGGCAGGAAAAACTTTTTAATGAGGACGGCATTAAGGAATTCAATTTAAAAGCTGTGAAGGGATTCTTTGCACATGCCTCTGGCTTCTCAGCCTTCCAGTTCTTTCCCTGTCCACTAAAGATTTTTAAAGAAGCTTTAAAAAGGCAATTTGGAGTTCGTTGATTTCACATGATGTCTTTGCCACAGCTTCTCACAAGCAGGAACTGCAGAAGTGACTGCAGTGTTAGGGGGAAGTGCAGCAAGGATTTTTCATACTAGAAATCTTTAGAAAGGGCATCATGAAAATAATTTGCTGGAAAATGAAGCTGGACAAAATCAGTTTATAAATAAAGTGGAAATGTTCAACAGGAAAGGAACAACTAACCCCAAGTTGGGGTGAATGATCCATCTCTTTCTGTGACATCTCTCTAAAGCAACTGCTAGTGCTCAGTCAGGAATTATGGGGTCGATGCAGAGGTTATTTGGTATTGATCTTTGGCCTTGTTTTATGTGGAATAGTCTGTAAAATTACAGTGGTCCTTGCAAATTTATTAAAATGGCTTAAAATTTATTAATTGCTCTGGAAATGCAGGTCATGGACTCTGAACTACAATAATAAAGCTTTAAGCCACTACTAATCATCGGAGAAGTTTGTACAATGGGTGGTTCAATTACCCTGCGCACACGTTTCTCAGCCGAACTGCAGTGAGGCCACACTAGCCATTCTGTCCTTTCCTAAGTAAATGGGACTGCCAGCACTTCCCAGTTTAACACCGTATTCCAACATCAACAATTAAATCTTATTAGTAAGGCATGTCTGTAAATTATTACAAGGATATTCAAATAAAATATTAATATTGGAATAAAAATATGCCAGACATGAGAAATGGAGACATTAGAAAAAGCTATGGGCATGCATCACTGTTCAGGGGAGCATCAGGGGGATGCTTTCTTATCTACATAGAAATTATGGCTGTGCTATTGTATCCCATAGCTCCTGATGAAGGAAGAGGTCATTGTTGTACACGTTTTTTGACAGAATGAGGTCGTTGACGTTATCCCTTATTAGTTCAACAATGGCCATGACAGATTCTTCATTGCCTTACCTTAGAAATGACAGTCTAGTTTCCTATCCTGGCTGACCTTTTTTTTTTTCTTAAAGGGAAATACACTTGCAAAACAACAGCAGAAGCTAATATCTGTGGATGCTGGGATTTTCTCTCTCTTCTTGTGAAAGGGTAGTGGGAATAAAAGGAGAAGAAACTTGAGTGGGTTCTGCAGCAATAAGCACCCCTGTTTATCTATAGTGATGCATGTGAAGGATGTAGTCTCTGCTGCAGGGGAGCTGGTGGAAGAAATTCCTCTTTCACAACCACGTCAGATTTTTGCCCCTCAGAATGAGGCAGGACTGCTCGCTCCAGGGTTACACTACAAAAAGGCTCATAGAAACAGACTGAGTTAAAAGCAATGCCTTCTAGATAGAGGAGCAGGGCTTGGCAGCAAGGGGATGGCACAGAAGTGGCCATCAGAAGTGGATCTGCCCTCACTACTGTGCAGGGTCTCACAGGCTCACAGTGGCTGGAGGTGCTGCTTCTCCCACCTCTGCCAGAGGTAATGTCCTTGCAGCAAGGCTTGCCAGTTGTTCTCATCCCACGGGAAGCAGGAGGATGGTGGCAAAACCCCAGGGGGACAGGAGGCTGTGACAGCACACAGGACTGTGGTGAGGAGTGCCCCACCTCATCTGCCAAAATGCTCAGCTGGTTAAACTTGGTCTGATACAGTTGGGGCAGACCCCTGCTGAGCAGACCCTGAGCAGCAAAGGGCTGCTCCTTAAGGGAATGATTTAACTGGTTTGCCTGTCTGAGAAATTTCTTATGTTTGTAAGCTATGGTTAAAACATTGCAGAGCTGAAATTGGAGCCTTATTATTTCAGAGAAGCTTAGCAATATTTCCACACAACTTGATTCAAACTGGCACTTTTATACCAAAATGAGAGTTTATGTTCAGGCTTTATTCATTTTCATAAATTTTAAGGCCAGGAGGACACATTAGATCATCTGCTTTGCCTTCCACAGCATCTTAGCCCTGTGCCCCAGTACGGAGCACAATAATGTGACTAAAGCTCCTCTTAACATTAATTTTCCATTGATGCACCACTCAGAGTAAGAGATTTGCACCCTTGACCTTGGGCATCTAACACATAAAGATTATATTTTTTCAATTCTCTTGTACACATTGAGTCTTTCAGTGCTGGAAGCACAGACAGGTATAACCAGCTCAGTCAGCCAACATAAAAACCACTTAAACTTTCCTGGCATACACAAGGCTAGAGATGCAGGAGAAATTCAATGTCCTTGTCTTGTTTAATAAGTCTGCAAGCTTGAAAGTGTTATTAAACATTCAGAAAACAGAATGTGACACACTTAGAGAAAGTTTGTGGGAATTACCTTTTAAATTCCTGTTGAAGTCTCCTTGAAAAATGAGAACCGAGAACAGAATTCTCATTTATGGTGCCTTACAGTAATTTGGATTGAATGAGAACTGGTTTCTTTTCCTCTCCATTCGTTTAGCAAGTAAATGGAAAATATTTTCCCTGAAAAACCTTTAGGGAGTGCATGGGAATGAAGTCATTCTAACCAACCACTGCAATAAAGATGTAATATAAATGAGGTTCACTTTTTTTGGTGGAACTTCTCTTGGATTTGACCTGAAATGCAATGAACTAGATCAGGGAGACAGTTATAGGAATAGTTAAATTATAGGGAACAAGGAGAAATGTAAAAGTCAAAGCTAGAGTTGACCTGTGTCCATACTCTGTATCATCCTTCTTTTTCCCCACCCGGTAGGGATAAATTTGGAGTTTGTAGTGGATGTTGTTAATTATTCACCTAAAGCAGCTCATGAGATCTAATAAAGCACTAAGACTTCATGAGGACAAACTTCAGTGAGTTGAATGGCTGCTTTCCTGGGTGAAGTACCACGCTGTATTTCTGACACTGGTGTGCTATGTTCAGAGCATCTCAGAATTCAGTAGTAAAACAAGGAGGCTGTGAGACCCTTGGCAGCGTCTATGCTGGGTGATGTCTAGCCTAGCCACCTATGGGGCCCTTAGGGCTTTCTAGGCACTCTAGACCTTCAAATGCCTTCTCAGTGCAGATGCCTTGGCAGTGTACAGTGTTTTCAGACCACTTACAAAGCTCATGGAAAAGCTGCTGATTCGAAAGAGGACCAAAGACCATGAAATGCCTTCTCTAGAAACAAGTTTGTTATCCACCTTTGAGAATCAGAACTTGGTTTTGGTGTGAAGCGCAGAGCACTGAGACTGTGGGACTTGTGTGCAGGACATGAAATGAAAATGGCATCAATCACCCAGCAGGGGCACGTAGGCATTCCCCAGACTGTAGCAAGACATTTTCTGAGGTGGCATTGGGCAGTGTCTCCTTCAGTAGGGATCTGTTTGCTAGCCCAGCCACTGGCCAGGCCATACCAATCTCCCTGTGGTACCTAAGGATTGGAGTTGAGAGGAAGAGATTGCTCATGCAGTGCAAATGGGAGCAGGGTGGACTCTGAGACAGCAGGTCTTATGCTGCAGGTTTTTTGAGGCATATTATAAGCAACATCGTCTCTGTTTCTTTACCTTCAATAACTTCCCACTTTGAAACCTGTTAAGAGGCTAACTCAAGGAACTATTGTGATTGGTTCATGATCCACTCTGTAATGAAAATAACGATCCAGCAATGGTTATTATACAGTGATGTTTGTAGAAAGATAGAGGGGGCAGTCTGAGATAAAGCAAAAGATAAACTGACGATCTAAAGTTATAACCTCACACTAAAAGGCAAAAGAATATTTTCCAAGGTTGTTATCAGGGAAAGTTAATAGAGCTTTAACGAATATTAATTTATCTCCATAGAGATTGCTAAGTTCTGTGCTTTTGCTGACATGGCGAGCAATCAGTATTTAAAAGTCTAGTATTTCTTTTGATTTGCCACAATTAACGTTTCATGGCATATATGTGAGTTTATAAAATAAAAATAATTAGAACTTGTCGTTCTTGTTTTTTTGTAAGGACTAAATGACAAACAGAGCCATAAAGCCATGTCACACTCAGAATCAGGATGCTCGTGTAAATGCGGGCAGATGATGCTAATGACTCTGAGATATTTCTTCTTAATCTCCTCATATTTTGAATGGAAACATGGTTTTAAATAAAAATGCTTATTATTCAAATTAGATGGATGTTATTACTTAGCACATTAATCTTTTCTTTTTTTTCCCTCCAAATGTTCACTTTACAAATGTAATTATTTTTAATCACACTGGTTCCACTAAATTAAAGATTTGGTTTCCTTTTTCTACTCAAATTCAAGGCCTTTGCATTTAAAAGCACATATTTTTTTTATAGATTATTTCCTGCCATTTTACTTCAAAAGCACCTAATAAAATTTCAGCAAATGTGATTAAATAGCATAGAAATGTTGCCATGGTATTTTTCATCCTTTCAGCATCGGAAAATAGTTGGTTTCTCTATTGCATGTTTGCAGCTTTACAAGAGTGTGGGTGTGTAATTAATCTGATTCCTTAATGTGTGTATTGAAAATATATTTTCTTGCAGTTCAGTGACTTATAGTAAGCTACTGAGTATTTAACCCTGGCAGAAGATCACAACAGGGCCTGTAAGGCATTCAGATACTGCCTATAGTTTAAAGTCTCGCAAGGTACTTTGGAGGCCTTATTGTCACCTCAAAGGCAAGCATGAATTCTACCCCATGCTTAAAAAAAAAATAAATCCCAAATCCTCAAACCTATAGGAGATTTTGCGGCCTGCTTTTCCCCTGGCAGTTTGCAGTAGAAAAAGCAGCACAACATATTGTGTTATCTACTGCCATCTGGCAAAATTTCTTTGTCTGAACTTTTCACTGGCTTTATGAGGAACAACAATTAAACTCCACGCTGAAGACTGTTCAGCCTCGCAACAAGATCCAGTCATTTTCAGTACCGGCCCTCTGTTAGTGTATATAATTAATACGGACTTTGAGACATTAAGCAACAAATTCTGTAATTGGACGATATTTCATGTGCAGATTAGGAAGCAGCCATCTGCCACGTTCTCTATGCATTACTGTGGTTTATTTTAGAAAAAGAAGAAAAATCCTAACATATTCACTGTTTTGCAAAGACCAAACATGTTCCCAAGAGAACCTGGCTTTGCCTTTGCTGGAAATGTAGTTCAGCTGCAAGTGTAAATTCACATTCTTTTCTGTGCATGTTTTCTCCAGCAGTTTTGCTAGTGTGCCAAGGGATAGTACTTCTGTGAGTTTCTGCCTAACAAAAAGTATAGAAGTAAAAACCAAAAGATAAATAAAGCCGCACAACAATCTATGTATAACGTATTATTTGTCTGGGACATGATGTTCTTTATGTTGGCATCCAATGCTCTAATCACAGTGTTGCATTCTGTGCTGCCACGCTCCATATCTGATCTTGTATTTTACTATAGTTCCATGTGTTAACTCCCCAACTGCACTTCAGTGATGCCTCCCCATCCAGTCTATATGACCTTCATCTCTTTTTAGAAAATAAAAATCTACCTAACTTCTATTGTCCCTGACTTTGATGTTGGTTATATGACCAAGTCTGCCTCTCCACAATTTTTCTGCAGAAGGGATCATGAAGAAATGCAGATGAAGGAAAGTGATTAATTGATGGGATTTTGTCATTTTGAAGGAAGCAGAGATGTGCTGTGAATATCTGTGTTAGTTAAAGGGAGCATAGGCATTCTTAAACATGTAAAAAAGGATATCCATTCAAAAAGTATTCCATGAGAAAATACTGCTCATCTTATTGCATTAGCAATTTAATACGCTTTGAAAAATAGTGTGAAAAACAGTTCACTTTCATTCATTGTACAGGAGGTTGCTGTTGTAGAGCATGGTGTTATAGCACTGATGATCTGTTGTTTCAAAGTCATTTTTGAAAACTGGCAAAACATCTATACAAGTCCTGTAAGCTGAGCAAATGCTTGTCAAAAAGGATTGGGGGAAAAAAGGGATTAAAGACATTGACAGGAGAGAGGCCCATCAGTAGCTATTACTTGTACTGGACCATATAAAACCTGTTAGATGCAAGTCTGCCCTGCAAGAAAGTGGGAGGGAGTCCCAGAGGAATGGGTACTCTGCCTACGTCCTTCATTATGTTCTTCTGCAAGGGCCTCTTCCTGTCAAGCGCATAAGTATTATCTCATTTTCTGGATGATTCAATTGATCCACAAGGGCTGTGTATTTAATTCCTATGTTGCATTTTACAGGCTTTATGGAGATTATTGTCTTGGATCTCCATGTGAAGTTCAAAGAAGCACTGTTTCACTGAGCTGTGCTTTTCTCAGTCCCATAGGGTTTTGCAAAGTCCTACCTGAATTATTTCTTTTCTGCACTTCTCTTTACAGTGTCAAGTTAATTTTTTCTTTCTGCTCCATAGTGGGCATGGGGGACTCATCCCCTCCTTGAAGCTCTAAATATAAAACCCCTCAGGTGAATGACCACAGTCAGGGAAACAGTTATTTTGCCGGTGGTATTTCACCTCACTGTAATGTTACAGGCAACAGCTCCATCAGTGGTGAAAGCTTAGCTTGGTTTCCTATGACTTTTTATGCCAGTGTTGACTTCTTGGAGGCTGACGCAGGTGACTCATCCCCATCTGTTCCTTCAGTCACAGGCTGCTAATATATCTCTCTTTATTAGCTTTTCCAATCTCTGAAAGTTTTTAGGAATTTACTGTCTTTAAGATCTCTGCCTTCTTGTCAAATTCAGTGGAACTGAGTTTGCTGGAAAGAGTGAAGGCGTAGATGCATGCATACATACAGCATGATTACCTAGCCTTTGGTTCCTTAAGGAAGATAGGCAGAAAGTATCCACTGCATTCTCCCCAGTCCCCATCAGTGCAAGGTGGTGAGGCTGTCTTTCTTAAAAGGCATTTTATTATGGTGTAGTTTTAAAAGAGAATGAATGATGTGAGGTCTATCTACTTGGTAGTAAATGGGCTGTGATTTTTTTTTTTCTTTTCTACCCCTCAGAATCCTTGACATATAACCTTTTGCTTATATAAAACTTTTCAGCTGTTCATTCATAAGTTTAACTATGCTGAAGACTATCCAGTGGAAACAAATCTTATTATCTCTAGCTTAATATTTCATTATCTAGCAGAATATGAGGATATTAGACTTGGATATCTGGTGGTCTTTAGAGATTACAACGTTTAAGTTCTTATTCCCATCTTAATTTAAATTTAAATTTTTATTATTTTTTTTTTAACTGATCACAATTACCTCACATTTAAATTTTGTCTTTCAGGTTTTCAGGGTAAAAAGTTTAGGTGAAAAATATCTTATTTAGGTTTTCACTAAATCGTCCACTCATTTCATGAGTGTTCGTCCACTCATTTTATGTCCTAACAATGTGTAGACAATAATGAACATGAAACAATTGCAATGGCCATTCACTATGCATCAACATCACACATCTGACAAAAAAAATCCCTTCAAGAACTGTATGATGACCTAATACATCTTTGCATGTTACAAAATTGTTAATCTGTGGCAATGTCACCCAAAGTTACAGTAAATAAATTACTGAAGTAGTTTTATGGGTCACAGTAAGGTGTATATTTGGAATGTGTTGTACACTCAGAAACGCATATACATTTGCCATAAATGAATCTTCAGTCTCTGTGAATCTTTTTATTCTCTTTTTACACACTGTAAAATTGCCATTTTTATGGACAGGCTTGGTGTACAATATGGCTAAAGAACTGCATGAGTTAATTAAAGAGTAAAGGGCTGTCTCTTCAGCTGTATATTTCTGTTTGTGACATTAGCACTTCAGGACCACTGGCTTGTACTGGGCAGACATTCAAGTAAATCACATACGCTGCAGAAGGTGTGCTCTCATACTGTGCAGGAGTATGTGGTTTGGTCCAAAATCCAGAAGCTTTGTATCATCAAGGGAAGTATCTGCTCTCCCAGGATGCCTTCACATTTTTTGAAAGCCTCAATAACACCCAGACTGCAAAGCAGAGTAGTTTCTGTAAATGGCAATCCCACCAAGAAAATGAACATGGAAAGTAGGGCAGGAGAGGCTTACTTAAATTCTGTCTGCTGCTATCACAGATAGCCATGCTGTCACAACCCAGTCAGGCGTGCATCAGACTTTACCTTAAATCTCCTTGATGTTTGCTTTTTGTTGTTTTTTTTTTTTTTTATTTTTGCTTTTTCTATGCCCACTGAAAAGCTGTTCTAGGAAATCACGCCTCCAATAGCTTCTCAGCCAAAATTTATTCATGCCAATTAATGCTCATTTGTTCTCATGCCAGCATTGTTCTTCAGCTTAAATTGCTCTTCTAGCTCCCTGATGCTTACCCTGATGTATTTATAGAGCTCAATCAGATCTCTCTTGGCCTCCGCTTTGCTAAATTAAGAAAGACAAACACTCTTAGTTCAGTCTCAAGGGACATATCTTTCGTTTCTTTGATCATCCTGCCCCCATGCCCTGTTGGGTTTATATTTTTGCATGGAGCTGACAAGAACTGTCCCCTGAACTTCAGTCAAGGTCTCCCCAGGTTGTCTTATCTGTGAAATTATACTCTTCTCTCCTGGGAGGAGGGAATCAGGGTCACCAAAGTGGCCTGTTTTTCGTCAGCTTCCAGAAGTGAATGTTTGCACCCAAATACCCGACTCTGAACTTCACACTAGCCGTGTATTTCCCAGTCTATACCTTTCATTCCATGCCAGAGCAGAGATAAGCAAAAGTCATATAGGCATATATGAAACTTTCAGTTTCAACATTTTTTCCTTTGAAACCTGGCTTCTCTGCATTAAATAAGAGTTTCTTCCTCTGTAACTGAGTGATGGTATTTTGCATAAGCACTTTTACTTTTCATCAAGATAATATTATTGAGACAGCCAAAAGGAAGGCAATTGTAGCATAAGAAGTTCATTAGAAAAAGAACACCTAATATTTACATTTTAAAAGCATGAAGTTGTTTATCTTGCTCATTATTATCCAGTATGAACTAAAACATTTTCAGAATGTGTGCTTTCCAAAACAATTAAAACCAAAAATACTCTAATTGCTCTGATGTATAGAACATAATTTTTTTCCTACATGTTAGTCTCAGAGAAAAAGTGGCACAAAAGTGCCAGGAACTATAACTCATTGCTGCTTTTCCACATAACTTAGTCATATGCCTTAATTTTGAAACCCATATCCAATAATGCAAGTTCACTTTTAACAGCATCTTTAATAAATCATCCTGCTTCTGCACAGAAGCTGGGCCTTTTCTGCCATTTTTTTCATGTAAATTAGATTATATATGTAGATTTTTTTAATATCACGTGGATGCCTGTGTTTTCTCCTTCAGATCCTTTTGTTCTGAGAAAATAGTCTTTAGTTTCAGTTACAGACAGATACAATGTCTCTTTCCTGTGGGGCATTGTTTTGTTGCAAACAGGCTAGAAAAGCTAGAAGCACAGTTAGAGAAATAAACATCAGGGATGGCAAAACACCAAGAAAAAGATTTCTAATGCCATGTGGGTTATAGGGCTTTAAAAGGTACATGTCTCTGTCATATTCCTTCCTACAACCCCATTGTGTCATCACAAATATGCTGTACAACTATCATTCATTTCACATATTAGGCTTATCAACTCCTTCCCCTTTACAGCCTTCCTCATGTCCTCTGTTTGCTCTAATCAAAGTTAATCCATAAAAAAAGGCTCAAAAGACCAAACTGACCAAGCTCAATTAGTTCATTGATTAACTTCATAACTGTGCAAGAAGCCACAGAGCCAGACTTATGTGAAGCGAATGGCACTCACAGTGACAAGGTAGAATCTGCTCAGTGTGCATTTCAACCCAATTGTATTTATATTGCAGCCTTTTATATCTTAAAGCATTCATTCTTATTACCTGAGTCTTCATGCATTTTGATTTTATCTCACCCTGTCTGTAAGCCAGCTAGAAGGGCACTCTCATAGCCTCTCTATATTTCATCATATGTGGGGTTCAATAAATGAGGATGCCAGCCCTGTCTCTTGGCACAAGCTGCTTAGGCCCTGTAAATATAATTTAACATTAGTGCAAACCATTCGGGAAAGAAACCTGTAGTTCCTCGTAAAGCATTTCAGCATAGTAGAAGGAGGGCTTTGTATTCTAATGAATGTATACAATGGTTAGAGGTGTATATCTTGCTTAACACCAGGTAAATAAGTGTAAGACTAAGTTTTGTTTCTCTTGCAGTGCTCTCTGAATTAGACAGATGTACGACAACTGTAGTCTACACATGTGCTGTTGCTATTACGCATTTTCTGACCCAGAAATATTTTGGCTTTGGCTCTTTGGATTGTACACTGAGCCTGTCTGTTTCTGCCCAGATAGATACACCTGCTAAATCACAGTCATGAAGCATATGCAATCTCTTTGTAACCACGTTTCTCTTCTGTTATCCTTTCTGGATGCTTTTGAAGACAAGATAGTTGGTGAGGTGGGCCTTTCATGTGATGCAACATCACCGTAGCCTTGTGCTCTGCTCTGGACCAGGCTGCCCAGAGCTGTGCCCAAACCTCTTATGTGCTTCTGACATTATCTCTTTTCTATTTGTAAGGTTTAGCAAGGAGGTAGTCTGCGTATAACGTAGTAACGTGTGTTTTTCTGTACTGAAATATCTGTAAGCATAAAACACTATAGATGTTTGGAGGAGAAGACAGAGGAATACATTTTTAACAACTCTGCAAACAACTCAGATTGCTTTTCAGAAGTTTCCTCCTGCAATTGAATATTCAAAAAATGCTCTTATGATAAACATAAACCCATCTGTGGTATTCACTAGCGGCTTGTTTTAGCTTTACGATGCTGGAGACAGAACTCTAATCTCAGCGGGTGCATTCTGACTGAAGAAATAGCCCTATAAAAGGTAATGGGTAATTAATATAATCAAAAATTCTTCAGCAATGGCTGGGATATAAGAATTTGGTTCATATCTCCTTTTGGGACCATGGAAATTAAGTTTTATACTTTCTGGCAAAAAAGGCTGATATTTCTATTCTGAATACTTTTATCTCAAAGTGTACATGCAACAGCAAATAGTGCATTTCCACAGTTTTGTACCGTTCTTACTGGAATTCGATTTCTTCCTTTACTAGGAATACCTGAAACACCCTCAAAGTAATGAGATGGTAATGTGCTAGAAAAAGCCCTTGAATGAGCTTAGTTTTAGTCAAAATATTGTAAGTGTGTTGATTCTGAGACCTTCAATGACAGTAAAAATACTCATTGACAAATGCTTCATTTTCTCTTAATAATACTTGCTTTAATGTTGCTGTAAATGACATCAACCTTGCTGTAATGATACAATGCTAGCAGTTAAAATCTACCATCAATGGTTATTTGTATTTTAAATTTCACATTTTCATTTGATCCCATATGCTTTTGACAACCCTGGATTGATTTAAACCCAGGTGATTACAGAACACTGAATTAAAGCTGAATGGTGGGTACATTACAAAGGTGAGGGAACAGCTAGATTCTAGACAAAACCTGAGCTAATGTCTCTCTTCTAATTGAGTGATAGGCAGGCAGTTTGCAGTGTCAGCAAGTATGGTTAAATCACATTGACTTTTAGTGTTAGACCAGTAGTTCTAATAGACTGGGTTCACAGTCTATGAATTGATGTGAAAGACAAATACATTAAAAGCAAAGGTCATTTTTATCTTTTGCCTTTGGTAGCATACACTTAACTGCACAGAGGTCGTTTCCCCTCCAAGAAATTATTGTTCGTACAGTTTATCTCAAATGAGTTTGGTAATGAAACTCTACAAAGGTTTTTTTCTTTCTAAATCATCCTCCATAACTCACTTATCATCCTCATACCTCATTGTACTATTTACCTCCCTTCATGCTCAGATAGGAGTAGTATTGTTTGCCTTTTTATTTTTGCTTACAGCATCCAGCGCAATGATCTTTGCTTCAGGTGATAACGTGGCAACTAATACACAACAACAGGTCCAACTATGAAAAACAGAAGGAAGCTATGAGCTCTCCGCAGGAATGGAGCGCATGGTAGGAAATATCTAACATTGCTTCCTTTGGCAGGCAATAGAAAAAGAAATAGGTATCCTGGTGAAATTGCAGCACTATTCCCCTGCTGAGTTCACAAACTTTTTGCTAATGCTAAAAGAATGGCCTTTTCACGTGGCTGAATACTGTGGACAGGGGAAGAGTTTTAGTACTGCTTTCTGTGTTGTCAGGTACCGGTGGCTGCAGAAGTCTAGGCCCATTGATTTCTCGGGGCTTGCCGTTTACTTGAGGTTAAGTATGTGCCTGTGTCTTGGCTCAGGATAGCAACTGGAAAGCTCTGAATGCTTGTGTAGTGCAGATTAGTAGCAGTGCTGGTGGTACATAATAACTACCTTCAGCACAGTGGTAGCAATGATAGCACAGTAAAAACGCTGCATGTTTACAGCTGAAGGTTTGCGTCTGATGATGAGGCAGGATGAAAGGAGTTGCGTTTCAGGAAGGACTTCGGTGAAAGACAGCAACATCTTATGCTAAGAAATAAGAAAAGTATTTAGTCAGTAAGTAGCAGTATCCTTTCAGTGCTGATTGAGAGTCTCAACAGCATTTTGGTAATGTCTGATTTGTGGTCTTATCTAGTATGGGGCTTCCCAACCCCATAATAGGCCACTGAGAGCCCTCTGGACAGTGCTGTCCCCCACACCAAGTTAAACATGCAGGAGGAAGACATTCTCTTGAGAGCCTGATCTGGTCAGGGGATCCATATGGGATGTGCTTCCAATCCTTCCAGCACCCACAGGGTGGGATAGGAGAGAGATCTTTTACTCTGGGTTAGAGCCATTTGATACACTGAATGTGATGGCCACGATTCACAACACAGCACTCTCTCCCTAGGCTGCTGATTTACTAAGGTGCTTCTTTCCAGTCTTTAACTTAATGGTTTGTGTTACTGGAGGGTGCATATGGAGGGAGCAACTTCTGTGTGCTTGGGCTTAACAAGCTGAGAACAACTCTGTGTGTTGCTGCTGCAGCCAGAAGAGGCTGTATCATACTGCCTGTCACTGTGTTTTTTGGGAGTATAGAAACATGAGGACTGGGGAGAACAGATACAAGGAGTCTAATGCTCAAGAGCAAGTAGGGCCAGAGACTCATGCACTTTGTACTTTAAGTTACCGGCACATTCCATGGGGCTGACCAAAGTAATTTCTGTAATTATTTTTTGTTAGAATACGCTCATTTGTTGACATCTGAAAATTCTGTAAGAAGTTGGGGCTCTTCAGCCTGGAGAAGAGAAGGCTGCATGGAGATGTCATAGCAGCCTTCCAGTATCTGAAGGGGGCCTACAGGGATGCTGGGGAGGGACTCTTCATTAGGGACTGTAGTGACAGGACAAGGGGTAACGGGTTAAAACGTATACAGGGGAAGCTTAGATTGCATATAAGGAAGAAGTCCTTTACTGTGAGGGTGGTGAGGCACTGGAATGGGTTGCCCAGGGAAATTGTGAATGCTCCATCCCTGGCAGTGTTCAAGGCTTGGTTGGACAGAGCCTTGGGTAGGATGGTTTAGTGTGAGGTGTCCCTGCCTGGTGCGGGGGGGTTGGAACTAGGTGATCTTGAAGTCCTTTCCAACCCTAACTATTCTATGATTCTATGATTCTAAGTTATCCAACAGCTGAATTCAGACAGAGCCCTGATTTTTAATTATTTTTTAGTAGTTTCATTTTACCCATAATAGTACTACCTATTTGTATTAACTTGGGTAAGTAATTTTTAAATGCAACCGTCATACTCTGTACTGTAAATTGCAGTGATTTTACCATGTTGCAAGGAATATATTCTGTTACTATGAAAACTAAACTTTTTACTCCAACATTTTTGATATCCACAATGGTAAAATTTTGGTATGGTCATCTCATGGCTTCGCTATAGACCAGGTTCAAAATTACGTTCCACAATACATTTTGAGAGTGTAACAATTTTTTCTTTCTTGGTTTAGGGAGGGTAGAATAGCAAGCAAGCGGAACACTAAAAATCTGGAACTTCTTGCAAGCTGAAAATTCCATGGTTTGCTTCCCTCTAATACCAAGAGAGGAAAGGTTAATCTGAAAGTACACAGAAATTCACATTTACAAAATCTGGTCTCCACAAGGCCATGAAATCCTTAATTTGTTTATTTCTCCCAGAAGAATATAAATCACTGTTGCATCCCCCAAATGTTTGTGAGTTTATCAAAAGGAGCGTGTATTCAGCATTCATTCCAGTCTGTCATTAAATCCTCTGGATTATATGGCTGTTGTTGTCTTTTAAATTCCTGGTAAATATGATGCTGACAACCAGCTGTTCTTTTCAATGCATCATATAACCAAGCATCCTAGAGTAAATCATTAGTCTGCTTGCATCCACCTATTTTATGTCACTCAGGGAGATTACAGTGTCCATTTGCAAAAGTGGGCAGCTTTTGTTTTGGAGGAAAGCACTATGGCATCATCGAGGGCAGGGGAACATGAGAGGCAGGGCAGAGCTTCTAGGATATTAGCTCACTCAGAGATAAGGCTTTCTTTGAGCCCAGTAAAGGGACACTGTTGTTTTTGGTGACTTTAGCCCTTCTTGCCCTAAGGCTGCTTTAGAGCTAAGGTGTTCAGCCCTCTGAAAACAAGGGAATGCTCTCCCTTGCACTTGTAATTTACAGTAATTAGTTGTGAAGTGATGTTTGGTTTGAGGGTAAAGCACTGTGAGCAACTCATTCCTAAAAAGGAGATTGGAGAGGAGGGTCCCCAGTGGGAGATAGTACGTCATGGTTTCTGGTGTAAACATATATATTCAACATTTTCTGTAAATCAGGAATTGGAAGGAAAAAAAAAAAACCAAACCACAGTGATTTTGGGTTGATTGAACTTTTTCTCTCCTTGCTTATGTTTAAATGCTTGGTATTTCAGCTGTGTGAAATGCTAGCAAGCTGATTGATTACTTGTATTCATAAGGAAAGAAAAAAACCCCGCAAAAACCCTAAATGAAAAAATGAAAAAAGAATCCTAGCTGAGACGCTACTTTCAAAGAACAGATGTCTTGTGTCTGTAGAGTATTTTGCAGAAGCATAAAGGGATATAGTGTATCCTCTGGGGATGAAGGAAATTGAGATGGAGAGAAAGCATTGCAGGGAAATTCATTAGAAGCTTTAGAAGTAATAGAAATACCAGCCATGATTTTTGGTGCCACAAACCTTCATTGGCTTGAAGTACCAAGTCCTACAGGGCTTGCCTGAGATTAAGGCATAAGGATTCTTGCTTACACTGAGTTTTCCCTTCTCATCAGGACAGGAGCAGAAGCCCCATCTGCAGATATTTGTTGTGGCAGTGGATGTCTTTTATGCTTTCTCTATCAGCCTGCTTGGCTTAACCTTTTGACCATCTTTCAGGCTGCCTCTTAATGTGAGCGTTTTATTGACAATTGTAGTTAAAATTGCAGTCAGTTTAGCCAGTCCTGTCTGCAGTTGCTTATAATTCTTATGTATCATGACCTTGCTTGTGCCCTTAATTTCTGCTGGAGATGCTCATCTCCTTGCATTATAACCAATGAATCAATTTTATTTTCTCTGCTGAAGGTGTGTGTGGGAAACTATTTAGCCCCACACTCCTTATCTCCAGTAAGAAAACTCCTACAGTTTTTCTCTCTTTGTAACAGCCTATTGATTGTGTATGTCAACCATACATTTGTGGTCACTGAAGGATTTGATTTTACTTCTCTTTGCTCAGTGATATCTAGAAAGTGACTGCTTGAGGGGCTACTGAGAAGTGGTGATCTTGTCAACATGTTTTATAATATGCTATTTGTATGTAATTACAACACAACCTTGTGAATAGAAGAGGCATTTTTCTTCCTTAGGTGCTCTTTTTGGATGGTATATGCATCTGCATTCCTGAGGCCTCAGAACTGCAATAAGCAACATTGCTCCATATTGCTTGTTGTGCGTGCCCAGATTTAGTGCTCTTCTATAAACTGTTTGCCTGTAAATAAAAGTAGTAATTTATCTAAGTGTTCGATGGCAGTGCCTGTTGTGCTCACTTCTGTTGGTCCGGGCAGTCCCCTGCCATTGAGAGTGATTCAGATGTGTGCCTCAATGAAGCACAGGCTGGGAAGGATCAGTTGCTTACGGGATGAGAAAGGAACATCACTGACTTGCTCAGGGTCACAACAACTTCAGCACTTGAGGGCTTGTGCACTGAAAATGCTGGCCAGGGCCACCACCCTGGGCAAAGGGACTCTCAGAGGGAGAAACAGTGGCCAAGACGGACTTTGGTCCATCAACACTGGAGCAAGGCAGTCCATGGGGACCATCATGACCTAACTGTCATTGACTCCTGAACTCCTTCTATAAAGCTCATTCCCGTTGACACACTCTTGACTGAGTGTTATGTCTGCCCTAAGGATTTGGTATTGCAGTTCATAAAGAAAATTTGCCACTACTTCTCTGGTAGGAAAAGCACTTAATTTCCCTGAGAGAAAATGAAGACAAGTAGCTATATATAATAACAGGGCATGTAGTAATTCCCTATCAAACGCTTATAGTGTCTTTAGTGAGAATTATTCTGCAACCGGTATTTCCAAATCAAGCGCAAAAATGTTTCGGGTGCACCTTCCAGCAAATATGTGCATATCAAAATAGATTACCTGTTTATTTAATTTCAGATCCATAATCAAGATCAACATTGCCTTTCTTAAATTGTACTGCCCTCTTCTGGGATAGATGTCCAAGGCACTAAGCCCCTGAGAAGATGCCAGCTCTCAGATTAGTATAGCCCTGTTTAGTTTGTCTTTATATCCGTATAAGCACAATATCCATTTTCCTTTTACCTGCTAGGACCCTCTGAATAAGAAAACATTTTGAATATGTGCAGGAGAATGTTGCAGCTTCTATTTTTATAGAAGAATTAGACCTGTATTTTTGTAGAGAGGTCCCTGAATAGCTTCAGGCTGCAGAGGTTAGGAGCAAAGGAAACAAGGAGAGTCAGGCTGAAGTTAGGGCTAAGGTAGTTCTGAGTATTGCAATTCACTGCTTCAAGATTTAGCTTTATGCTCTGCAAGAGGATTAAGGTGGGATGTTTGACGAGCCTCTGAACATGGCATCATGCTTCACATGGCTCTTTGAAAAAGAAAAAAAGGCAGCAAAATAATCACATATGTGTGGGCCAACAGGGTTGAAATTGGTCAACAGTGTACAAATAGATTCTTTGTCCTTATTGTTTTGAAAGCAACAGCTGGTTTTCCTGTGACACCACTGCATGCATCAAAGCTTTAATAGGTAAATAATTAAGAGTTAGAATGAAAGATGTCCAAGTCCAAAAACAAAGCACCTTCTGCAAGGTAATGATGTAAACCAAAGGGTGGAAGAATACAGTGCTTGTATATGTGACAAATATTCCCTGTTGGTTTAAGAATAGGTGCTTTGTTTTTCATTACATACCACGTTGGAGATGTGTCATCTTTAATCCATTTCTGTCAAGCTCAGTTGTCAGTAAGAGTGAAATTTCTTTCCAAAAAGACATAGCTGCTAATCCCTAAAAGTGCACTGTGACCACATTCTTGTCCTTCCAGCTCTCTAATCAATGTTTCCTTCTGCAAGGTTGCCCTTGCACCTGGGAAACAGCCTCTTATTATTAATAGAAAAGACAAAAAGCACAACTTTTTTCTATTCTTGTTTTGAGGAGAGAGACACCTTTTTAGATATTTGTTTATTTTGTAACTTAGTGTCACGGTGTTTCACCAGTCAACTGAAAACTCATCAACTTTTCAGTATGAATAAGAGGAAAAGACTGTTTGATGTAGCCTGTTTTCTTCAGGTGCTGTCGTATAGTGCTTTAAAAGAGCCCCCAAATGGTGAAACTCGTAATTTTAAAACTCAAGTCTTCCTTACTGAGTTTTCAGACCAATAAATGGGATTGCTGGAAGAGCTATATTACTTTTTCACAGGATAATATTGCGTATTAGGAGGAAGCTAGCTAAAAATCAGATTTCTTTGACAAAAGATACAAAGTTTGTTTTTTTAAATGAAGAATCCATTAGTATTATTGAATACACTTATATTTCTTTTAACTGTAAATGATTTCTTCCTACTTGGTTCTTCAGACTTCAAAGGCTTTCGAGGTTAGATAAAAGCAGGTATATGTTAGAAACCTGGATATTATGGAGGTGTTAATATGTGGTAGAGTTTTTTTAATCTAAGTGATCAGGACCCATTAACCTCTCTTTTCCTTTGGTAAAGAGGTTTTTAGATTGACTATTACATTGCAAGGAAATCCAGGGTGTATTATTTCATTCACGTGGTGACTGATGCTCCTCAACTGGACAACTGAACAAGATGGGTGTAGAAATGTTTTCTCAGATGTCCTCACAAGGCAGAGCTGGGTGAGAGACAGTCTCTGGTGTGCTAGACGAATAAATAACTAGACACTGGGGCCATAACAAAGGCCCTGGGTAGCTTGGCCCTTGGTTCCAATACCTGCAGAAAGAGTTGTATGTTTGAATCACATATGGGTGAGGATGTGCTGAGACCATTAAAATAAACATTATTCCATGGTGCTAAACATGTGTGATGTGAAAATTGCCTTGAATCGTAGATATGCAGCAGCCATTACACACTCACCTATGATAAACCAGGGTTTTCATAATAAAATATTTTTCATGCAGATACTATCTGTGTGTAGTGACAGCACAACACTTCATTTACGTTTACCTATGGAACACTGGAACAGGCATACAGTGCGTTTCTCTAAAAGCTTTCATGAATGTTAATGACGGGGAATATTGCTGGAAGACAAAACTTGTGCCTAGGAAAACAGAAAAGGAAAGCTAATAAAACATCATGTGGAAAATATTAGCTTGCTGGAAAACTCTTTATAGTTTGAATTAATTTTTAGTTCAGCAGCACTTTGTAAACTATAAATAAATAGTCTCTTGCTTTCCTGTAGCTTTCTTCTTCTTATGGTATGCCTTAGAAATCTTCACATTCAGTGATTTTTATTATATTTAGCTATCACTGCAGGCTCTTTTTCAGAGAGCTTTTGTATCAGGCTGCTTTATCTCTGTTCCTAATGTGATAAAAGCCAATTTAGAATCACTTCCTTTATACATATACTAGATATTTTGTACAATATACTAGATACTTGATACAAAATACTAGATATTTTGTTGATAATAGCATCTTTTAAAAAGGATGACCATCTGGCTTTATTCACTTCTGCTTTCAGTGTCTTTTCCAGCTCAACTTTCCCCATGGAAAGATTAAATCACTGAGATAATTTTCAGTCGTGTCTGCTGCAAAGTTGTGGTAGCGGTCTTATAAGGCTCAGCCTTAAGGCCTTTTCCAAACTGGATATCCAGATATAGGCTGCCAAGTTGGGTACAGGATCATCTGCCACTTTGATTCGCTCCCACAATGCCTCCACGCATCACCAGGAAGCCTGGGCTGCTGCCTGCTCTTTTACAGGTTGGCATTTCAGGGCAAGAGCAGGTGACAGAAATGCAGAGCTTCAGAGTCTGAAGGCTTAACTCTAGGTTCCTGAATTTGAAAGTCTCGGAAATACTTTGGGAAAGGTGAGACTCACCTATCTGAAGGATCACAGCAGAAACGCAGTTGCAAGCCGCAAGGTGAACATGGTGGTATCTGGATGTTGGGCAGCATCTGCAGGTTTACCAGGAAGTGACTACTTTGAGATACTCTTTGAGCCCACAGGCTGAACAACAATGATGTTCACACAGTCATTGTTGAGCAGGCCAGGAAGGATCCATTAGTTCATCTGAGTTATTTTCACACAGCCCCTCTCAAAACTGTTGTCTAGTAGGCCCAGTGTCCCTGTGTCTTCCTATATTTGCAGGGTTGCCTGGAGAAGTATCACAGCATAGATTCCATGCATGCCATCCACATCACACCCAGGAAGTAGGAGCTGCATTTTACCATAAGATTTCCTTAGTGTTTATTACAACTTTGAGGGACTGGGGGAGGTGGTCTCTGATATACACAGTTTTCCCACACACCCATGCCAGGAGCTTAACTTACCTGTTCAAATCACATGGAACTGGCCCTGAAAATGAGAGAGGGTGGAATAATACTGGAAGATCTGTAAAGGCGTGGGAAGTTGGATTTATTGCTATTTGTGAAGCCACTTAACACCATTCAAAGCAGTTTTGGCTGGTCAACAACCCATTGGTGAATCTCAAAATATATGCCATGTTTATTGAGACAGCCTTCTGTAAAGTATCGTCACGTGTTTTTACCTAGTGTTTGCTCTTACCCCCTCATTTACTACAGGAACCAAAACCCTTCTCCCTCCCAGGCCACGTAATGAAAGACCAGCTAATAAGCAGGAAGGTAAATGATTCCTGAAACACATCCTTTGCCTAAGCTAACTGTTGAACAGAAACCATGCTCCTAGCAACTGGAGTCATTCTGGAAACACATGCCTTGAACAGACTTAAAGCTGCAGCCATTTTAATCAAGTGATTAACAGATACATAAGTAATTTTAGCAAGTTACACTCCCACATGAACATTTTTAAACCTGAAGATTGCTAAAACGAGATACTCAACAAACATGAAATGAAAACAGTCCCAGTCGCTGAATTTAGAAAGTAGCCAACAGTCTGGACTCATACATACACTGGCTGGGGAAAAAATGAGTTTCAAAAATATTGTTTTCAGGTATAAGTGACTAAAGAGCACAGAAAATAACTTTTCAAATACAGGTCTTTATTAGCAGTTTGGGTTAGAGAACTGGGTGTTCACTATGACTCAGGTTTTCCATTGAGAGCAATAAGAACTTCTAGGTGTTCACAGATTACAAGTTAAAAATATGGAAAGTTATTTATTTACATGACCGAGATGAAATTGAGTTACAGTGGCTAATAGGATAAGTGTTGCAAGTTAGACATGAGAAGAGTGATACAAACCCAATTTACTGAGCAAATTAACTTTGTTAGAACACTTGAGCCGGCACAAAGATAACAGTGTTTTAGGATGAAAACTGCCTGCCTGGCTTGTGTGCTCTGGTGTCTCTCTAATTATTATAAAGTTCTTTAGGCAAGCTTTTTCACCAGCCTAAGGGAGCCAAAAGACATTGATAAATGAGCAACAGAAATAGAATGAAAACTTGACTTAATGCCCTAACTCTGTTTATCGTAATACTCACTGAAGCAGTTCTGGTTCTTTTGCTCTGTGTAACTAAAATTGTTACATTTTGCTTCTGCGTTACACAGATGCAGCTGATTTGCAAATGGAGTTAAATGGAGTTTTCAGGATTGAATAACAAGCCCAGAGAATCCCTTAAAAAATCATGTCCTGAAAAGCAAAGTAGCAGATAGCTACTGACCACATTGAAGGGGAGCTGAAGCAGCAGTGTCCACCCGAGGCAGTTCAGATATGGACTGCAATGCATTTAGCAGGATCCTTTTGCCTTTCGATAATGAGCTGTTCTCTGGTTCACCTTATGCCCAAGGGTTTCACAGTGCTTTACACAAGTAAGGTGAATGGTGTCTGGGTGCAGTCGGGCAGTGAACAAGGGTTTTTAATATGCTTGTCAGTCCAGAAGGTCTTCTGCTATTTCCAAAACTGTTCAATGTGAGAAAGGAAGATGGACTTCAATGAAGTACCCAAGGTTATGCTGTAAATTAGTGGCAAGGTGGGAAGCACCTCACAAACAGTCCCCACCTGGGATTGTGGGGCTGATCCATCTATCTGAAATTAAAAGAAAGCCAGACCTCTCTGATACATTTAAGCCAATCTGTATTGAGCATTTTGCTATGAGATTCAATTATAAAAAGAGAAAGAAAGAAAAATCTTGTAAAGCTAAACTAAACTGTGTTAACAGCATAGCGGTCATTCTTTGATGTGGTGCTTTAGAGGAGCTGAAGCAGAACATGCTGTTCCTGTGCGATTTAATAATAATAAGGCTGTGAAACTTTTTCTGATGCAACAACCCAAGACTTGTCAACATCTAACACTGGACCTTAAAATCACCAGACCTGAATATACGAAGACGAGCTGTATTAATTAACGGCATCTGTGCTCATTTACACCAGCTAAATATCTAGCCTAACATTCAATATAAGCAAATTTCTTGTCCTTTCCCAATTAGCTCTATTACAGAAAATCTAATTAAATCATATCTCTTAGCAGAAACTAAGAATTCAAGAGCTACATTTTTTTCACTTAATTAGAAGCTCTTCGTCTTGAACTATTAATTTTCTGAAAAAGATACCAAGTGATTCTTCCTCTAATCCACTTTGGTTACTGAATGAAATGGTTTATTTACTCTTGAGTTAGCTCTTGAACTGTACGCTTAGGCTCCAACTCCTGTGAAGAGCTTAGAAGATGATAGGGATCATAGCTGCTTTTCTCCGCACCTCTGGATAAAATCTCTTCAGGTACAGCCTGTGTTTCTTTTGTGCCCAGAGAGACATCTGGATGACCATCAGGAAAGCAAAAACACCAACTACCAAAGAAAAAAATAGGGAAAAAAAAAAAAAAAAAAGGATTACATGTCATCTTCAGTGTCTGTTTCTGTGAAACCAACAGGGTTTATGGAAAAGTCTGCAGTCTCTTCTGTGCGTAGTAACAAGTTAACTCAGCCTTTGCTCTCAGCCCTGCAGTTGCTGATATACCCCAGCCTGAGGCTCAGCTTCCATATCAGCATTCACACAGATGATGATGTCCAGAGCTGTTAGACACACCCTGAATCACCTATGGCTTCGTCATAAATCACAAGGCCTCCTTCGGACTTAACTATTTTTCTGGTTTGCTTTTGGCCACCTTTGTTTTTACCTCTGGCTCCCAACCATAACAGGGAGCTATGCTGCAACTTCCTGTTGCATGGAGAAGGAGCTTGGCCTTGGAGCATGTAAGCAGTAGACACATGAACACATTTAGCTGCTTGGCAGCAAGGTCTTGCAAGGCCTAACAACTATAGATACCCAGGCCCCTGCTGTGGTTATCAGGAGGCAGTAAGTGATCCCCCAGGAATCTCTCCCTTTGTGCTGAGTGGCACCGAATGGGGAATGCTTTTACAGGTGCTTTTTGCAAATTCATTATCCTTTCTTCCTTAAAATAAGCTGGCGGTTCAGAAACATTCATGTGACATCTGGTCAAGTTTTGTTTGGGATAATGACAGCAAGGATGAGTGTGATGCATATGTTGCTGCTCCCTTCCCTTGTAAACGCAGCCCTACAATGTCTCCAATCTTTCAGGTTATTTCCATACCAGAGCATAAAGCACATAAACGTTGCATCTTTTCAAACAAAATTAGAAGCTTTATTTTTGCATAATGCGGTTTAATCCACTTTTGAAATTCCCTTTTCATTTGTAAACCACATGGGGTTACTTTTTGTAAGCAGCTTTTATATGTTTCTGGTTTGGAATAGAAAAATAATTAAAAAGTGAAAGTTTTGGAGAGCTCAGTCCCAAGGACCATATTTGTATGGGTATTTAGGTCTCTGAGGATGCAGGAAAGTACTGAGCAGGAGTTGCAAAAGTGCTACTAGGCAGGCTGCTGTTATGAAGTGGCTGCCTGCTACAAGCAAACAGGGAAATTCTACAAGGAACGCGTCTTTCCTCTCTTAAAATACTATGTACATCTGGTTTCCTCTCCCTGTAAGTGTTTTTTCCAGGTTTACAATGCAAAGAAACTTTATTATATCAAAAATGATTGACCATAAATAAAAAACACTGACTTTTTTTTTCTTTCTAAATTTCAAAATCTGCTTTCAGTGTGGAAATAGAATAGACAATACTTCACAAAAAGCAGAGAGCTGGTTTTGATCAAAAGGAGGTGTTGCAGTAGTGTTCTCACTTTCTACACTTTGAAGATTTATACAGTCATGTCAAAAGGGGGATTTGATGGCAATATTTCATATGCTATACAATTTTGGACAAATTTTATATTTCCAGAATTCACTTCCACAAACAGTTTAGAGACTATCCTTATTCTGTTCCAAACTTACCTGGCAGGGTTTGTGTCATCACTGTGAAACTAATCCAAGACCCAACCTGTTATAAAGACAAAGTCACTGTTAATTTTTTACTTTCTGTAAAACAAAAGGGCAAGTTTTCAAAAGCTCCCCCTTGAAGAAGAGTGTGATATTTTTACTGGGAACAGGTGAGGAAAAATAGCTAGAAAAGAACTCCCCAGTGTGCTGGATGGGGTGAAGAGACGGGTGGTAAAACCTTGGATCACCGGGGAGTCTGTAGCAGAAAGGAATATGCACAACAGTCATGATATTGATGTGAGAGAAGGGTCTGGTGGAGAAACAATTGCCACAGTAAAAAGACTGACATACTGAACATAATGATTGGTACGCAGAGGGAACTACATCAAGGTATTGCAGACCCTCTGCAGGCAAAGGCTGAAACAGTAGCTGTCTACTCTTTGCATGTAATCAGAAGAAAGCCATGTACCTCGTATGTATAGTTGGGACAGGAAACCAGAAAGAAAAGCCACGTGAAGGGGTTGTAGGTTGGACTTGGAATACAGGATTTACTTCCTTTAAGAAAGAAAAATAGCACAAAATTAAAAAAAGACTCAGACAAAACCAGTTTCAATAAAGGGAGGGTAACTGAGCTTTAACCACAACTAGCCTATGTAATAGCCATGCCTCAGCCAATGCTTCCAGAGTAAAACTTCTTAGAAGAGTTTCAGTGAAATCTTTTCAGACAGCAAAAGCTACTGAGAATACTGAGCACTTAGTAAGCCATATATCAGTTTTTACACAAAAGTCTGGCATGTCCAAAGGATGCAAACTTTGTTCAGCAGAAGAAAGACATGTAGTTTAATGCAGACTATCCAGCAGGTGAGGGCTAAGGGTTATAAAGGATGCAGCTGTATCTTATTTAGCCTGACTTAACAATGTGAACTTGCCCCCTTTTGCATCCTCATCCTTCATCCCAGGGTAGAACAGAAAAAAACTCCAGAGCTAACAGGATGACACTCCACAGCCAATGATAATGCTCACACAAAATGCCACACATGCAACACTTCATTTTTATGTTCTGGCAACAATGCTCTCTTTAATACTTGTAGGCACTGGGAATGTAGATTAATTATCTGGCTCTTGCTGCTTTTAAACCAAATTAGGCTCCTTGCAAAAAGCAACATAAGCACCTGCCTAACCACTGCACATCAAAAGCTTTCCAGAATAGAAACTGACTTCTGTGTGCGAAGTTGATCATACTGTGGTGAAGTATTTTCTTGAATAGGGTGTTATAGTGGGAGATTATACTATTATTATCTGAAAATATATTTGACTTTCTAGTATATATAGTATAACTTTTATCCTTGTGGTACAAAAGATACTGAAAACCCATGCTTGAAGCAGCCTTTTAAGAGCATATATATACATTGATGGCTACGTAGGTAGTTATTCATGAGTCTATCTTTGTGTATTTGTACATATCTCCATGTGTATCTTTGCATGAGTTGCACATATCTAAAAACTCTGCAATCTGGTTTGAAAGTTTTTGAAACTTATTTATTCTGTTGTCAGTCAACAGGATGCTTTAGAGAACTTACATGCTTACATCCATATTTAAATTACAGTTGTGCCTAATTAAGACAAATTTGCTATAAGCCTTGGAACAATAGTGTTGTTAATGTTGCCTTGACACCACATTTGTTTTGAAAATGTTATACCAATGGCATGGTACCCACTTCATCTTTCTTTATTCTGTGGGTGTAGATACATAAATTACTGTATTTCAGAAGAAGATGGATAGGTTAAGTACACTTCAGTCTTAACTAGACAAACAGGAAACAAAGACAGACCTGAATGATTTTGGTGAGCTAAAGCTACATTGATAAAGTGATTTCCAGCTTCACACATCTGCAAGACATTAAAAAAGTATTTTCAGTTGTATGCTTAAAATGCGGCAGTAACTGCGTTGCAGTGCATAACCAGAATCCCCCCCCCCGCATTACCTCTTAGTCTCTGTATACAGAAAATATGTACTTCTAAGTGACTTTCCCATGGGAAATACATTCTGTGACCTTTGTCAAACACACAAGTGTCTAGTGAGCACCATAGGCACAGCCAGGTGTGAAAGCTCATTTTTCAGCTCCATAGAGGTCAGCGCAGGCAGGCCCTCACTGTGGTTCCCAAGACCAGCATGTACAACATGTTTTGGTCTGGGAAGATCAGAGGGGCTGCCTGGGTTCTAAGGAAATTAGCAAGATACTTTCTGAATTGAACATCATTGCCGTGATTTGGATTTAATCCACTGGTTTTGTAAAGATGTCATCAGCTACAGTACCTACCCTCTTCCTAAACAAGCTTTCAAAGCTGTTCAGCATAACACGTTTGGTCTGCTGGTTATAGAGTACAATAACCAGTTCTTTGGGTAAGTCATAGAGGAAATTAAAATAGGCAGCAGTTCTCTGAAGAGCAGACTGGTCGAATGGTTAGTAGTCAGGAATTGGTAAATTAGGGCAGTCAGTATTATTCTTGGTTCTGCTACTCTGGTTATGCCATCTTCAGCCTTAACTAGCCTCTCAAACTTGGTCTTTAATATTTAGATGGTTTAAAATTTGGATACCATGTCTCCTCACTTGGTTATATAGCACATAATACAGGGTGATTTCACATTAGTTTATGGCTTCAGCACTTCAATTACAACTACTGTAGAATCAAAACCGATTACTACCCATACTTAAAGTAGGAACTTGTAGGACAACCACTTTCAATTCCTGCAAAAGAAAGCCTGTTAGTACAACAATCTAATTTTATGGTTTTCATTTCCCCCTGCTTTATGAAGAAAACCAAAATGCAGTTTACATTACAATCTCAGGCTGAACAGTTTTATTCATTTCACTGTTTGAAGACTGGCTTCTCCTCTCAAACTGAAAAAATGCAGTGTTAAAAAGTTATGTTTTCTTATGTAATTTTTCATTATAAATGTTGGAAAGTTAGAAAAATTAAGAAATTAAAATAAAAAGGAAGATTGCTAAAACCTAGACACGTTGAAAGTATAAAGTCATAAAATTAATAATAATAAAAAAAAATAATTGTAATTTTTAAAGCTAATTTTAAAAGTTATCCATAACAAATTTCTGTTAAGAATAATTAAAAGGAATCTGTAACTTAATTTTATATTGAAATGTGACATTATCTGAAAGAACATTTCAGTAACATTGCTGAAGAATTTTACCTTTTTTTGGCAGAGAGATTTGTGGGGGTTTTGTTAGGAAAGTTTAAATCAGGTCTATTAGCAAAACTGTTTTCTGCATGGAAATGTATTCATGGAGCAAACCCTGCAGTCCTTTTATGTTTTTTAATTACTAACTGGCTGTCATCCATCATAAACACCAGATGTAAAACACTAAATAGCCAGAAAAGGAAATTCTATTATAAAGTACCATATCAGAAGCTGTAATTCCAGCCATAGCAGTAGAAGTAATTTTAATTTACATGCTTCCAATTATGAGCTAGGAACATGATTTTTTATGATTACTATTATTTGAAAGAAAAAAAGTTTTAAAGTTAAAAGCATTTTTGTGAAACACTATACACACTAAAATGTGCAATGCCCACATCATTGTGGAGCAAGAGAGATTCACTGTAGTTAACAGCTACTAATTTTATAATCAATTCCAAATAAAGCAAGCAAAGGATAATTCTGCAGGGCTTTTTATATTCTGTTGTAACTACTCTTATGTCCTTCTTTAGAAATGTGGCTGCTAATGCTCTGTATCAAGAAGTACTGCTAAATGTATGCTAGTTCTTAGTATCCCAGATATAAAATATGAGGGTATGGGAAGCCACACTAAAAAAAGGCGTCACGTTTATGAAAGAATGTTGAAGTGTACGTACTATTCTCCCTCTTCATAGTCCATGTGAGAAAAACATCCCTGCAAAGCTTAGAGCAATTTCTCTAAATATGAGACTCTTTCAGAGTGGCCTGCTGACATGCTTCAGATGACTCAGTACTGTTGTTTACAGCAGCTGCAGGTATATACACTTAAATCAGGGTATGTAATACAGACAAGCCTTTAAAGAAGGGGAACAAAATTCTTCCAAATATTTTATTTGTATGCTTTAGAAACCTGTGAAAACAGCTTCAAATCATTTTATTTTTTTATGTTGCTGTTTTAAGTTCATTGTCTGGGAACCTGCCAGAACAAGGTCTGAAAGGGAAAGGTTTTGAGTTCCTATGGGTAGGAAGTTATCAAAAGAGCTGGAGGAATTCAGACCACAGATGAGGTGCTGATGCAGATCTTAAGGGGATGGCTGTATTTTATAGCAAATACCCCCAACAGGATTCATCTTTTTGTTTGAAAACCGCATTTTTCATAAAAGCTGTAACAGGCTATGTTGCATTGAGGCAAGGAAGTTTCATTATAAAACAAGGTTTTTTCTAAGCAGAGGTTTTAACAAGGTTTTACAGGTAGCACTGAATATTCAGGCAAGTGGTTTGCTTGGTTTCAAGTAACCCCTGAGTTTAGGAAGGGTGCAGACAGTAAGATGCTCTGCACACCAGTGTCTACCACTGCCATAGCCTCCTGTCTCCGCAGTACAGGAATACTGCTTTCAGCTGTAGAGCCTCACTGAGTGCATGAATTTCATGTGAGTGGTTTTTTGATTGAGTATTCTTTGCTATACCTTATTAGGGCAGGAAAAGCTGAGAGCTGCATGGCCAGTTCCACAGACATACACTGTCAAAACCATGATCTTTATGGGTCCTGATTTACAAAAGCATTTGAATATTGCTAAGAAGTTGTTGGAATGCTTTTCTGAATAGCGTTTGCCTGAAGGAGCCTAGACACATCTCCCTGTTATATTTCTGGAAACTGATCTGTATCTGATTTTCAATAAGGCTGACTTGGCTACTGACCCATGCTTGCTTGGGTAAGTCTGCACTGAGCATTTCCAAGAGCAATGCCCATGGAGTATGGAAGAGAATGTATGCTCCCATGTGAGAATTTCTTAGTGACTCTGTGTCTCACTATATGGCTATATTCATTCAAATATCAGGTTTAGTAGCCTCAGCCATTCTTTGTCACCTGTCCTTTCCCTTGGCTTAACCCGCGTTAGCAGGGATTGTTGTTACTGTTTTTAATAGCTGTTGAGGTTAAGTTGTTCCAGGTACACAGTACTACTACAAAGTTTGCTGAGGATGTAATTCTTCAGTATTAAAATACCTTTAAAAAGTGGCAAGTTCCAATCTATCTAAATATAATGCAGTTAGGAGTAGTAATAATGCTGACAATGTTCTCATGGCTTTCAGATACAGTACTTCACATCAAGCTTTTACAAGTAAATAGTACTAGGAGACTCCATGGCTAGAAACCTTAATAGATTTTCACTAAATCCAGTCAAAGGAAATAGGACTGTGAGCATGAACACACACACACACACACATACGTGTATATATATATATAAAAGTAAATGCATGGCAGCATTACTGAATTTTGCTAAATCATGAGTAATCCTGATTTTACAATCATTAATAAAACTTTATTTTTGTACATACCAGAAAAGCAAGGGTGGCAAAAGAAACTTGTCTGTAGCCAAATGCTAGAAAATAGAATGAAATTATAAATTGCATTTTACAGTATGCACATGGTTTGATGGGTGAAATTAATCTAGAGCTGAGGGGCAGAAATACTTCTTGCCTGACAGGTTCTGAAGGAAAAAGTGGACACTAACACACACACAATATGAAGACAATGCAAACTGTAGTACTTAAGAAATGACAGTCTCTTTAGCACTGATCTCAAGGCAGTTTTCATCTGGCTTTTTTCTAGTATTTGTCAGCTTCATATACCCAAAGTGCTCTTGTCAAAGCAGCTGGTCACGTTAAATTCCTTGGAAAGGCAAGGGGGAGGGGTAAAGTTGAAGAACCAGGTCATTGGCAAAACCAGGCCAGGAATCACAGTGTTATCTATGGGCCCTTCTATCTCCATGAGCAGAGAACCCAAGATGCAACCTATCCATAATTTTTTCTTTTTTTCTCCCAGTAGTGACGCAGTAGAGAGGCTTTATTACATAGCCACTGTCTGCTTCACAGTCTCGCCATACTAGAAATGTATTTAGCCTTTGGAATTTTTACCTGACCTTTGCCTGCTCTCTCCTTTTCGCAGTTGTCCCCAGACCACTGCAGTGCCGTATCATGTTCACCTTCAAAGGTTTACAGGTCTGAGGGCCATGAATCATGTGTATGTAACTCATTTCCCTAACCAGGTCTCAGAGAGCCTTTACTTTTGAGAGCCCTTTTTCTAGCACATGACTCCTCTGAGGTGCTAAGGGCACATGCTAAAAATCCTGCATAGCATTCTGCAACTATCTCCTTGACTTTCCTTACCTGTCCCCAAATCAGCAGTCTCTGGATATGGCTGTGGAGGTCACCTCTCCTGCACCCAAAATAAACCATGGATGTTTTACTAACAGCTAACTGTGCCAGAGGGCTGGTGATGCTGCAGCTTTAGTCCCATGTAGCTATTATTGCCATTTTAAGGCAGTTGCAAACAATAAGAAGTACTTCTGCATGCTTTCTCTGTTGGAAAGTTATGTCCGGAACAAATGATTCCCTCTATAAAGAAGCTGCACCTACTGATTTGATGGCCTAGACTGCTAAAAACTGTATCTAGGGAGGTTTCAACATTGTTTGCAGCATTACTGTTAAAGCCACACCAAATTCAACTTTCAATTAATCACATAATTCTTAAATAGAACTTATGTGTTATTTTGAAAGGAAAGCGAGTACCATGTAGGAGAATTGTTTTATTGAAAACAAAAATCGTAATTTGAGTGTAAATAAAAATGGCAAATCAAACCTTTTGTTCCCAAAGATCATAAATAAGATGCAGAGAAAGGCTAAGGTGTAGCAAGGAAAGTAAAGGAGCATGAAATAAAATTTATGCCAATTATGCTCAAAGGCAGCAAAATTTCAAAGAGTAAACAAGAAAAAAAAGCATAAAGAAACAGCAGCGTAACAATGAAATGTGAGAAGGAACAAAATGATGAATGAAACATGGAAGCAAAATCATAGGATTTTTTTCATTATCAGCATTAATATCTGATTAACTTTTCTTGTTTCTCACAAAAAATGTCTTCATTTTCATTGAAAGGATGTACCTTTAACAAGTGAAAATGGAGCCAGCTCTGCTTCAATTCTACATTCTTAATACAAATATAGTGAAGATGAGCAACATATGTCGATCTTTGCATTTTCTCCACTTGGTCAATATTTCCAGTTCACAAAACTAGACAGTGATTGACCCTGACTGAACAGGAACATACATTCAGTAGCACAGCAGGAGTGCCTCATACACAACAGTCTTCCTTCTGACAGGGAGTAAAGGCTAATCTCTGGCTAGATTAGTCATACGCTCTCATTTGAGAGCTTTCTATCGATCTTGAAGGACTTAAAGTTGCATACAAAAAACTTTTTAAAAACCAAGGTCAGTTTTGTGTTCTACTTATACATACAGGGTGGCGTATATCGTGGGTGATTGATGTAGTATGCAATCCAGGAAGTGAATCCCCAGTAAAAGGCACAGCCCTGGAATGGACAAAAGAGAGGGTTTGGGTTTTTTGTTAGACAGGGCAATAAACAAGTACAAACCATAACTCTATAAATTCTGGTAAGTGCTAAACACAGATGACTGCTGAAAGACTTTGTAGTGGCTTTTTGAGTCACAGAATATAGATCTTTTTAAGACACTATGAAGCCCCTAAAAAAAGTAAAATGGCACACAGTGTAGATTTTTTGGATTGTTGAATGCATTTTATACCTTTTGTAGAAATTGACATTTGTTTTCTCCTTATTAGATTCTACTGCTAAAGGGCACATTTCTCAGAGCTGTACTATTAAAAGTCTGTGGCTGGTTAACACAGCTGAACTGCTACTATACCTTAATCTCAAAATTTCCAAGCAATACAGAACTAGCCAAACAGAATGCTAAACCAGCTAAAATGAGTAAAACTGAAGAGGCCTGGTTTAACCCTGGCAAAAGAAAGGGCACACAGCTCCTATAAAGATATTTGAGCTACACACTGCATCTACTCCTATGGATCCAGGCCCACTTCATCGTCTTGTTAAAAAGCAGTACTCCAGCTGCCTTTGCTTGATGACTGAAGTCGTGGGATTGGGAAAGCCCAAGCAGAGATAATGCAATCATATTCTTGGTCTGCATAGGGGGTCTCTGCTCTCATCCTTTGTACAAGGGCAAAACCAAAACCCACCAGCCAAAGAACCGAAACCACCCTGGAGACTGGATAAAGCCTTTGTATGTGTCTAAGCTAAGGATCCCATGCTCAATACCTTCTTGGGAAGAGCAGTGTGCTGGGACTGGATACAGCTCTATCCCATAAGTAGGGCTGCAAGTCAGGCTTTCTCCTTTTGAACTTTTTATGTGATGCCACCAGTACACAAGGGGATAATCGTAACCCTGAGTCTTTAACTCCCACATGCATGAATCACTTTGGAAATGGCACTCTGGTTCCAAAGCTCTTTAGCTTTCTCTAGCTGTGCATCTCATTAACTCCTTTCTGACTGGAACTGAGTCAAGCCCCCTGCCATGGCCATACGTTTATCCCCTTCACTGAAATCTTAAATGTATTGCAAAACTTTTAAAGAGAGGATCTTTACATCACACTGCATGGGATGGGAGGTGAGGTGATATAAAATTACCAAGACTGAGTATGTGAAATGAAAGAAAGTAGAGCCTGTAAGTAATGACACACAGTTGAAATTCAGGAGTCTTTGGGAGACACAAGACTTTAGGCCACCTCAGTATCTTCCTTCCTGGGCATCCATCTCTAGGAGGACAATATTTTTTTTCTGCCTGTAATTTGATTTTCACTTCCTAATGCAAGCCTGTCTCATGCTCTATATTTATATTGCACTGAGGAAGTGGAGAGTGATTTCTGTCAGCATTACTAGATGTTGCAGCAGCATATCTCACAATAAAATAGTATTCAGTCTGACAAATATCCTAGACATGACATTCAATCCCTTGGGTGGATGAGTCAAAGTGGACATTGACATGCAGGAGCAAAAGCTGACATTGATTTCAGTTCAGGTCCTTGGGGACATGGCCCTGAATTTTTTCCTATATTTGTATTTTGACCAATTCCTGGAGCTAGAAATAAATTGTTTTTTATTCTTCTGTCTTCTTCCAAGGACTGCTTTGATATGAGGATATTATCTCTTACAGGAAATGATAAACATATTGTCACCTTTATCATATTTTTCAGAGGAGTGTGCCCTCCCGAAAACTTGTGAACAAATAATGTCTCCAGAAGATGTCTGATGTAGTGTAAACAATGGCAGAAGCAGGCCAAGCTGGAAGGCAAAAAAATCAATGTAAGTGGAAACTGCTTTTTATTACTTCACAATTTAATGTCACAAAAGGAGTAAGGACTAATATTCTAAAACCGCAGTCACACTGAATTCATTAAGATATTGTCTTAATTGAAGCATCTATATCCAGAGATTAATGGAATCATTTTCAATTTTATAAAAAAGTTGTTTTCATTTTGCAGACAAGCAACTTGTTTTTACTAGCCTTGAATTAAAGAGTTCCTTGAGCTCTGAATGTGATACATAGTTTTGACAAGACACTAAAACAGGACAGCTGTGTATAAAAGCAGGCATCTGCTGTGCTTTTCCAAAAGATGTCTCCCATGTTTTAAGGCCACCTTAATGCTCCTGTAGAATGTATCTGACATTTAAAAACATTCTGAATATCTTCTGAATGGTTTCTTTGTCCTTTGCCAACTCAACTAGCTGCATGGAGGTAGTTTGTATTTCATTTCCTTGTGGATGCAAAATGAGATTTTGTTGCAAAGTTAATCTATGCTGATGGCTTTTTTGTTGCACTTTACAATGAAATGAGGTAATTGTTGTAGAAATTATTTTACTGATTCTTTTTTGAGGAAGGTTACGAAACAATAACAGGCGTTGATGATTTGCTTCCAAGAATAAGTTGCAGCTCATAGAGACTGAGTTTCAGAAACAAATGTCAAGAGTGATTCCTGGTGGCATTTTATCTTGGTTACATTTACCGTATTACCAGAGCCTGTCTCACAGCAAACCAATTATAAGATATAAATGAAAAGTGGTTTTCAGCATATGAAATCTCAAAGAGTCAAAGATTAAACAATTTCAAAGTAATTAAACCAGAGAGAATTGAACTAAGAAAATTTCAAACAATTAACAACTTATCTAAAAGTCTAGAGCAAACTTTAAGCTTTGCTGGGAATTTTAAAATTAATTTGGCTTAGGGAGACAACCTCAGATGAACCCATTAAGGGGTGGCCTCTGGAAGGATTCCACACATACCTTGCCCACTTAAAATAGCGTTAAGGTATTGCTAACTCTTGTGTGCCATCAGAAATTATCTTCTTGTGAACATATGAGCAAGAAAAGGAAGTCAAGCATTTTGCACTCTGGATTTTAAGTCAGCTATTCTGTGTTCTCTTTCCCAGTTCCATTAAGTCCCTTAATGTATTTCCAAGTCTGTTTCTCCACCTGTAAAAGGTATTATTACTCACTGTGTTTTTCTGCTGTATACCAACAACCTTGATTCTGCAATCATAGCATGAAAAAAGTGTTGTGGGAAAGCTGTACAGGTCGTTGAGGCTCCTAGTTCCCTGTGTACCCTCCCACTTCCAGGGCTCCAACTTGTGCAGCCAATAGGCTTTTCTTGATCATGTTCCATCCCTTTGCCAGGCACCAGTCCTCCAGAATGGAGACAGTCACACTGAAGGGAATTAAGTTCCTTAAGTGTGAAAGTTCCCAGCCTGCTTGGTGCATTAATCACCATCCTGTGGAGGGGTACAGTTGGTGGTGGAAGTGCCTTGATCATCCCTGGGAGTTACCATGAATAGTGATTGCCACTTTCTTGTCTGTAAGAGTTTTTAATCCCTCTCATTGATCAAGTCTGCTTTGTTTTTTCCAGAGTCCTGCAGAAGGCTTAGGAACGGCAGGGGCTGTTGGAGGTCATAAAAAACTATCTTGGTTGTCTGTCCTCTCTTCATTGCTTTTTGGCACATTTTTGAGTCCTAGCGGACTAAGCAGGTTGTGTTTCATTGTCGTCAGCTCCTGCTGTATTATATCAGAGCTGTTTGATTTTCCTTGTTAGCATTACTGTTACAACGATGGAAGGAAGCAAAGCTATCTGATTTATGCTTATATATGAGCTCCTCTGATTTGTTTCTGTACAACCTGTTCTCTTCACTGTTTTATACTGGTAGCTGAACTCTTATTTTTGTTTGTCATTTTAAGTCTTTTATTTCTAAAAAGTCTTTCAAAACACAAACATGTAGAGTATGGTCCCATAGAAATAGTTCATTTTGAAGAGGTTAGTTTTAAAAATCAAAGTACCAGTTCTGAATTCCTATGGTGCTTCTTTTGAGTTTCTCAGTTGTTCTTGTCCTGACTTATGTCATGTAGATCTCTCAGAATTCCTCCTTGTTGTGCCTAGGTGAGAGCTAGTGTGGAGGTAATTATCTTCTGTGCTGGATGCTGGTGCTACTCATCTTATGAGTGGGAATGTGCTGTAAGGATACTAGGAGTAGGCCACCTGAAGTCTTGTCCTCTCTTCCCTGTCAAGTATGACTTTGGATGATTACCTGCTGTGGTTTTTATTTCACCTTCTGTTCATGCTGTGAGTCTGGAGTGCAGACTACTTGGAGAAAATACTACACCTTCCATTGTGACCAGGTGCAGTGACCATTGCAACTGGGATCCCATTTTTGGTCAGGCTTTTGAGTGCTGCTAGGATAACAAAGGGCTATTGATAATAACAGTCTGAAACTCCCACTGCATCTGAGACTATGCATGCAGCCTCAGAGCCTCTGTAACCTTCTCAACCCTGAAAATGCAGTTTCCACCCCTCTGGCTCCTTGTCTTCCAGGACAATATTTCACACAAGTGTCACTTACTGAACCACTGGGTGCCGAAAGTTCTTCTTAGTTTCCACATGATCGTAGATAGTTGAGAGGCGAATGTAAAAGAATAGATATATTAGAAGAGGCCCAGTGTATTCTGTTAGAAAAAACTAGAAATGAAAAAGAAAACAGATGTATCAGAGTAGGAAATTGTAAAGGCATGAGAAAAAGAATACCCTTATCCACAACACCTACTTGTCCTTTGAATGTATCTAGAGAATGAAAAAGAGATTTCTGTGCAGAGCATTAACCCAGTCAGGAATGCTTCCTGGAAGGTGGTCACAATCGCTGTTATCTCCTCTTTATACTTTTGGCTGTGCCGTCGAATGCCTATTAGGAATCTAAATAGCACTGAAAATTGTGGTCCAAAAGCTGAAGGCAGCTTGCTTTCCACCAGTGTTTTTTGCAATTAAGTGTTACATCAGATAAAACCCACCCAAGCATGACAGAGGCAAGCATAGCTTTGAATCCTGGTTGCTAGCAGAGTCACCTGGAAAGGAGGGTTCATTGCCTGAAATTTGGTGGCTGATGTAGGAGCAGGACCTGCCTGCCTGGTGTATGGCCCTTTGAGCCTATTCTTCAGTGGCTGAGTGGAACTAATCCCTGTGAAGAAGAATAATCCTGTGGTGGGCAGACTGAACAAGTAAGTTACAAAGTAAAACAGAAAGAAATAGTTTCATCTCCACATTGTCACCGCTGCTAGCCATAGAGAGCCACGAGGACATGTGAGGGCATGAAGAGAAGGTAGACTTATAGTGCTGCCAGTTAGCCACCCTCAGTTTTACATTCTGGCTTTGATTTGGTGCAGCCTGTATTGCCTTTTGTCAGGGCACACTCTTAAGCTACAAACAGCTGGAAGAAGTAGAACATGGTTAGAGTGACATGAGGCCTGGATTTGATCATCTGTCCCCACTGGAATGAATCTCAGAATAAAAAGGAAATGGTGTAGTCCTACATATTTACAAAGATCAGCAACTGGCAAATCATAACTGAAGTGCATAGTATTGCTTAAGGGGTAGAGTCATAACTAATGGGCTATTTGGCTTTAAGGTGGCTACTTGCACTGCTATGGAATTGTAATGTATAAATACCTGTGGCTTAAGGAAGCAATAGCAAATCTAGACTACCTTTCTTAAAAGCAGTAGCTGGCAGGCAGTCTGAACCCCAGTAGGCTATTCTTCTAATCACTTTTCAGAAGAGCTGTGAAACAGAAAGGTTTACCTGCAGAAATATTCTGCAATTAGATTTCCTTCATTTGGGACCACCGGTACCATTTTTTTCCTCTATTACAGAGGGAAAGTTTTTTGAAATTTCAGCCTTTCATATCAGGACTGTCTCCAAAAGTATCATCTTAAGTGCTCTCTATCACAGAAATGTAAAATTCTCTTTCTTTCCATGTGACACCATGATTTCTGTGCTCTCTTTAGGCTCTGCATGATCCCAAATGTGGGGAGGGGGTGTGTATGGAAACATTTAATCAAGGAGTTTCTAAGAGCCCACATTGTTGTGGAACACATCACAGCCAAGGGCTTATGAGAGTTTTGTCCTAATAGCAGTTGTATGGATCTGTTCCTGACTGTGAGCCCACTGCGTTAGGCACTCTGCAATCACTGGCAAGAGACAACCTCTGCTATGAAAATGGGATACACTAAGTACAGACAATGGTGGCATAGAATACAGAGATGCAGATAGTATGTTCTGGAGAGGATAGTGTAAGAGCATTGGAGTAAACTGCTTTCTTCAGTGTGGCTTTTCCTGTCAGCCGTTACTGGCACCCCAGAATACACCTGTAACTGCCAGCTTTTATCATCTGTTTGGCATGAGCATATTACAAAGCTGCCAGGAAAAATTTGGCAGGACTTAGCACCAAATTGTGGTTACTTGTCACTGCATCAAGTGTTACCCCCTGCTCCCTGGCTGATTTCAGATGCTGTAGGAGAAAGAAAGCTTCAGGATTCAGTAAAATAATACGTTCTGTATTTAACAGCCAAAGCTACCAGCCTTGCGATACCTCAATACCTGTGACTGGAGGAGGAGGTGGTTTTGATCTAGGAAGGGGGATGCAGAGCCTCCCATGACAGCAATTCAGAGAAGCAGCAGAGAGCAGCAACAGCAGCTCTTGAGCTGGGATTTCTGGAAGTGAGCATTGTCAGCATGCTCAAGGTGCTTTACAGGCTGGGGACGAGGTCCTGTCTTATCCATATGTCAGTTGCAACCGCAACCGACACAGTGTTTATCACCCATGTGGAGGCAGGCAGCCCAGGGTCAGCTGTGAGATTTGCAATCAAAGTAGGTATTGTCTGGCAGATGACTGTCTGGCAGGACTGTGTTTGCCTTTGTCATAACTGCATCACACTGCTGGAACATAGTTAAGGTCAGTAGCATTCTGGTTTACAGGATGAGATTCAGCTTGCAGTAGTGTTTTTCTTTGGGTTTGGGTTTTTTTTTTTTTTTGGGGGGGGGGTCACGTTTCGGGTGAGTTTCAGTCTGTTTCCCTCTGTTGCATCTCCCACGCTGCAACCTCTTCTCTCCTTCTCCGGCTCACTGATTTTAAATTCATCAGAAATGAAAAGTGAGTTCCAGTAGGGTAGGCAGAGAAATTCTGCTAAAAATCCCAGGAGATCAAGGAGGTGGAAGGGAAAGTACTCTTAAATTAACACAAAATTACTATCAGTTCAAACTGCTGAGAAACAAAGGCAAGCACCATTCTTTTACCATTGATTCTTAATGAATATATGCAATTAAATCTACCTAGTATTTTCATACTCATTCTATAGCTGACTAATTGCTGGGCTTGGGGAGTTATTAGATGTGTTGAGGATCAGTTCATTATATCACTTTTACAGATGCTCAAAACCCCTACAGAATTACTAAGATACTAGTTCCTGCTAACATATCTTGCAAAAATGATAAAAAAGATTAAAGAAAACCCTGAGAATAATAACATATTGTAGTTTGTGGACAAAAGAAATTTCATTTTGTAAAGAAAAAAAAGGCGTTTATTTAAAACAGAGCATTTTTCTTCTGTAGAAACGTAAAATGAATCCAGTATTTAGAAAAATATTACTTTTTCTTAAATATCTTGTGGGTCTGCTTAGATTATTTTGATACATTTGGTACACGCAAATATGGTGGTCCATAGTGAAAACAAAGATTTTTCCTGAAGGAGCTTTACATCTCTATTACAGTGTACATAGCTCAACAGAATTTAGCTGCTGAGCTTATCATTAACACTCTGAAGAAAGAAAACAGAAGATTGTCCATTTTTTTCCACACCTGTACACTCTGTTTTATAACTTGCGTGATGTCCAGTTCTTATCTTCTTTCTGTCCTCTCTGGTGCCTGGCATTGTATATGCTATATACCTCTTTTTCTTAGTGCCATAAAGTGCTGTTCTTGAATCAAACATTTCCCAGGCATGAGCTCATTACAGGATGGTAAACTCAAGCTTCTTGAACTGTCTCAGTTATCAGGTCCTTGGGGAACTGATTCAGTAATATCTAAACTGTAAACCCCTACTACATATACAACAAAACAGACCTGTAATATGTCAAAAGAGTGCTAAGATGGGGTGTTCATCATTCAAGAGGTGATGAGACAAATAGAAAAACAATACAGGATAGCCAATTCACAAACCAGCAAGGCACCTCATCTTTCATAAGCCAGACTGTACATGCTTCTATTATCTGTGTTCAAGGCCAGGTTCAATGGGACTTTGAGCAACCTATTCTAGTGGATGGCATCCCTGTTCATGGTGGGTGGTTGGAACTAGATGAGCTTTAAGGTCCCTTCCAACCCAAACCATTCTGTGATTCTATGATCTCTGTTAGGATTATCATGCCAGTAACACCTTGCTGAACTGAGTAACCACAAGGTCAGGAATTATGATTCCAGACCCTATGAGGCAGGGGGTATATTTAGGGAGATATGAATGCAGCAGAGGTGAAAGGAGCTCTCTGAAATTATTTAGAGGAATGTGAGGTGAATTTTCTGGCTGACAGAGTGCCTGGGACCATCCCAACAGGTCTGTTACAGGGAATGGAAAGGGTTTTGATGTGAGTTAATAGTACTGTGTGTACTGCTTGGAAAAAGGCAGAAAAGGACAAAAAGAAGCTATAAACAGGGGGGGTGGAATGGAGGGAGCCTGACTGAAAAAAAGTCCAACAGAATCTTTATAAATGAATGGCCCATGGATTAGCAGTCTTCACATAAGGGCATCAGCTAATTACTCTCGGTAATGTTTACAACATGCCCTTTCAGTAATACCACACAACATACCCTATCTTGTATCATGTTGCCTTTTGGCATAATCTCACATTATCTCATTTACGACAAGCTGCAGAGCAGAGCTGAGGAAAGGCCATACAGTCTTTTCCATACTTATCCCCTCCTGAAGCTCTTTCCATACCATGTAGGGTCATTTTCCCAGTTCATCAGTGTTGGTTGTGATGTTTTCTATTCCACTGCCAACAGGATGTCTGGGTTCATGCAGGGGAAGCAGAGGGCATGGTATGAGGATGATACCTGCAGCCAGGACAATGACTTCTGGTCATTGTCTGAAGCTCTCAGCACAGTGAGAGATACAAAATAGCATGATCATGTTCTGGGTAACTCTGGAAAAACAACTGCAGTATATAAAATATCTAACAGACAGAGCTCAGTTTCTCTGATAAATGTGAGACAAAGGCACCAGTTTCAGGTCTGAGCCAAGGTCAGACTGAAGACAGTAGGTACTGCGTAAAGAGCAGCATTACTGACATCAGACAGGCAATTACTATGTGTGAGTGTATGCAGCACAGCTGGGATTTCTGAGAAACCCAAGAGAAACAGGCAGTTGAACACCCTCAAGTCTCCAAATCATATTCAACTTTGCATCTAACTACCATAGACTCCCTTTACAATCCCAGCCCTAAGTGCTCTTAGCTAATGATCATTAAGGAACATTATTAATTTCTGGAATAATTTCTACTTCATATGCTTTGCCAGCTCATTAAAACCCATATAGTTACCTGGATATGATAACGGCATAATTTTAGCAGCACCCTTAAATATTCACCTCTTTAAATTCTGTATTTTCATGTTTGCAAAAATCTGCAACAGCAGCAGCTCTTTTGCATCAAGTAGTACAAATCTTAAGGGCTGCTTAAATATTCAGTGATTTTTGCTCTAGTTCTCATGGAACTGGCTAACCCATTCTAAAAACTTAAAGAGTGCAAGCAGGGGCACCTGAAACTTCCCTTTCCATAGAGTATTTCAGGCTGCAGCTCAATATTTACTGCAAATAGCAGAGACAGGGATGGATTTGCTAAAAGATTATATAGGAAAACTGCAGCTGACTCAGGCCAGCTTCAGGAGGTGGGGAGTGAACAGTGATGCATGCTGTTTGTCCCTGATCCAGGCCTGTGCTCCCCCTGGGGAAAGGGAGGTGAAATCCCAGCTTCGTTCTTCTGGTTTCTTCTCCTGAGATTGAGTTGTCTGAAATCACTGGTTTGGAGTCAGACCACTTCATACTCTGGTCAAGATTCTTCCCTGGGAGCACAAGCCTTTTCATGTTTCTTACTCAAAATGGAAAACTACTGCAAATTAATTAATGCTCTTCTCTTACACACACATATTATACATGTTATGTATGCAAAGCACTCAAGTTCTGTTTGTAACCAAACACAGTGTGAGTTCAGATTTGCTGCCAAATCTCTACCAGGCTTTGACAGCATTTTGAAATCTGTCACATAATGTGTATCATTTTAAAATGTATATTTATCATCTGCTATGTAGATACCTAAATGAGATAGTTCTTTTTGACACCTGGCAATTATTAATAACCTCGAGCAGCTCTTCCACACTGCCTTTCATCTAGAAGCCTCAAAGCAATTTGCAAGGAGGAAAATACTATTATTTTCATGATTCACATCTGGAAACTGAAATACAGAGTAATTCAGTGACTTGTCAAGGTCAACAGACAAGCTATGCAAAGAATAAAAAAAGGGGTACCTGGTCCTCTCAAACACTGGTTCAGTCTCCCAAACTCTGGTTCACTCTCATCTTTGTGCTCTCCTTACCCCCAGTATAGGACTGGGCAAAAATTTCCCATACAAAATAATTTTGACAGTCTTATACATTCCAGAGGGACTAAAACTTCTCAAATTTGTGTAGATTAACAAACAGTCAACCTCTCTAATTACTCCAAATACAAATAGGAAAGGGTCTACACTTATAAGCACCTTACATCAAGTAGCTCTTTGTTTCTTAAGTAGCAGGAAGGGTTTAAGAATAAAGTTGTGTATAACTGAAGGAAACAGCTTCTTCTGTTTATGCTTACTGAATTCCCTCTATCCTCTTTTTGTTGTTGAATTGGTAAAAAATCAAGGGATTACTATAAACACACATGCATGGGTTCTCCAGCCTGTACTGTGTTCAACAACTAAACCATTCACCCTTCAGAATCAATTTTCCTAGTAGCCCTTTAACTCTCTTTGGCACCTGAAAAGATGACACATTGGCATGGTCCATCATGAGCTAGTGGCATTTGTTGCTGAGACCAAGAGAAATTATTGCAACACTGTTTGCCTTATCAGAAACAGCCTCTGAGGAATCCCAATTGCCAGCTGGGCACTTTCACAGTTCACTTATCAGTTGACTTCATGCTGCCACTGGGCAGTAACAAAGAGCCAAAAGTACATGTGGCTCAAGGAAAGACACGAACAAGTAAAACTATGGCAAGAAAACAGGCAAATACAAACTGCTGTGTCCTGGTAACTCTGAAGGTTAAAAATTATTAATCAAATAAATAGTTAGACCCATTTTGTGTGTGTAGCTTGCCTCTGTGAAAGGTTATATTATAACGTTTTGAATGTTCACAGCATTTGACTGGCATCAGCTCATGACTTGGCCAGCTGTACCAAGGCAGAGAAACACTTACTGTGTGTTCAAGCAGAAATCCCAGCCAAGTATAAGCCATTAACTATAAAATGGAGGTACTTTGTGTTACAATTAATTGTAGTTGGGAAAGGTGCTGTAGAGTAAATAGTGACTTCTTTTTTTCCTGGAGATCATCTTCTATGATCAAATTACCTATTGGTCCAAAAGTTTCAGCAATGAAACGCCACTTGGGGATTTCTCTCTCTCTGACACTTTATTGTTCTTTAGCCAGTCACAGATATACACAGAATCACACATTCTGTTTATTTGGCACTGCTGTTAAGTTTTTCATGTACCCACAATTCCCTGAAACTGTTACTCAATTTGTAGGATCCTGTCCCATAGCTAACTGTGTTTGAATGCAAGCTTTGATATGTAGCCACTAAGAAATACATTCAGTGACATTTTCCACCGACACATCCCACAGATCCTCTGCTTTCTCTCTTACCTTGACATCAAATTCCTTCCAAAGCAATGACCGTATGAGTTTTCTTACATTATCTTCACACTGGTCCAGTAGTTTTCTAGGACTCCCAGCCCTCCCACTCCTGCAAATTCCTCAGATCCTCTCTTTTTTCTTCTATTATAATTTTCTGTACTTCTACATCCTATTTAACAGGTTACTGAAGTCTCTTTTTCCCTTCCCAAATTATGGGAAACATCTCAAGTTGTTCCCCGTGGAAAGCTCAAAGCTGCCCTCAGGATAGAGAAGATGGAGAAAATCAATCTGCAGCAGTTTGGCTGCCTCCTTTTCAAACCCATCAATACTCATTAATTGCTTCATATCACACTCATCCCTTTGACTTCGTGGGATTGTTCCACATTTGCAGGACCAGCTGAGTGAGCTCTGCCAGCCACAGTCAGAGCAAATTTGTTCCTTCCCTACTCACCACCCATTCACACCCACAGGACAGAAGAAAACTGGTACTTGTGCACCAGTAAGATGGAAGGGGAGAACCATATTGACCCAAACTCCCCCAAGAGAAGAGGTGCACCTAATTATTCAATACAGTATGCACTTGCCCACTGTGTACACCTGCTACACGTAACTGCAAAGCTTCAAACACAGATCTCTTGGCTAGTTCATTTTCCACAATGCCTAACTTGGTATCTGAACGGAACCTACAAGGAGGCGGGGGGGGGGGGGGGAACACGGGGGACACACACGACGACTCTCCATCAGGAAAAGTAGCGATAGGACAAAGGGGCAATGGATTTATACTGAAACACGGGGAGTTTAAGTTAGATATAAGGAAGAAGTTCTTTACTGTAAGGGTGGTGAGGCACTGGAATGGGTTGCCCGGGGAAGCTGTGAATGCTCCATCCCTGGTGGTGTTCAAGGCCAAGTTGGACAGAGCCTTGGGTGGCATGGTTTAGTGTGAGGTGTCCCTGCCCATGGCAGGGGGGTTGGAACTTGATGATCTTGAGGTCCTTTCCAACCCAAACCGTTCTATGATTCTATGATAATTTTGCTTTGCCATCCAGAAGGGAACAGACTAATTAGTGAAAGCATGGATTTTCAGATTTCAAAGATGTTCTTAGGTTTAAATAAATATTAGTCTCTACATTTCTAAATCGAGCAGAAGCTTTGAAATGGAGCAGTTCTGCTGCCAGCCTGAGTATTTTAAGGCTCTCAGGAGTCAAAAGTGTTTAAGCGATCTCTAATTTTAAATCATAGTCACAAAAAATATTTACTGAAGTACTGTTTCAGAATTAATCTTATGAAATTCACAGACTTGGCGCTAAAATATATTTTTCACAGTTTCATGTTGTTGTCTTAGTTCTATTTCAGTCCTTCTGGTAGCCTGCCCGGGTAGCAAGTAGACAACAGAAACTGATAAGTCAGAAATTGCAATCGCTGCTCAAATGAGGAAAGCTTTAGTAGAAGTCTGAATTTGATCAGGAAGATTTTTTTTTCCTTTGGACTACAGCAGCAGTATGCATTCTTAGCAGTAAAAAGCCAGCCATGTTTTCAAAAAGTCACATGCTAGGTTGCAATATGTGAAAAGAAGATGTCTCTGTCAAACATGCTTAGGCCCAAAATTGGACAGAGATTAAAGGTAAAACCCATGACTCCGGTGGACTCCTGGCAGTACAATCTTTACAAAAGGTATATAGAAATGATCTATAAGCTCAGCTTTCATTAGTATATCTGCTGCATCATTCAGTAAACCTCAACTATCCCCTCCAGGTAGGGTAAAGTAATGGGTAAGTCTTGTGCAAAAAGTAAATTATATGTTTCCAGTAATATTTGTTTTATAAAAGAGAAGGCAGAGTAGAGAGAAAGTTCTAACAAAATCCATGATACTAAGCAAACGATTCTGGTTTGTCCCTGAATTTCTTTTTGGAAATGAGCCATGAGCATGTCCTTTCTTCTAAAAGAGCCAGGTGAGGTTAGATTTCTATCCACATTACCCCAGGTAAAGGGCCTTATTCTCAATAGATTGACAAGTAATTGCTCCGGTGGAGGAGAACTATAAATCCCTCACCCTAGTTTCTCCTCTTCCTCCCTCAGAGCAACCCAGCCTCTAGAGCTGAAATCTGGTCAACCAGTCTCAGAGGCTTTAGTGTTCTTGTTCTCAAGTGTGATCTCCAGTGAGGTGACAAAGCCCTATAAGACCCACCTCTATGCTTAGTTTTCTCCTAGACAGATCATGCCTAATGCATCAACCTCTGGAGCACTGACATATTGCCATGTCTTTCTATGTGCCTATTTTTGGAGTTCAGGTCTGAATGTGGCCCTTTGTGCCTCAGCTATCATTTTGCTGATGAGATAAGAATATTTTTATTCTGTGCCTCACTTATTTAAATGTCAACCCTTTAATTCAGAAACATCTCTCACCATGTGTGTAAATCTGATAAAGCATCAAGGGAAATGGAAAAATGGGAGCTCTAAGCACGGTAAAAATGAGAGTAAAACTATACGTCCTGTGTACAAATGCGTTCTTAATTGCTATTGTTAGAATACAATGTTCTGTGAACTTTATTGCTATAGACTAGCTATCATAAAAATCTCTTGACTTTTTAAATTATGTGGCTAGGAAGAAGATTTCTGCCACTGAGAATGGAGACAATTTTGAATACAGAACAGAATGGTGTAAGATGAATATTCAGAAACTCATGAAGTCAACTTCCTGTACACACAGATCAAACCATAAAAAAATGACTAGGCAACCTAGTCATAACTGCACTATTTGTAATGGGATATTAAACTTTAGTTATGTTATTGTCTAAGGCTACATAAGCCACAAGGAAAGGAGAGAATAAATAAGGTTCTTGCAGATTGCTTAATTGTAGAAAACAGGAGGCTGTACTACTCGGAATTTTGCTTTGCAAGGAAATTCCATGGTTGAAAGGTGGTGAGATGGGCTGGGGGGGAAACAAGGCCCTAGCTAGCATTAATCAGTATGGGAATCACTGGAGTAAAATCTCAGCCTTGGTAAGCTCACAGACCTCTGCTGAAATGAGTAGGTCTCAGTATGAACAGCTCTAACTCCGCTGAAATATGCTGCTTGTCACTACCTGGAGATTTGGATCCTGTCTTTAGAACCAGGAAGGGTATATATAGGTCATGGACTTGTTCACAGGGGCTAAAACTTGCCAAGTTTGCGCTGCTAAGGGCTATCTGCTTCCCAGCACGTGAGCTTGAGGAGGTAAGATGGATATATGACCTTACAGTGCTGATTCAGAAGTTGACTTTTGCTAAAGTCAAGGGCAGTGCTAGCAGTAACATCCGCCTTGAGTGTACTGCTTAACAGAAAAGGAGCTGTAAAAAGGAGTATGTCCATTCTAAGCATCTTATAGTTATGTTTCCTAGCTCATAGTGACTTACTGGAAAGAAGAACCAGTAATATCATTTTCAAATTGCTTGAAGACCTGACACTCACAAGCTACACCCCTACAGACACAGCTAAGGAAGGGCAGTGGGCTTGTTGTACCCCCATGTGAGCAGGGTGGGATCTGTGGGCTGTCTGAGGGAAGAATCTAATAATTTGTCCTACAGCCATGATGCCAGCTAGCAGAAACTCACTTGCAAGGAACTAAAGGAATTGCAAACAGTTAATGGTTTGTTTTCCATTGTTACGAATGGCTTTAATGGCTTACAGAACCTGTAGTTCTGTTTTACTCATGTTTCTCAATGCAGAAATTGGGAATCTCATTACCCAATATACAGATGTGGGCTGTGTGTTACTCCAACTAATACAGTACATGCAAACTACAGCAAAACCTAGATGAGACTAGTAGTGAGACTACTTTCAGCTCCACCCCTTACTCCTGTTACAGAATGTTGGAAAGATTTCTTTATCTCTCATTCCTTCACTGTCCTTTCAAACTCTTTGGCTGTTGGGCTGTGAAAGAATTGCATCTTTCATTTCCTTCTTGCACAGGTGAGCCTGTAAGGTTAGAGTTCCCCACAACCTTATCTGAGTGGAACATGTTGCCTCTCTCCCACCAGCCTGACCTTCCAACACCTGCTTAACAGTAAAATAACTGAAGTCAAACTGAGAGCAGAACTAAAACAGACAGGCATGTCTGCCCATAGCAAATGATATTGTTTTACAAGAGATTCAAAATTCCTGTGACTCCTGAGCCTGGCTGGGCATCTTCTGCCTGGAATCCCTGGCCTCACAACTCTCTCAAAAGTGTTCTTCAAGCGATCGAAAGGTAAGACATTCCCATTCAATAATTTTCCTGCATTGGTAACAGGGTTACCAGAAATCCATTTTTTGTTTTTAATGTATTTCCACTTCAAAGCTGAGGAGCCTTGCACCACATTAATGTATTTGGCAACAGGTCCTGCACAGGCATATAAACCCTAGATAAGCTAAAACTGGTTTTAATTTATTCTTTTTTTCCCCCCTGAGGCAATATTGTTATGTCCACCTTCTAATCTTTAACTAGATGTCAGAGTTAGCACACTGATAACTTGACTCACTGTCCATTTAATTCTGGTTTGACTACTGATAAAGTAATTGCACCATTTGACATAGGAAAGGGCAGGCTGAGGAAGCTGGGGTAATTTGATGCTAAAACACACTATACATTAAGATGTATCACGTTGATTGGTACAAGTACATACTTACTGTGGTCCAACCGACCTGCTGACCCAGGTCTGTAAAATACAGTGTAATGATGGAGGAAACAGCAAGGCTTTGAATGCTAATAGAATCCTTCAAATAGGGCCCACCTGTAATGACAAAAAGGAAAGAGAAGATGGAAGGAGTAACAGGCAGTCTCTCAGAGGCTGAACGTAACACATAAGCTGCCTGGTAATGGTCAAGGTGTAGGCCCAGCTTGTATTCTGATTTATTTTGGTGACTTGGTACTTATTCTCCAGGTTAGGAATGTTTACATTTCTATTGGAGTTATTCTGCTCTCATTTTAACAAAAACATTAGGCTGACATGATGTTGGGCAGCAATGCATAGAAATTGTTATGGTGCTATCTCTGTTAATCTAGAACATTAGAAACATGCCATGGAATCACACAGACAATTTCTTAGAGCACTTTTTATTCTGTCTTGCAAGACTAATGGGAAAGTCAGTGTTATGTGGTGTCTCTCTCACTGGTATCTTCTGCTGAAACACCTGCATTCTCAAAGTATTTTACAATAGGTGGCACCATCATGATGAGTACAATTTTTTGCACAAAGGCCCACAATCCATGATACCTTTCGTAAGCAGCCTGACCTCTGCAGACCAGATGTATAAATCTGAGCATAACATTGCTTTTCACAGTATTCTCAGGCATCTGCTTCCAGTTCTGATGGATCCAGAATGTGCACACAGAGACATAAAATGGCAATTTTTTTAATAGAGCCAGTAAGTGGGATATTGGGAAACCCCAACAGCCACTTTATGCATTGTGTCTCCTTTTCAACATATGTTTGATGGCTGTTTATGTCAGTGAGGGTGCTAACTTCCACCAGGTGCTGAGCCGCCATTTTCTGTGGCTCTGCAATGCCGCGTCCACAGAACAAATGCCACACAGCCCATAGCAGCTTCACCTCCCACTCTCATGTCCACCAAGAACTGGTGTACTGACAACAGTGCCAGCTGCATCTTCTGATGAGGCTGTGAGCAAGTATTGAAAGGGATAATGCAGTGAGGGAAGTACGTAAATGGTTTTCAAACTGCCTTGTCTTCATTATTTGATCATATACTGTATCCTGAAGAATTTTTACTCAGTGGTTATGAAAACTATTAGATTCCATTATTAATGAGAAAGTTAATAAGTTAATCATTGATATCAATTAATGAAAAAGTGCCAACAGTTCACCTAATAACACATACAGAGAGAGCAATATTGTTAAGAGGATAACTTGCCAGAGGATTAGTAATGCATTAGGTAGCTGTATTCAACCATATGAATACTTACTGCGTTCTAGTTGCAGGCCAACACGGGAAGGGTACCACTGGGGACCTGTTAAAATCACAAAGCATGGTGGTTAATTTCATGGTAGGAGATCTAAACTTCTCTTTCTATTAGTATTCTTTTCAGGTGATTGCTACAAATGTAAGGTTAAAATAAATCTTCTCTTTCAGTCTCAGCTATACAAGGAGAACACAAGAGAGCTAGGAGGAACGCACAATACACATACAGAACCAGAAATCCCCTCTCCCCACAGGAGTGTTGGAAGGGCCAGTCTCTACGCTGAATGCTCCATCAGCACAAACACAAAAATGGGGGTGTGTGCTCACCACTGGGAAGTATAAAGAGGACCCTATTTATTAGTGTATTTCCCAAAACTCTGTAATAAATGTGTCAGTTGCACTATCACCACCACCACCACCACCACCCCAGCCATTTCTACTGCATTTTCTTCATTTCCTTTGATACACCTTAGGGCAGTCAATAGCCTGAAAAAGATTTGCTTTGTCTTTTCAGTTCAAAATCCAGCTTAAATTAGTCGAACACAGCCACAGTTTTCTTTAGATCTGCATTACAATTGTAATTATTCCTGTATATCAGTATTCCTGTACCTTAAACAAATTGAAAAAAGTTCTTCACAACAACTGTGATCAGACATGGGAACATTTGCCCAAGAAGCTGTGGGATCTGCTTCCCTGGAAATAGTCAGGCTTCAGCTGGGGAAGACCCTGTGCAGTCTTATGGGTCTTGAAAGCTGACCCTGCTCTGAGGAGGAGGATCAGATGAACTCCACATGTTTCTTCTGCCTTAACTGTATTTTGGATGATGAGGAGAGATTGTTGACCCCACCAGCTGCCAGCTAGAGGGGAAAGGGAGCTACAGGAGTAGGGAGGAAAGGGAGTTAGGAGGAAAGGGAGTACACAATGTGCCCTGTACCCACTGTGCAGTGGCACTCAGAACAGGCTCATTTCAGAATCATTTGGTTTGAGTTTTCTAGGTAGGCAGGAACAGGCATTAGATGAACCCATGAACCAGGGCTAATGGCAGAAGGCAAGATATCCATCAAGTAAGTCACAAACATTATTTTTTCCAGGTATTACAACAATCCATGGCTATTAAAGATAACAAAAGGAAGATAGAGAAAGAGCAGCTGTCTGACTTGTCAAGGAAGATATGATTTGCTCCAGGACAGCAGATATCAATAGTTATTTGGGAGCCTGAAATGCAATGTACTTGCGTTAAATTGGAATCTTCTCCTCAGTTCTCCCCTCCCCATATTACAGTATGTTTCAATAAAAGCCAATTTACCTGATCCTGTGGCAATGTGCTTTTAGGTATGGCTCATAATCTTCACAAGGGCAAACAGAGGTTGTGCGTTTCAGCACGTCATCACACATTTCCAGTCCTTTAGCCTCAGTACACCAATATGTTCAAGCATACTCAAAGATTTAGACAGATGAAACTGTGCCTTTGCCACTGCTTGTCTGCAGTGACCTCATTATCACGCCACTGTGCCTCTCTGGTTTCCAGACTATCCTTTGTGTGTTGTGTGTATCTTGCTGGAGGGACCTGGAATTAGCTGTTGGGATATTCCTTCCCAGCTTTTACTATCGGTGGGGAGCGACTATCTAACATCAAGTGGAAATGGTATACAAATGGAGTAGGGAACAAAGTCGAAACACATCTCTTTTTGTCGTGGGTTTAGTCTGAACATGAAAGTTTCCAATTTTCAGTCTTTATGGCAGCAGACTTTAGCAAGGCTCTTCCTAAGCCTTAACTGTCTGGGTTCCTGCAAAAAAACAGTGTTGCTTTCTGGAGAGAAGTATGACCACACTTTATTTCTCGGATCTCAAGAAACTCATCAGCTTGATGAGACTCATTTCATAGAGAGGAAACCCCATGCATTCCAAAACATCAAAGATTTGCCTGCTCACCACTTGATAGCAGTCAGCCAAGGGGACTGTGGCCTCACTTGTTAGCATTTTTCTGCCTTCTTCCTGTGACTGTTTCCCATGGGAATCCTCCAGAGCTTTCACTAGGACAGCTCTGGATTTCTGTTTGGCAATCTGGGAAGCCATTCCAACCCAGCCTGGATCTGGCAAACACACATTCATGTCATTCCTAAAGAAAATGATCTCTCCTTCCTTTTAATAGTGAAAAGAAGCCAAATAACTAATTACCACCTGTATTAACTCTTGCTACTACCTGTCAGAATAAGGGGTTGATGGCTCTCTTGGACACATAGAGGCATCATTTAGCAGATTAGCTTAACCTGCCATCAGCAGGAGTATAGAAGTGTATGTGGAGAGTGCATGTTCCCAGGTAGAGTAAACAAGCACTCACTAAAGATAGAGACACAGATGCAATTGCTTGCAGCACTCCAAGGCTCCTCCACACTCCCACACCTGGCAAAGCTCCTCTCATTTCCAGTCTGGAAGTTTTCTCTGGAGGGTTTCTCTTTTGCAGATGTTGGTTTTCTTTTCAGTATGGTTTACTTTCAGTTTATTCTTATTAACACTTTCCATTGGTGCCTCCTGCAGAGATTAATGTCAGTCCAAGAGCACGGCTGACTGAGTTTATCTTGTTGTATCTAAGATCAGGAATGTATTATTATTTACTTTCTGACATTGTGATAGTGCATCAGAGCTCAGTCACATGGTATGAGTAGATCTCATCCCTATATAGTCCTTGTGAACAGCAGAGCTGCTCAGTTCCCTTAAGCAGGGCTATAGTTTTGGCTAGGTATTTCACACTTGGAAAAAGTTGCAAAAATAACATTTCAGCCCACTTACATCACCAACCAGTTTTCACTTGAAAAAGCAGGTACAGTGGTTCAAACTTCATGGTTTAAACAACAGCCTTATTTAGCCAGTATTATATTCTCTGATGTTTAGCCAATATTGTGGGTCCTCCATCACATTTCTTAGATTTCTGACTTTGTGTAGGACAGCTTTGGTTTCTTTCTTTGCTGTGTGTTTGAACAGCTATTGAAATGTCATCCTGGTTTTCCATCTCCTATTTGATTATTTCTACCCTCCTGACTTATCCTTCTCCTGATGTTTGTCTTGGTCTTTTACTACGGTCACCCCTCAACTTCATGCACTTAGGCACTTGAAAGCTTTGCCCATCCCTCACAAACTCCTTGATTTTAAGTGACATCAACATCATTCTTCTTCGCTTAGCAGCCTAATGTAGTGAAAGATGTCCCCTCCCATGGCAGGAGGGGCAGACTAGATGATCTTTGAACATTCATTCCAAATCAAACTGTTCTGCAATTCCATGATTCATACTGTTATGGTTCAGACAATGTTTATTCCATGTATACAGGCTTCATTTAGTCCAGAAGTGTAAGCAATTCATGGGAAGTCTTAAACCTTTTACCTTATTCCATCTTCTCTGTCGGAAATCTGTTCCAACTTTGTGGAAAAACTCCATGCTTTTACTTAAAAACTGTTAAAATATTTTAATGCTGATACCTTTAAAACATCATCATTTTTCAACATAGGAGAGTATTTTCTTAGAAAATGACTCAATGCTCACTTTTAATAACTTCTTTTAAAAATGGACATAAGGAGAAAATATTTAATTTTGGATGGGTCATTTGTTCTACTTGCAACTATTTAAAACAAAAATTAAAACATAAGCAAACTGACAGGATATATAAAAACTGATAGCCACCTTTAATTTGACCATACACAAGTATGAAATCACCTGTCGATACCGGATATAAAAAAGAGATGCAGTGCTATTAAATAACCATACAAATGCTTGCTACAACGACAGTATCAGTACCATGCCCAGCTGCCAATTCCGCTAAGGAAAGATACACAGAAAACCAAGTTCTACTGGTCCCACTGCTCACACAGTTTGTTTTTCCACTGCATTTATACTAGAATTTCAGTAAATGAGCAGGCTGTCAATCACAGGACCACAGGACAGTTTTAAAAGCCCATATGCAGCTTTGAAAGTGTCCAAAGGTACTTTCTATCCACATGAAATTCAAACTGAGCTTCATGTGTGCTCCACTACCTAAATATCACAAGAGGTTTTGAAAATTTAACAACTAAGGAATCTAAGTACTGGATACTTTCCAATAGCTACGAAATTGAAGGGGTCAGTCTAATTTTTGTCAAGATTCAGAAAGAGCCTTCGATAAAAATTCTTTAGTGCATTGCCTGTTCTGTGGTAAATTACACAAATGCACATTTTTCACAAAGTATTTATGAAGTTACATGAACCTGTAAGACAGCAAAGGTATAATGTGATGAAGACCTCTCTTACTGGGTAGGTAATTCAGTGTGTTCCTTAGAACGTGGCCCTGCAAAAGCTATTCTGGGGAGTACGGAGTGTAAGAAATGCAAAACAGAGTTGACAGACGCAATTTGGAGATAATTAGCAGACTGACTTTCCATGATCAGCTAATTTTGTTATCAGTTAAATTGTTTGCTTCTCATTGTATTTCAGCACCCATGCATCTGCAATGACAAATAGCCTTAAATAATTATAAGCAATACTCACTGTGATATGAATAGGATGATATGAACAACAAAATAACTATAATCAATCAGCAACCGCAAGTTTACATTTGTTTTCAAGTTTAAATTTTAAACTTTCCTTATTTTATTTTTTAGTTTTTAGTTTTAAAGTTTAGATTTGCAGAAATAAGGGCAATTCTGAGGACCACTGCAGCACCAGTATCCCTTATATCATCACAAAACGTTACACATTAGCTGAGAAACGTAACAGCATTTGGTCATGTGAACTGAGCACGGCTGAAACACATTCCTTCATTTTAATCAGATGTTAGTTTTTATATCTGTGTAGCAATAAGAAGAGGTTGCTAGGAAAGATTCACATACCAGTATGTGTGGGGATGGTGTCTTTAGACAGGAAAGCTTCTGAGAAAATGGGGATAGAAATATTGCCATGCTTACAATTATAACCTGTACTGGATTAAGGTTTGCATACCCTTTGCTGTACTGAGCTGACAGCAGGAAAAGTGGGATGCTGAAATGACTTGAAGCTGTTGCTTTGTGCTTTTATTTGGAAGAAAAGGCTGTGAGATTTATTGTGCTGTCATTCCACCAGAGTGATTCCTGAGCATGATGGCAGTAAGCAAAACACACCTAAGAACCACAGTAAAACTAAGTTGGGCCATAAGACCAAGAAAGAAAGTATCTGAAGCTATTACTTACTATTTTTGCCTTCACTGTAATAAATGACAGCTGCTGACTACTGCAATCTGAATGGCTGGCTCACTTTAAGAATTGCAGCAGCGAGCCTGGGGCAAGCAAGGTCCCACTCAGAAGGCCCTTTTTGGCCACACACCTAAAGATGTTTTGTTGCTTTGACCCACAAATCACTCAGCACAGTCACCTGGGTCTCTTTTTTTCAGGGCTAATGCTGAGACACCAGCTCTAGCCAGGCCTCCTCCAGCTACCAGACAGCTGTATTGGCCTGGCACCATACTGAGCTCCTGAGCCCAGATGTGCTTGCAGAGCCACCAAGTGTATGCTGCTTCCAGCTCTCACTAAGCCTTTAGGGGACAGGATTGGCCTTGGGAAGTGTCATGGTTTAAACCCAGCTGGCAACTAAGTACCATGCAGCCTCTCTCTCACTTCCCTCCAGTTCCCCCCCTTTTCTGGGAGAGACAGGGAGAGGATAAGAATTTGGAAGAATGTAAAACCCACAGGTTGAGATGAGAACAGTTTAATAATTTGAAATTAAGTAAAATATAGTGATAATAGAAATAAAATCATCAATAACTATACTTACAATAAGGAACAACAAGAAAAGATAAATGGAGAATTCAGAAAACCCAAGTGATGCACAATACAATTACTCTCCACCCACCGACAGATACCCAGCCCAATGTGAGCAGTGATCGGTCCCTTGTGGGTAACTCCCCCCAGTTTACATACAGGGCCTGATGTGCTGTGGTATGGAATACCCCTTTGGCTAGTTTGGGTTAGGTGTCCTGTCTCTGCTTCCTCCTGGCTTCTTGTGCCCCTTCTCACTGGCAGAGCACTGAAATGTGCTTGATTGGAGTAAGCGCTACTTAGCAACAACTAAAATATCCGTGTGTTACCAGCATTGTTCTCAGCCTAAACCCAAAACCCGGCACTGCACCAGCTACTGGGAAGAAAAATAACTCTATCCCAGCTAAAACCAGGACAGGCAGGTATTTGCTAGATCCAGGATAATTTAGCTGGGCTGTTGCCTTTTTCTTTTTTTTTTTTTTTTTTTGTAGGACCTATAATGTGGTATATCAGAATGTTTAAAGACCTGTAGCAAAGTCTTGAACTAGATCCATGTTTTTATCAGAAGTCAGTGAAAGGAGCAGATCCAGTGTTCAGTAAAATCTCATCAGGGTACTGAAATGGATGATGATTTTAATGGCTCCATACCCCGGGACAAATCCCTTTTCTTTGTCAGCTTTTTTCTCTGAGTATTTTCTCTGATTTGTTTAATTTGTAAGGTTTCCAGGGAAGATCTCAGATGAATCAAATTCATCTGATTGCATTTTCATTGCAAAAAACTTCTATAAATGCCTGAACAACTTGAGGAACAGAACACTCCTTCCTCTCCCCCCACCCCCACCCCCAACTTTTTTTTTTTTTTTTTTTTCACAAAAAGCAAACACATCAGACTTCAGCTATATTCTGATTGGGCAATAATGGAAAAGTTTCTTAAGAGTCAGCAGTTTTTCCTAATGAAGATCAATTTTTACTAGTGGTAAACAGAATATTATTTGTCATTTAGAGGTCAATTTATGTCACTAGCAGATTAAGCTTTCAATTTTCTTCTGAAACAGCTTGACACTGAAAGCAACTGTGGAAATTCAGACAAGCAAAAAGCATCAGAAGCTAAAAGCAAGCAAGAATACAACACTGGGTTTTTGTTTGTTTGTTTGTTTTTTCTATATTGTTTATCCTTCCTACTTCCAAAAAAAAAAAAAGAGAAAAAGAAAAATCCAGCCGTGTGCACTTCAATTTTCTGTGTAGCCTGCTGCAGAAAGTATAATTAATTTTGATCTCTCTATGTGGATTTGCATTTAAATGAATGTGCGTGGGCAAGGGAAGGGAAAGGGAATGAGGCTCACCTTTCATTTCATTAATAACAACCACAGAGCAGAATACAGAAAAACGAGTAAACGGATACTCTGACAAGCCTCAAGCTTGAGGCATCATTCCCATAAGGGACTGCCCTTAATCAGTGCAAGAAGGTGCAAAGGTGGCATCCGGCACTGTGGGGCAGAGCAGCCGGCCTGGCTCCCTGCAGCATTGACTTCGTGCTGCCTTTGCTGCAGCACACAGAGTAGTGCATTGTCACTGTGGGGAGTGGGGTGGTGGGTGATGGGCAGGTTGGTCAGTGAAGCTGGACTCTGTGTAATGGGTTTAGGGATTCTTTTGAGCAGGGATTCCCAGGGAGGACTGTGTCCTGTGATCCATGCTCTAAAATAGCACAGAGTCTGCTTTGTATCTGCAGACTGTTGTGTTTGGGCTCTGAAATGTCACCCCCAATTAAGAGAGAGGTGTTTAATTTATGCCAAAGGAGGATCTGTATTCTGGAAGTTATATTTGATTCTCCTGCCTCTACAAGTTTGGAAAGGGTAACAAAGATAATTGTTGAGGGGGCTGTGAGAACTCAAGGAGGATTCTTTTCCTAAATGTGAACTCTGCCAGTGAAGCCTTGATACAATGAATGAGCAGAACATGAGAAACTGCATGTTAAGGAGTATACATTTGCCAAACTAAATATGTGTTCCAGGGACTAAAAATATCCTTCCTTCTCTTATCTGCCTTTCCGTATTCTATCATGGGATTTTTAAAAATGCAGATTAACGTTTGGTGGTTTATGAAATCAGTTGCTATCTATCCTGAATGTTTACATGTTCAGATACCTTTACTGGTGTGGCAGTAGCTAACCCAGACAAGGGATTCAAAGGCAGCAAATCAGAACATCTGAACAAGTATCTGACTACCCTTGTGGTCTCAGAAAACCCAAGTAATAAGGTATAAAGGCCTGTTTTAAAATGTTGTTTCTTTCAAAACTTTAGTTCATGTTCAGCCTGTGCCAGGTTCGGAGAGAACAAACAGTGCTATGCCTTGCAGTGTTACAGATAAGGCAGTGTTTCAGAACACTGATAACACAGGCCATTGCCTCCTCAATTCAGAAATCAGTATCCCAACTCCAGTTTGCATACTAGCTCAGCACAGGTCCTGAGCACATTTAGGTAGCAGCATGAGGCGAAGAGCAGAGAACTGGCAAGGCCGCTGTTATACCCTACACTGTTTGCAGGCTTGGGGCTCTGCTGATTCCAGCATCAGAAAGTACCTGATGCTCCAACAATCAGAGCTGACACAGCAAAAATGGCTGAAAAGCTCATTTGTGCCTCCACCACAGGTGTACTGGGCAGAGGAGGGTCCTACCCCAGGCTCTAGATGTGTTTCGTTAAAAGAGTTCCTTAGTCAATTAGCTAATAAAACATGCTAATGAAGCATGATTTTCTTTCAGTATTTGACTGTCCAGGGGATAGCACTCTCTCTAGCTTCTAATCTAATCAGGATACATTCCATCAGTAACCCTAATAGCAATGTGGATTTTCTATCTAATGGCCGTACCAATGCCATCAACAGTTAGCTGAACACATTTGAACTGACGTGATTTCTTCCTTAGTGCAAATTAACTTCTCATAGATTCATTGGTAAATTTACCACACTGAAAATTAATCTCCGCTAATACCAGAGCTAAACTGTAGTTTCTCCACAGGCAATGAAGAAAAGGTAGCACAGATTTGCCCTGCTTTGGCAGCAGGTAAAACATTAGCATGAAAGCCGGAGGCTCAGTCATGTTCCCGTGTCCTTCCTGGGAGGAATTATTTGGGCTGGTTTAATTCTCCATCCCACCATGTTACTCTAGGTTGAACAAAGGCTTCAGGGCCTCAGAAACGCTGCCACAGGGTTTGGGAAATTGCTTTTCCCATGCTAGCTCTGCAACAGAGGACAAATAATTTTCCTTAAATAAACAGCAAATATATTTGATTCTAGGTCACCTCCTGTGCATGCTGTGAATGATGCTCTAGGCCACACGGAGAGCACAGGACACACCATCTAAAGCTCTCCCAGTAGGAGATGAACCCAGGCAGGCTGTCTGCACATTAACCACGAGGCAGCCATGTAGAAAGAAGTGTAACATGCTTAAAATTGCTTTTCCACACTTACACAGTCATGATCACTGTGGGACTTGATTATGGCGATAGTGCTAGGTGAATATGCTCATTCTCATACTTGAGGGATGAGATTTCATCCAGTTATATACAGCAAACACTTAATGGCCTTTGAACACCTCTACTGCTTTTCCTCTGTAAATGTTATAGCCACAACTCATCTAGACTGTGAACAAAAACTTGTGCTCTAATGGCAGCATATAAAAAAAATACTGCCTTCCCTTTAATATGTACTTGAATTAGAGCAATATGCATTGTTCAGAGCAAATAAACCACTGGCATAACCTTCTCTTTGTTCTACTACAGTGTCAAAAATTCGGTGAAAATCTTTGGAGCTAGCCTTCTTATTTGCAAGCAGAATTAGTTGAAAGTTTTCACCAATATTTTTTATGCTGTAGAAATAGGGCTTTTGTTTCAGAATGCTTTTGTTTCAGAATTCAGAGTTGTTTATGGAGAATGTGAGGTTGTATATTTTAAACACAGAAAAAAAAATAGTATTGTGTTTCATGACTGACTTACTGGTTTTTCAGCCTCTGATTTTTCATGCACGGTTCTCTTTTTACTTTTTCTATCTCCACATTTTCTTTATAACCACATTTATGGAATAATTTAGATTATAAACTTTCTTTACATAGAAGCTTTGGTAACTTCTGGTTGCCAGGCTATGTAAGTTACGTTTGCCTGCCTAAAGAAGAAAATCAAGTCTTGCTAACTGATGCTAGGCATGACTTAGCTTTCTGAGCTGGAAATGTTGATTGGAAAACATTGCACCTCCTATATTCATTTTGACAGGAAATCAAAAGTATGAGCCATATTACCCAAAAACCCAAGTTGGAATATAAATGTGCAGTGAAAGAGAATAGTGTCTAGATTGCAGCCTTAAACCTGCATCCAATATATGTCATCGCAAAAGCAATAATAAAAGAGATGAAGGAAAAGTTAAGACTTTCCAAGGTGTATGCTAAATAATTAAACAGTTTATCTATAACCAAAATGGAGCAAAGTATATACAGAAACAGCCACCTTTCCCCTGGGCTTCAATGCCTGCACCTTTATGTCGTAAATGTAGTTCAGATCACACAGGAAATGTGTCTATACATTGCCACATTCAAAGCCTGCCTTATATCAAGGCATCTAGCAAGTAGTGAGTCCAATGTGCTTGTTTAGACTTACTCGATTTGAAATTGAAGTTTTATGACAGATCTTCAATACCTCAGTGTTTTGTTTTGTTGTTTCTTTTTTAAGAGATCAAAAATGTTCCTTCGACCAAGGTGCTGCCATGCAGTCATCTCAGTATAAATTAAGACAGCTCTTGGCAATGGCCAAACTAAGCAATGTGTTGGCAGCCTTCTACAGGCAATGCAGCAACCACTGCTCTTACCTAACGGGTTCAGGGGTTATCTCCAGGAAAAACTAGATTATTCTCCTAAAGATGAGCAAATTCCAAAGAAGTCCCTATCCTCTCTTAGCTAGATACTGCTAAGCTTTCCACACTTTCAGGGACCCCATCTATTTGTGTATGTTTGCTTATTTTCAAACATTCAAAAAAGAGATCAAAATAATGAGAAAAAGAAGGTAGTAGGTGAAACATTGGGTAGCTTCTATTTCCAGAGTCTTTTGAGGGATCAAGAAATGGCTGTGTTCCTGTTTCCCCAGAGAGGAGATGACGTGTTTTGGTACTTCATTGAAAACTTTGAGACTCATTGCTGGGCATAGGAATTAATTTCAATTTAATGTCGGTTGGTGGAGGAGCATGCTTAGGGGACTGGAAATAACCAAGCTGGAATACAGAGGTAGATGCACTAAAGTACCTAACATCCATTAGCAGCAGTAAGAGCCAGGCAGTGGGCAAGACAAGCCCACATTTTACATGAGCACAGATTGTGAATGAGCTGCAGATCCAGTATAATTCACATATCAATTATTTCTATGGTGAATCATTTCCAGCAAATATATTCGATATCACTGCAATTTGGAGACAATTTAGAAAGAGGTGGAACACCCCTCTACTACATTATTTTTATTGTGAATCATTTGTTCAGCTTCTTGTCTTTGATGCATTGCTTTTATTAAATTGAAGCAGTGGCAAATATTATGTTTTGCTTGAAAGATTTCTAATTTTGATTGTTCCTAGAGTTTATTTTCCCCCCATGCCAAACCAAAAAAATAAACAGGCTACAAATATGAGAGAGAACGCGCAAGAAAACAAATGCAAAACAAGTCATCATCACAGGGTGACATCTTTCACATTCAGGTTTCAACAGCCTCCCTTGCTTTTGTTCTGCTTACCTGATCCTACCCCCAGAACTGCAGATACATTTTACGTCACACCTCCTGTTGGCCCTGTGGAAGCTGGGGGCTTCAGAAACACAGACAGTGAAGACATGAGGCAGAGAAGACCTAGTCGAAAGTCTGAACTTAGCAACTAAGGCTGCTGCCTCTTCTCTACCCTAGCAGAGGTGACACCATGGGCTTTGTCCCTTTTTTTCTTTCCCAGAGCTTTCCAAGAAGGAGGTAAGCACCTCTCCTTCTGGCATGGGAGATTCTCTTACTTTCTGTTATCTAGAGCCTGTTTGCTTTATTTCAGAAGAAGTTCCTGGGACATTTAATGCAGACCCAATTCATGCAGCTCCTCATAGGAGAAACCATTGGATCCTTCTGTAAAACCATCTGCCCAATTTTGGTGTCCAAAAGCACAGGGACTCCTATGAAAATCCTGATACAGATGCAGAGCACATTTAAAGGCCTGAAATGTTCTTGACCCTGCCATAATCAACAGGCATCAGTCTTTTTAATGGACATGAGATTCTTTTCACAATCATGAAGACCTACTGGGGCTTTTAGTGTCTTGAGTTCCTTGAATGAACATTAAACCTACATGAGTCTGGTGGTGAACACCAAGTTACTGTTGGAAGTCTAACTGTCCTTCAGACAAAAAATGTAATATCCACATGTAAACTGATATAGAAGCTGTTTAAAAACCAAAACTACATTAGCATCTTATATTAATAGTTCAGTGTGCTTTAATTCTTCATTTTACATGAGACTAGATATTCTCTAGGGCCTGGATTACCTCTACAAGGCCTTGCACTACCCTTTTCTCAATTGAGCCATCGGCATTAATATAAAGCCCATTTTAAATAATAATAGGCAATTCTGGTAAACAAATTTTGTTGTTTCTCATTTAGATCTGTCAATTAAATTCTACTGCCAAAGCAAGAAAAGCAAAGAATCTAGCTATGAAATTTCCTTTTCTTAATGAGGCATTTAAATAGCATCTCACATTTGTTCTCCGATTGTTTACATAGGATGTCATTTGTGATGCACTGTTAGAGCCCTGTAAATCTCAGCCGGGAACAATATCCCAGAGAGCAGAGAGGGCCAGTTCTGCTTCAAGCTACATCTCAATAGATTTGCTGCCTTTTCTTTTATTATGTTGCACATCTGAAATGATATCTGTAATCCTGCTAATGAAATGCGATAACATCAGATGCAGCAGCTGCCAAAATAAGAGAAATAATGTTCATTTCCATTAAAGTTTTTGAGTTGATCTTCACTTTTTCCATTGCTGATTTAAAAATTTATGTTTTTTCTGAAGGTCATCTTATTTCTGTGAACATTTAATGGATAGCCTGACTTTTGTGTTTTAGACACCCTTCTCCCTCTGGTTCAATAGGTCATTTGGCATATATTTAAGTCATTCTTTGTCCCAAATGTTTCTTACGGGATCACAGCCAAAACAGACAAAAGATCCCAAGGTGGATGAAAGGCAGACTAATTATTCTTTTTTTATAGATGAGAAAATGAAGCTCAAAAGGGAGCAAGTGTCTAGCACACAACTCACCCTAGTCAATATCATGACTTCGACTGAGTTTCAATCAAGTCTCAAAGACCTAAATCTTAAAAATCACACTCATTTCCATGTAAATCAAGAGGCTTCAAAAATCTCAGTTGGTCTTCTGGCTTTTATTGTTATCTTTAAAAGACCAAAATGCTTTAAAAATCTGACCCTAAAAGACTTGCTTAAGGTACTACGTTACGAAGTGCACTGCTTCTAAACCACCCGGGTAAGCCAAACCTTAACTTTCTTAATTCACTACGTAAGGAAAATGTTCGTGGTAACCACATACATTTCAGAAAGCAAAACTCCAGGGATATGTGATCAGATGCTTTTCAGACTGATTTAACATCTCTTTCTCCACGACCTATAATAAGATTCAAGTGCTCAGCAAAAGTGAATGCAGGTACCTAGTCTGGTGCTTGCTCTCATTATTAAGTCCAATTATGCTGGGAGAAAGAAATCAGACATCAGCACCCAGAAATGTCTAAATGCAACTTCTGGGCTTTGGCAGTGTCAACAAGAGACACGTGAGTCAGGGTTTGAATGGGAAGATTACGACCACAACTCAGGATGCAAAATAGTGTCTGTGCAGTTCATGGCACCTTCTGGAGGGCTGCCCAATGGCTACACGACTGTGATTTCAGCTGGAGCATTCCATTCATTGTCCCTTTTGAAAACTGTCCAGAACTGGTTTTCTGTAATTCCAGCACAGAAGGAGGTGGAGGAGATGGGATGGGAAGAGAGAGAGATTTTGGAGTCTAAGGTAAATTTTTAGTCACTTTGAAGATTAAAATCATGACGCTAACTCAGTTTGTCTTTTTTCTTTTAAACTGTGTTAAGTCAATGAAGCCATTCTCATTTCCTGACTGGCTGTTACAAAAAAAGGGAAAGTATTCCCAGCTTTCACAGGTGTGCTTCAATTATTTTGACAGCTAAGCCATAAATTCAAGGTACACAAATCTGTACCAGCAGACTCTTCTATTTTCTGTGGAAAGATTTGCACAGATATGCCACAAATAAGCTGAGAGGAGGTCATCCTCCTGATGCTTCCTCCTGTACAGATCAGAAATGAAGCCTACTGGACAAGCTGGCATCTTGGCTAAAGCAGCATTCCAGGGCAAGAATTTAGGTCTCTGTTCTCACACGCACACACTGCAGAGGCAGGAAGCAATTTACTCATGGATTAGATCTGATCGTGAGCTGGGGAAGAAGATAGTAGCAACTAATTTGAGGCTCATGGCAGGAGCTGTTGCTTACTTTGTGCTTAGCCTTGCAAAACAAAAAGTAGTATTTTAAGTATATGCAGGCCTCACTGTGGCAGTAACAAGAAATTCAAGGAGCATCTAATAAAGTGAGTTGTGTTGACAGGTATAGAGAAGCAAAAGAAGTTTAGAATTGTGTCATTTGAGGGGCACTGAAATTCTTTGTAAACTAGTCTTCTACCGCTATCTGCTGTGTGACTAAGACAAAGGAAAAATAAATTATAAGATGAAATAAATATCATCATGTTTCCTCCTAATCTAGTCATTGTCATTTACAAAGTCAAGACAGATGAAAAAGGCATTTGCCCAGATGAAAATGCTGTACTTGTTACTGCCCATTTGCAATATCTGCTCATCCCTCTCTAGTGATTTGCCTTCACTGTTAATTTCCAATTGAGTTGTTATGAATGCAGAGAGGGGAAAATTTATTGAAAACAAAAGTTGGATGTGACTGCCAACCCAGTGTGCTCAGCAAATCTGCACTGGGGACATAATGCTGGGCCTATGAGCTCCGCAGTCAGACAGCCTGCACAGCTGGGTATTGCCTGTCCCTTTGAATACTCATCCATATATGGATTTGAGTTGTCACTCTGGGCAATCATGCACTGCTTAGGATAAAAATGGAGAGGAATGAGTTTAAGATTTGCAAAAAAGCCATAGACTTTGTAGCTGCCTTTCTGCTTGGGGAATGCACTCAGCCCAAGGCAACTCATGGCGGGATCAGACTGAGGCCTCTTTCGAAAGTTTTGGCTTTTTCAAACCCTGATCTCCTAATATCAGGCAGAAGAAAGATCCCTCTGCAAGGCTTTATGCCCTAGATATAACTTATTTGGGTCTCTTCAGTTTGTGAGACACATGAAGGGCTCCTGGCTGATTGACAGGCCAAGACTCTTCAGTCAGCTTGGGAGAGCCATAAATAGCATAATTCAGCTTCTCTGAGTCCACAGCAGGTGTATTCATCAGACACATGAGTCTCTCCAGGCATCAAAATTGACAGATTTCATTAACTTTCTTCAACTTGAGAATCCAGCTGTAATAGACAGTGTGGAGAAATCAGAGGAACGGCACGTTCTCAGCAAGGCTGTGTTATCAGACAGCCCTGATTATATAGAGCCGGTAGGCAGGGCACTAGCTTAGCAGTCACCATTCTCCCTGGTACTGCTCTTAATGACTAATCCCCTCAGCATCCTTTCTCACCTCTCTGAGCCTTGAAGTTTAATATCGCAGCCAGCCTCTAGAAGGGAATTATGCGATGCAGTACGAACAGTCATCGTTTCCAGCAACCGCTCTGCATCCAGCTCTTATATTTTTGCATGGGCCTGGCAAAATATGGAGTTTTCCTTACACCCTTGCTCTTGGAATGATGCTGCTAGCTCTCAGATGTCATCAAAAACAGGAAAGTTGCAGATTCAGAGCATGAACACCCTTAGCAGACTTTTTGTAAAGGAGAAAAGATAAAGGACCTCCTCCACTAAAGGATTAGCTCTAGTACCTCATGTGCCTTAAGCTCCTCTCACAAGGCTTGCCTAGTGATTCCTTAGGAGTAAAAAATTCTTGCTCTTCACTTGTCCAGCATGACTTCTGCTCATCAGTATTTTGAAGATCTGCTTCAGAGTTTTGGGCAAACAGGATCCTCTTGATTTCAAAATGCTGCTCTCCTTCCAGCTGCTCAGTGCTGCCTGAGCTGAGCACTACTGGCAGGCAACCGGGGAAAGAAGCAAGCTGGAGGCAGTAACGGGTCCTTTTGAAAATGGAAGGCAGGAGAATATGCACAGGCCTTCCATGCAGCTGGAAAAGGATTGCGTGATATGGTACTTCTGCTTACATTTGTCCTCTGAGATGGTAAAGTATCTCTTTCCATTAAGCAATAAAGATCTTATTCAAGGCACTTGGAAGTCAGTGGGAGTGTTTGGTAGACTGAGTGAAATGGTGTGTTGGACGGGCCTGCACAGGAGCCTCTGACCTTGCTTTTGTGCAGGGAGTCAGACCGGGTATGCTGTGACCAAGAGGTCTGCAGGGTAATGACATCTAAGGGGCTGCCTGTTCTCCTATGGCTTCTGGGGAGCATGCAGGACGAGAGCAGTAGGTAAAACCTGGCAGATTAATGCATCCTAACACACTGGCCTACAAGCCTGGTAAGGAAGAGCCTAAAGGAGAGATTGGTTCCCACCATGAAGAAGGAATTTCACTGTCTTTCTCCTTGTCTTCTCTCTAGAGGAAAGCAACAGGAGATATCTCAATGGTTTTTCAGGGAATGTAGCTCTTAGGATTGCTATAGAAATACCTGTAAGAAGCAGCTGTAAGATGGTATAGCAGTCTTCTAAAGTTTCATAGAGTCCAGAAAATGGTGTTTATTCTTCAGTGTCATCTACTGACATTTTCTTACTGGTTTACTTTCATAGACATTTCTTGTTTTAAATGTCCCAAATAACATCTGTTAGCTTAGTTGGAGGGGCCTGCAATTTTGGAGCTGAAGGTTTAGGAGTTAGTTTTTTTACTGGGACAGCTGGCAGCTTGAGCACTTCAGTACCTCATTCCTCTCTGCAGATCGGGATACTCTGCATGTGTTTTCAGTTCTCTCTTCAACTTCTCTTTTTCCTTCCACACGTCACCAGTCTTCCTCCCATCTCCTCTTCCTCCTCTGCCTGCTCCTTCCATCTAGGTGGCAATTTCTGGTCTCCCTAAGCTCACTTTTTTGACTTCAAAGGGTTGTGCTACTTCCTCGTGCAGGTTGCATCCATGAGTTTGTTACGGTATAGCTGCGATATTATTTCCCCCTCTTTACTGTTCTTCCTCTTCTTTCAAGAGCTTTTTCAGCACTTTTTTTGCAATAACCTTGAAAATATTTAATGATATCTGGCTTCACTATATTACCTGTTCTAAAGGTATTTTATTTTCGTTATTTGATACTTGAATTAGCATTATTATTACAGTTTTTCATTTCTATCAGTAAGATTTCCTCCCCAGTAGGACAATGTGTTTTGCAAAGATAGAAATTAATTAAAGGTGAAGAATTATTGCCAAGGACAAGAGCTTGCAAAGTTTAGCCTACAAGATAAAGAAAATGCCAGGTACTTAACTTATTATAAGCAACTGAAAAAAATGGGACAAGAGCCTTGCTTCTTATACACTTAGTTTTTTGCTTGGTTTCACCTCTGCCAACTAGACAAAAGAATGAGGAAAATAGTAGTAAAGTCACCTAGTGTACAGCACAATCTGATTGAGTCTCCTTTGACCATGCCTTAGATAATACAGTGTAATGGCCAGTAAAACCCAGCCACTCAGCTGCCACTCAATCTCTGGCAGCAAATATCAAGCAGCAGATGTATAGACATTTGTCCAGAATGTACTTATATTGTGGAACTCCTTCCCAGAAGATGTTGCTGAGGTCAAATTTGTGAGTAGGTTTAAAAAGGATTAGGTAGATTCATGGTGGGCAGGTGTGATGGTTGATATTAAGAACAACAGTCTGGATTTAACATCTGTTACAAAAAGTCCCTGTAGAGCCAAGGGCTGGAAAGCTGCAACAGGGGAAACTGCTGTTCTGTGTGGACCCCCATTGGTGCTGCTGGTCCCTGAAAGGGGCAGTGGCTACAGCGACCAGGGGTTGATTCAAAACCACTTAAAAAGAGAAAGCCTTTCAATTCCTATGGAAATGGCAGCTTATCTTAGATGGTCATTCTCCACAAAGCTCATGGATTCCCCAGGTCTCCAGGGATAAAACTGGGATTTCCCCCCAGAACTCAGTGCCACAGAAAACATGGGGTTAGGTTTTGCTGGGGTTGTTTCAGTAGAGACAGTTTTGGTCAAGGAAAAGCTGAGGAGTATTTCTGTATTTGTTCCTGGACTTCTGAGTTCATATTCTGCTTTTCATATAAACACAGATCTAAACTAATGTTTGACTGACTGAAACACTACTTGGCAGTAACACATTATGTTGCCACTTGCATTTTTTTAATTTTTTATTTTAATGATTAGCATCCTCCTGTGCAGTAATTCATAATTCAGGTTTTTTTCTCCTTTCTTGAGTCAGGCAGTGAAAAATCAGTGACAGAAATGATGCTTGCAAAATGGCTGTACAGGGGTTCCTCTCACTGAAGGGCTGACAAGATACCAGCTGAGCAGAAAGCTTAATTGCATGCATGATCAAAGGAGAATGTATGAAGATGGGGAGACTGTAAAAGGGTGTGCGTAGGAGTGTGTTTCAGCAAGAGATTATAGAGGAACATGTGAGTCTGGCACACATGAAATGACAGAAATGAATGCATGAGCTAGTACAAAACAACATGTTAACCGAAGGCATCCACAGATCAACTTCAGCCCCTTATCAACTCTTGCCTAAAAGAACTTTATTCTATTAGCTGTCATCTCCCAAACTATATGAAAAGAGTGAAGGCTTGCTCTTTGCAAGTGGGAAAGAAGGAGGAGGAGGGGGAACCTCATGAGACAACTTCCAGGCTGAACTGGAAAAGAGAGATCAAAGCAATGAGCTGGAATGGGAAGAAAGGACACAGGACACTGATACAGTATACTCTGGGAATGTGAGGAATTGACATAAAAAAAAATGAGAACTGAAAATGTATTGGAGGCACATGCCAGTCCTTCCATGTGCTGTAAAACCTTGCACTGTCAGAGTTTCAGTTCACAGTTCGTACCATGCTTTGTTGTATTGCTTCCTTTATACTCAGCTTCACGTACCACACTGGGAGTAAGATATCTCTAAATATGAATACAGGAGCCATTAAAATGTCTTATACAAGAGACTTGCACCATTTTAGCCCAAATCCATTAAAAACCTCATTACAGTTAAATTGGGATAAACCTCTGTGCCAGTGATCTTCAGCTGATTTAAGCTGCATCAATATAAATCCAGTTTCAATTGATTTAAGAGAGTCTAGTCAGAAATGCACTGCCTTTCATAAACTGATGGAAGGACACACTCTTACTGAAATATTAAAACTTATGCACTCAGTCTTTTCATATTTAGCTGTGGGGTTTTTTTTTAAGTTTTACAATTTTGCATTTAACAAGCTCTTGCAAGGAGTGAAAACAAGTAGTTTCAGAGTAGTCATGTCAACAGCCTTTTGCTTCATCAACTGAACCTCTGTGCAATCACAAAAGCCTTCAGCTTTAGTGTTTTATTAAATTCTAAAGACAGAGGAGAAGCATAATATTTTTTCTACTTCCCTACTCTGAACTCCAGAGTATTAGTGTCTGACTAAGCACCTTCTGTTTTGTTTTTTTTTTTTAATAAAAGGCATCTCGCCTTTAGTTGAATACACCCTTTTTGTAAAAATAATGAAAGTCCATCATCTAAGATGCTTACTCCAACAGTAAACTGTCCTCTCTTGGAAACAAATACCTCATTACCTCATTCCTAACTTGAGTTTCCCTGGCCTTCACTTCCAACCCTCAATTCTTTTTGCCCTTTTTCTCCTCAGCTAAATACCCCTCAATTTCAAGAAGCCCACTTCAGGGCAACAGGTCTTGCATAGACCTGTACATCTCAAATGTGGGTGACACTCAAGTTTTTCAATCCTCATCACAAGTAACACCTTAGTTCCCACAAGAAGAAGTGGGAGAAACATTTCACAGTCTAGGAGCAAGGGCGCAACACTTAGGATCTCTGCACATGCAGATACAGCAGTATTTTAGCAATTCAGATCTCAGTTGCATACATGTATATGTCTTGCAGAGTTCAGGTACATTTGGCCCCACTCCTCAAAATCCTGACCAGCAATTCAGTGTACAAAAGCAAATGGCACCAAACTTTGGCACTTGGCTGCTTTCATTGTTCTTCCTCCTTTCTTTCCAACAACCTCCCTCCTGTAAGAGCTGGAGGCATGTAACTAGGAAGAGGCAAAAGTGAAGCCTCCAGCAAAACTGCTCTGTTCTCTGGCAGGAAAAAAAGAGGGATGTTTTAAGTGTGATTGCTCTAATCTCATCTCATGCACAAGGTCCATGTCTGCAGTCTGTATGTGCAAAAATTATCTCTCTTATTTTCTCACCACCTCATGGATGCAAAGAAAAGTGGTACTAGAAGAAAGAGAGATTGCTCTGACCGTTAAGGAACTGGACATGGCTGAGTCAGTTGAGAAGTCTGTCAGATTGCCTGCGCAATCCCAGAGAAATCATTTAATCACTCTGTGCTTGAGTTTTCCACTACAGTAGTTTTTTAGTTTACAAGGTTTGTCTGTGGCCAGCTTGAAGCAGTCTCATGTTATCAAAGCTTATCAAATATAACACTGGGAGGGCAAATACAGTTGTGGTCTTAGATTGGCACTGTGTAATGTTAAAAAGAAGATAGAAATGTATAGCCCCTAATGGGCTTGCAGTGATAAATCATGCATTCCTCTCCTTCCAGCCTCTCACATCTGTGATAGCTACCCTAGAACCTTAGTCTTAACAGTGCTCTTACATAGCACTAGAGCTGTCAGGCCAGGCTCATCTTTCTTGCAAGACTTAATGAAAAATAAATTTGACAATTTCTCCAAGCTGAAAGTCTTCTAGCCATGCCTCCAGCCTGCTGCTGTAGTACTTACACACTTTGTGGAATTTGTGTTTCACATCAAGAAGGGTAGATGATGGAGGTACCTGGAAAAAAAAACAAACACAACAAAATGCATGCATATTAATTTGTCTGTCTTCTCCTCTCTTGGATCCCTTCTTCCCACCTCTAATGAAAAGATGATTCAATTTGTCTGCAACTTCCTTAGGCAATAATGAAGCAAATCAGCAAATTTGCTCTCACACGTTGATGTGTTATTAAAAATTGTCCACCTCTGCTTGTCTAATAAAAGGGTCAAGGGAAGTTGCTGGCCCTGCTTGAGGCAATAACTGTCCCCAAGATCAAACCAGAGGGAAAACTTGAAGGGTTATCTTTAAAGTTAGATTTGAACATACTGGTGCATGTCACTTGGAGACATGAAAGAGTTTTCCTGAGGGGCCAGTAGCAAAGGCGGCAGGTTCTGTATTTTCTGCCTAAGATAAATTTGCTTCTGTATGCCGTTATTCATGTTCACTGAAGCAATTCAGGTGTCACAGTGTTAGATGGTAGTCTGGAGGCCTTTTAGGCTCTATTTTATTATGTATATTGATTTCTTAATACACTTTGTAGAAAGTATCTGAGAACAGAGTTACAATTTACTAGAGCAAAAGACTAAGAAGTACCTTGCATTAACAAAGAAAGGCAATGGAATATTTCAGAAAGTAGCATGTTGAGCTTGAGATCGAGGTGGCAAGAGGTAAGGATCTGGTCTTAACAAGACTGTCCTTTGCTGTTGACACTGATTTAATATTCTGTATTGTTCATTTAAGCACAGAGACTAAGAACTAAATTGAAATGTGGTTTAAGTATGAGGATCTGTTTTGGCTCTAGCAAGAGACCTCATTGCTGCAGTCAGACAACAGAATGCAGAAAACCACCTTCCTTGGAGACTTTAGGCACCTGCAGAGGCTAATACCAATATGAAGTGGTGGTGACATATAGCAAAATCTTGAGGAACAACAGAATTTCTTTGGGTTGAGGTAGAGAAACAGCCATAGCACTATTTTCCCTGGCTGGTTACTCATCACCTGGGTCACACTATCTCCAAATTCCCCAGTTGAACCAGAATGTGTCTGTAGCCAGACATTGCCTTGCTTAATTGGTAGTTACAGAAGAACCTAGCAGTTCTGCTCTGCAGAAGCTTGTCTGTCTCTTCCCACCTAAAGATTTCTATGGTGTTTGCTGGGCAATCCAATTTCTGTTCCATTGCATTGCATAGAATTTGTACAGTTAAGCACTAATTGACTTACTGAGCCTTGCTTGGATCTTGGCACCATCTTTAGCCTGTAGCCTCACTTCTTCCAAATGTGATTGGTGATATCTATCTATTGTTCTTATTAGTGATAGTATACTTCTTAGTGATATTAAGCTATTGTACTTATTAGTGATATTAGTGAATTGTGACAATAACCATGAAAAAAAAAAAGTACAGAAAATATAAGAAATTCTGCTAGTAGTGATCAGTCAGCATGTTAACATAGGTGGTTCAGCTTATAAGACTGAGTTAGGAGAAATACTGATGTAAGAAAATAAAATTGCTGCCTCCAAAGCAACAAATTAACATAGAAAGAAAAGTTTTGCTCTTCTATAATTTGCCACCCCACACAATTATACAATATACATGCTATTAGTGCTTAGGAGTAAGCCAGCTTATTTCTAGTAATAACATGAACAGGCAGAGAGCTCAATACAGATTTCAATGACTAAAAGCTGTAAAATTGTATCTGTGGTAAATGGTATGCAAAGTTCAGATTTTTCCTAGCTTTTTCTTTGGGTTTGGAATACTTTCTTTTCCACAGTTACAGAGGTTTTTAGTGGGCATTGGAAAAGTCCTTATTTACAGAAACTGCTATAGATTAATCTCCACTTAAACACTGACTTGTGTCTCTGATGCAGCTGCTAAGCAATACCAACTCCACACAGATCAAAGGCTGGGGTCCTTGAAGCCAAGAAAGTACCCTTTCCCCATTCCCAACGGCATCAAGATCTGTGTTGCACCCAAACAATGTTGAACAGTACTGGGTCAGGAAAGGGACATTGCCCTTGGAGTCCCTGATGCCAGCTGGGTCTCATCTCTTCCTACCTACAGGGAATAATGGAAGAAGCTAAGTAAACATTTTATCTCTATTCACTGTACTTAAGCCATTCCATGCAATATCCAGTAGAACAGCACATCTCCCATAGTCTACGTGTGTCTTTTCTTCTGATGTGTACAATTGCTGTGGATTTGAATGTGGGAAATACAGGCGGGTTCTGTTTTTGAAACCTCTAAAATTACCTGAAATTGCACCTTGTAATTTCACACCCATGAGGTCTGGAGCCTAGAATCCCTCAGATACGGATGCAAGTGCTGTTAGCTGGCAACGACTATACAGCACACAAGACTGCAGACTAAAATGTGTCATGTGTCCTAGTGCAGGGCAGGTATGCAGGTTTTCAAAGCTGCAGCTCAAGGACAGGGATGGTCTTTTCCGATGTGATGGAGAGTGATATGGCTTTCTAAATACAGCACAAGCCATGTTACTGCAAGGCCTGCATCCCTTACAAGAGATCTCACCATGATGGGCTCTGGGAAAGTTTGAAGCCAGGGCCAACCCATGCTCTGGAGAACTGATCATCTGATTAAGTCAAGGGAAGCTGCAGGACTTAAGCTTAGCATGCTCATAGAACAGTGCTAGCTCAAAACAACCTATGGTCTCTATCTCCTGTACTTTTGAGTATGTGTCATCCTTAGCTGTCAAAAAATTATTAGTCTGAGCTTGGGTTTCAGGTCTAACTATAGAACCATTCATATGCCTTAGGTCTTTAAAAGTTACAAAGTACCTGCCAGGATCTGTGTTTACAACAGCCTGCTGCAGCACAGAAACCAGTCAGAGTATCCACGTGGTGAGATGTGAACCCACACACACCACTTCCCCTACCTCCAAAGCTGGTGTTTGAACCATGTAGCTGCAGCTCTGGGGGACTGTGCCCTGTACAACACGTATGAAAGAGGCAGAGATCATTAACAAGAGCCCTGCTGTGCCTGAGTACATCCAAGCTGCTTTAAGCTAGAGCAGGTCTAGGTGCTGCCAGCTAAGGCCCAGGCAGAGCATGTACTTGGTTGGTTAGTTGTAGTCTGGCAGCTCTGCATGGCACCACACTGTACAGGCTGCATGTGCAGGAAGGCCTGGAGCACACATGCAGGCAGGAAGGCAGGAAGACATTTGTTTTATGGACCAGCTGGATTAGAGAAGGACCTTTCCACTTGAGACAAACTACACAGATCGCAAGTTGAAAAATAACACGAATGCTTTTCTCTTCAACAGGCAATGACATAGAGGAATCGTAGTGTCCTTTTCCAGGCAGAATAAATGAGTCTATAGCCACAAAAGAATGGAATACATTTTTTTATGATCTTGATAATTCTGTGTCCTTTTTTAAAGTCCTCATAAAACAACCGGTGAAGTTACAGTTTCTAATCTTGATCAATGTGAAGATGGATGCTGAGACATCAGCTTACTACTAAGAGTGTCCTCTTTGTAGAGCATTAATTATCTTTTGTTCTTTTCATTGTACATCAATACTAGCTAGAGAATTGTACAGACTGGAACAGCATCTGCTCTTATTACCCTTTGTGCTAACTGCATAAAAAACCCTGGAACATTTCTCTGTAATTATTAGTCTTACTCTTCTTTTATTCATTTGAATTATTTCTGAAAGTGTTATAACCTTCTTTTTCCTCTATTTCAGCACTTTTCAAATACGAAAAGGGAAAACAGAGTGAAAGACCATCCTTAGCTATTTAAAACAAGATTGATTTCTTTGTAAAAACACCTCTTGGCACGTGTTCTATGTCTGATGATCAAGCCACTTTTTCCTCCAAATTAACTTTCACTCTAACACCAGATTTTAAATATAGTTAACTTTCTAGTAGGTTGTTGTCATGTGTAAGGTTCACGACTGATTTTTCTTCACAAAAAAGTTGTTATGAAGAAATGCAGATTTTACAGGTATGGGTTGCATTCATTGCACTTTTCATTCAGAAAAGGATTATTTAAAAACCTCAAATCCTATTTTTCCTGTATCTTCATAGCAAAATACTTTTCCATTCTAGGCAGCTTTTCATTTTTTAGGAGTTCAAGAATGAAAGGACCTTTCTGAGTCATCCCTACCAGTTCCATCCTTCCTTTATGCAGCAATGCACAAAGCATCCCATTTCTTTGTAAGATTTAAAAAGGAACTTAGGCCATCACCCAAGGAACAGCACTAAGTGAAAGGTAAGAGAACTTAATACTGCCTTTCGTGAGTAAAAGTGAATATGATAGTTACCTACTTCATACCTCTTTCACATTTACAAGTCAAGAAATTATAACAAATCTGATGATGTGTGTGTAGTTACATCACATAGTTCTTGCACTCAATATTTATTTTAGGGGTTAGAGGTTAGCAGAATATCAATAAGAATTGGAATAATAGAATTTTAGGAAATCAGTGATCTTTCACTCAATATTTCCCTTTGAATATTTTTTCTCTTTATGACATACCAGTACCACTGCACTGCTGAGCCACCTGTTTCCCAACAGGCACTCATTTTCCATAATTTAAGAAATCCAGAAATTGTGCCGCTCTAGCTGCTCATTAACCAAATGAGGATTACCCATCTTCAGCCAGAGTAAATTTGTTCAAAAGGGTGACATCAGCTTATTGCAGCTGAGGATCTGACCCCAGTATAGCTAACCAGCTAATGGGAAAGCCAGGTAATTTCCAAATTCAGCAGTCAGCAAATACTTCATCACTGCTGGTTTTGTACCCTGTCCTTGTTTTGGGATCATGCTGTATTATTACAAATCAGCAACATATCAGAGAAAGTAAATCAGGAAAACATTCTAATTGGTCTCCATGTTTTGTGAATTTGGCTTCTAGATCAGATTACTTTTTCTTATAATTAATTTTCAAAGACTGTATTAAAAATTGGATATTGTTTTACTGTTAACTCCCTCAGTATGTCCCACACTGCTCTCTTGTTAGCTTGGCAAACCAGTATGCTGGTCATGTCCAAAGAGATATAAACAAGTGAGCTCGCTGTGGAAATTACACAGAAGTAACTACATGCAGACAAGTGATGTCAGCCACTACATGAAGGCATTATATAGAATTTAATATTTTATTCAGTAGACTGCAGTGAACTGCCAAACAACTAGCTCTGATCTCAAGCCAGTCTTCACAGAAACTGGAGATATTCAGAACTATGGTTTTAGCTCATCAGTTCCACTTTATGTGAGTAGAGGGATGTGTCGCTTAGCAGTCTCCTAGATTAATATGTGGTCATATGAACCTCAGTATATAAGATAATCCAACTGACTAATCTTTCCAGTGATTATGGGTCAAATTATCTAAGAATACACATAACCATATGCTTGCTGGCTGTAGTCATGTCAATTATCACTAACCAAGTTTGTCTCTAAAGCTTCTGTGTTGTTTTTGTACTGCTAGCTGGGTATTCATATATTTAAAAAAAAATCCTCCCCTTTGCAAGAAATGTTCTGAAAAGGTGTCAGACACCAGAAGGAGCTTTTTCTACCTGTGCTAAAGTTGAGAGTGGAAGCAAAAAAATATAAACCATTAGCAGACAGAAGGTGTGCGGGCCATCCTTCAATTTACAGAATTCATCACATTCACCTATTTCTGAACAAATCTGACTAGAATTGGTGCATCTCCATGCCTTCTGACCTTTTCTTAAAGGGAACTGAGTAAGGCTGCTGTATTCACCTTTAGCATTTTAACAGCAGAACCAGTCACTGCCACACCACTTCTATACAGGGAAATTAATTGTCTGGCAAAACTCTGGATGTGTAGTTTAATACTGACTTCAAATTTGAAAAATTAATTAGAAAATGTTGGTTTTTTGTTTTTTGTGGGGCACGGCTGCACTGTGCTTGTGCTCCCTGCTTTGAAACTGTGCAACACAGCTGCCATTAAACAAGCAGGAACCTTCTTGCAGATGTATTTATATTTGGCCAGTAGGTCCAAAGTTATGTTGGCAAGAACAGGCAGGGAAAGATGGAAAGACAGTAAGCCCTCTGGTCCATGAGGAGAAAGACAGGAAACTGAGAAGCAGAAAGGAATGGGAAATGAAGGTGATCTATGAGAACAATTAGACATCATCGGGTCAGTTAGAAATCTAAGTACTTTTCACAGTATCAAATACAACGAAGAGTTGCTTGCTGTACTTCTGGTACAGATTCGCTGACTGTCTCAATTTGTTCTCTTGTAACAAAAGATCTGTACGTATCAAAAAAAGAAAGCTTGCATTTTAAGGTTCAATTGTTTAAACATGGGCAGATATGTTATAATGATAGTACTTATATATACTGCTAGACATTTACAGGCCCATTACTACATGGCTCAGGTATTTCATGTAGAATCATAGGTCTGATTTCAGAATTAACCTGAAGCATGTTCTGACAGACCAATAAATCATAGGCAGGAGTATTTTAATGCTACAATAATGCCTATATGGGATGCCATTATACACCTAAATTTCCATCATGGGTTGTGCTGACTAGCTCTTAGACTAATAAAACACCTACAGCTCCCTGTGGTCTTGTATTGCTCCAGTACATTCACAGTTTAATAATCGGTGAATTATTTTTGATGTAATAAATTAGGCAAATGTGCAGCTGGGGTAAAATGTCATAACTTTGTTGGAAAAGAGGGCATTTTCACATTGGGTGGAAATCTGTCTCTATAGATATACATTTGGCAACATTCACTGCTCTGGTAGCATAGCTGATTTTACCATAGTCCAGAAAGGCTTATGTTCATGAAGAACTGGAGCACAACTGGTGCCTCAAAAATGCATTTTCTTGTTTTCACTGAACCTTGAATTAAGGTGAGGGTTTTTTTGTTTGGTTTTTTTTTTTTGGTTTTTTTTTTTTTGGGGGGGGGGGTTTAGTCATTTATTATACCTGTTTCTTTCTTCCCCCAGGATTAGACTTTTCTATCTAAAATGAGAGATGTATAAAACCTGTCATTTAAAGGCACTTCTAAGCTTTGAAAATCAGTATCAGCTGAAGCATTAGTCTTCTGTAGTAGCTTCTAATTCTTCAAATTACCCTTTTACAAATGTTAAATGCCCTAAAGTTAAAAGTTTCTCCTCTCCTCAGTCCCTCTCTTCTAGATAAATCAAAGGCTATTTTTCAGGTATTCCATTTAAAAAGCTATATTGAAACAAGAATGGTGACAGCAAAGATGAAGCAGAATTCAGTATGTCTAGTTGCCTCTCTTTATCTGAAACAATCTGTAGCTATATTGACATTAAAATGATGTAAATTTGTAGTAGAACAGGAAGAAATGAGTGTAATGCATTGCTTCAACAGAATTTGAATCTGTTTACCTACTTTACTAAGTGTAACTAACAACTGAGGAAGAAAATACTACTGTCATCACCTCCAGCACTCGCGGGTAGCATAAGATTCAATTCTTATGGGCAAGAAAATGCATAGACTTTATAACATGTAATGAAGTTCCTTGCAGTGCATCCCAGCAGGAACCAGATCCCCATTGTGCTGGATGCTGTGAAAACATACAGTAAAAGACACAAACCAAGAGAAGAAAGTAAAATAAGAGGACATCCACAACAATATGCCTACATCCAGCTAGTTTTATGTCTGTGTTCCTTTACCCATACTACTGTGGGAATTCCTAGTCTGTGGGACTCAGCATCAACATGTAGTCTTACCAGGGAAGCCTCTTCCTTTGACACAGCTGGTTATTCAGTCCCTCTGGGCATCTTTGGCATCAGAGGCAGGACATCTCTAATAGTAGATTGCTTGAATGAGAAAGATGATGATCTTAAAAATTAAATGCAATGAAATGAAGTCACTGTGGAAGTGCACAGGTTCTGCTCATTCTTCACAAGAAGAATATAGAGTCCTGTGAGGTGACATAATTGCAAGATTTAGGGGGAAAAAAAATAACAAAATAAAACACCAGAAATAAAAAAAAAAAAAAAAAGGAAAAAAAAAAAGAAAAAAAAAAACCCTATTTTATTTATTGGGAAAGGACTTCTTTAATATACTTCCGTAGAATGAATCAAATGACGAGTCTGATGTTAAAAGGCAATTTCCTGGTACTGCAAAGAGGTCCTTTGCAGAGTTACATTACCTATTTTAATGACTGCATTTGCTCACCTAAAATGAATGTGATATGTCTAACCTCCTAGTTATGATGTGAGAAGTTATTTTTATTTGCTAGAGATAGCTATGCAAAAGAGAGCGGGTGATGACTGTTCTTCTTAGCTGCTCACTTTCTATGACAGAGCTGCAACCCACAGGCAAGAGTAATAGATTTCTGGTACTGGAGATATCAATTCTATATGATTTTGCTGTCATTCCAGAGTAAAACCACAAGCCATAGTGAACAGATACAAGGACACTTGTTTTAGGTGCTTTACAAACAAAAATGCTTGTGAACTCTTTCAGAAACAGACAAGCCTTTCAGAGTAACCACAATGAGCCCTAATTCATCTTTGGCAAAAGATGCAGTAATACATACACTTTGTTAATATTTAACTGCAAGAAGAGTTGTACATGCAAGTGACTGAATTGATGAAAAACTTGTGTTTTGCTGGGCGTGGCAAAAAATGTGTAACAAAAGCACAGGCCGTATACAAGGTTCCTTTAATTTAAGAAAAATAACAGTGTTCACTTGAATTTCATTGTAGGCATTGCACAGCATATCTACACTCACAAACGTGTAGTTTAATGTTCCTACAGTATATAATTAAGCACAAATATTCAACTATCAGTAACTGGGTTTTCCAAAAATATTTCAATGGGAAAGGGCACTGAATACATGAGAGCTGGTTTAAGGAACAGTTGGAATTTACTTTCTATCATATTTGCAGAACACCAATTAAAAAAGCTTTTTCCTGCACACCTTAGGAAGCAAGCTCTCTTCTGTAGGACTTAAGAAGCATTCTGGAAAGGAAAGCCACTGCACAGTAGCCAAAACCTGAGCTTGCACTTCTGCTTACAGCTTAACTTGCAAAATTGCATAGCATGAAACTACTGAGCTCTAAGGCTTTTGATGGGAAAAAAATTTCCCTTCTGGTTTTTCCCAAAGCTGATTTATTCTGTAAAAACTATGTTGTGTAACGCTTTCTGCCTTAAAAGCAGCTCATGTAAAATTAATTGCATTGCACTATGTTTGTGGAAAAATACTTTTTACTACAATTTGAAGAAAAAAAAAAACATTATACAATGAATGCTATAACAGAAAGAGTTATGAGTTGCCTTAACAGCATTTATAAATCAAATCATGGCACATCAGTAATTTTAAAACTAACCTACATCAGGCTTTTGGAGTAGTGCACAAGTAAACCAGATTTTGAGTAACTATGTATTTTTCATAAATTGTGGCTGATGATGAAAAATGTGGATTATTTGTTTAAAAATACAAAAAAGGGTTATTTTCTTTCATTTTTAAGGCTTAAGAAATTTTGTATGTTATGTTGTTTTCTGTAGCAGTTTGGAAGTAATACAGAAGTCAGACTCTTTAGACATTTTGTGTCTCTCTTCAACTGAAAATATTTTAATAAGAAATCACTAATTGCATGCCCTATCCTCTTTACAGACAGACAGGGATTTCATCCACAGAAATTAATAAACTGAGAGGAAAAAAAGACACTTGTGATCTTCTAGGCTCACCTGCTGTTTTACAATGGCCAAAGAAGAGATTTATTCCTTGCTGAATACTTCTTTCATACCTTGAGCAAGAAATCTGTATAATTCATGTTTCCACCACAGAACACATTGAAAAAATGCACTCCTGATGTGCATGTTGAAGAGACTGAAGATTCACCCAGAAGATGCCCAACTGTTACTTACCACCCCTTGACTGACTGTCAAAATATGGGCCACATTTCTTGGCTAAATTTGCGTAATTGTGGCCTTCAGCCACCAGCTCCTGTAAGCTCTGTGCAAGCTTGGGTAAAGACCTCTCCATTCTGAGAAATCCTCTCCTGGGCTGTAGAAGCATCTCAGGTCAGGCTGTGTACTGCCGAGCCGTGCTGTGTGTGAGGACACACGCCTGCCTCTCTGAGCAGGAAGGAAGGAAGACCCTGGACTCTCTCATTCAAACTGGCCCACATACCCAGATTCTTGCCCTCTCATAGACAGTGCACAAAGCACTCCTCAAAACGTAAATGCCTTTTGTCTGCCTGCTGCCGTCAGATCAGAGTGTGAATAGTTCTGTTCACTTGAGTATTCACTTGAGTACAGTCCCAGTGTGCCTCTTCTGAGCATTTATATACTGCTTTTAAGGACAAATGGATGGGCTTGTAGCAGAGGTTTAAATTAGCTTTCCCTACTAACTCCATTTTGGTGCCTTTTTTCAGCTGTCGAATGTATCCCCCTTTTGTCTATAAATCACTGGTGCCTGCTGTCCTGTCAGAAGCAGTCTGGGGACATTTTGTAGAGTAACTGGAAAAACATTTTTGAGACATATTTGTGTTTCCTCTCTTCTCTCCCCTTGCCCAAAATTTGAATCCTCTTTTCCATGACATCTCACCTCAGAACTGATTTCTGTACCAAGAACAAATGCGGGGAAAAAGATCTCACACTGCTATTATTTATAGCACCATAGAATGGTTTGGGTTGGAAGGGACTTTAAAGATCACCTAGCTCCAACCCTCCTGCCATGGGCAGGGACACCTTACACTAGACCAGGTTGTTCAAAGCCCCATCCAACTTGACCTTGAACACTGCCAGGGATGGGGCAGCCACAATTTCATTTTTCTTTAAAATTCTTTAAGTAACTCACTGGAAAAACTCATATGCACCAAACTGCTAGCATAATGTCATATCCATAACAGAAAAAGTCCCCAAAGTTGGTTGACAACATTAAATAAAAGCAATTCTACTCCTATAAATAATCTTTTGTTCAAAGCACGCATGTATAAAATGAACTGCCAGTGTTGCTGACTCTTCTGAATTTACTTCAAGTTTTATAAGATTAGGTATTTTGCTTCAGGACCCTGCTCCTGGGGAAGGGGGGATGACTATGGGACAAAATGTCTGCGGTTTTCCTCTTCTACTACTTTCTTTGAATAATTTTTTACTGCCTTTCCTGACAGTGGAAAAGCCCACAGTACAATGTGAATGTATCTTACAGGTTTAAAAAACTGGCAAATATGTATTTATTCTGTTCCTTTAAGCCTATCTTAAAGATGGGCAGCATCTTGTAGTAACCACTCAGTTCACTTAATGTAAGTGACTGATCCTTCCCCAATGAATAAGATGGATAAGAAAGCCAAAGGAAATAATGTTATTTTCGTTTTACAGGTGAAGAATTAATTCACAGTCACTTATGCTGGATTCAAAGTCTATAGACGTTGATTGCTTGAGATCAAACAGCCAAACACCCTTCTTTAAATCCCTGGCACCGCACTGAGCACAAAACATCTTTTCTTTCTAAATACCAAAACTAGTCAGATATATCATCATTTTGCAGATTTTACAAAGCTTCCACTAATCTGAATAGGATTCATATACATATGCAAGGGTATCATAGAAACTAACCCTCTGGAAGCAGTAACTGGTATTTAATGACATAGCATTAACCATCTAGTCACTCTGACTGAGGTTCTATTAGGTGGAGAAAGACAGAAGTCTTCTCTCTGCTGTTACAATGTTGTCTGCCCCTTTAGATTTATTAATGTACATGTATAAATGTATTTGGTAAATCATAATAGCCTGAACTACTAACAAAATACAATAAGAGTATAAATACATACATTTTAAAATCTATGGCTCCTAGTCTCTTCTATTCTAAATCCTGACAAGTAATAAGTACATGCAACCCTCATAATTATCTTACAAACAGAAAACAGGCCTTAGAAGTGCCATGTTAGGTCTATATCAGTGTTATACTTAATTAAGCAGAAGATTATGCAAAATCCAGTAAAATGTTCTCATTCGCTCTAATAACAAACTGAAATGAAGTTCACCAATGACTAACAAGTGATCATGGAAGTAAGGAACTTCTGTACTTTCAGGGTTGCTTTAGGAAGGGATTATCACAGCAAATTAAGGGACTTATGCAACCAGGTGAATGTGCATTCAGAATCCAAACTTTTTAGGCAGTCCTGGAAATCTTAGTCTTGTACCGCACTTGCACCAATCCCTTAGTGCTGTGAAGATAAAAAATAAGAAGGTCCATACTGCTGGCCATGAACATGTAAATTAAACATAGATTCCTGAGCAGACACTTGCAGTTTACAGTTGTTATTGCTCTTCTGTATCTATTTTACCTCTATATAGAGTACGTCACAGTCACCACTTGTAACTCTCTTTCCACCACTTCAGGGGCAGAAGCCATGGTTTTGAGAGGGTGCAGAAAATGTTCAGGTCCATCAAAATTTAGAATAAAGATTAAAATGAAGGTCTGCTATTGTCCCAGCAGACTACAGTTCTTCCATGCATCACAGAAGGATTCCTGAAATGTGGCTCTTTGCCTAATTCTATTTCTTTTAATATATTTCTTTTAATGACACTATAGGAAAGCTTGAGCTAAGAAGCAGCCGGTGGGGGTTTTTGAAATCATATTCAGTATAGTATTTAGATAACTCATTTTTAATGACTGAGTAAATACCACTCAATAAATTAAATAATGCAAATACTATCATTAGGACTGGTACTAATAGCCATCATATTTGTTTGACTATTTTGTAAATGTTTCCCTTTTGGCTAGGTTAAAAGGATTCCCAAAAACTGTTCTGCCCCATTAAGAATGAACAAATGAGACATTTACCTTTAGGCATACAAATAGCAAAACCACTCTTTAAACAATCAAGGAGACTAGTAATCTGGTAGTATTCCACCCAGCATATTTCAAAGGCATTAAATTCAACATTTGAAGCCAACTTATCTACTGTTTCCAGCTGTTGCCGGTGAGGATAAGGGAATTTTTTATTATTACTTTTTTTTTTTTCCTAGCAAAACAGTAAGTCTCAAAACTCTACTATGTTACTGAAAGTTTCTGTAGTCCAAATAGATTAGGATTCATATTTTCATGGCATGCAAGAGCTCAGCTCTTCTGCTGAGGGACAATGAATCACAAAAAAACATGATGAAAATATTTATGAAACATTTTCTCAACTGCTTTTTACCGTGTTGTAAACTTCCTTCCCACCCAGTCCTCTCATCCTACTTACACAATTAGACTGTAGTTTATATTTTTTCAAATTCACATTATTTTTTTTTTAAAGCCTCTTTAACTAAAACACTTTGATTCCAAATAAAATCTCTTAAAATTATCAGGTTCCTGCCCAATCTGATAAGTAGAGCACATTTAGATGCTAACAAGAAACCACAGCATTGCAGAGATGCTAAGCTTTACAAATGTATCAAAACTCATTATCCATTCTGAAGTAGACATTCACGTATCATGTTCTGAAATAAACAGTCATCTAAGTGTCAAGAGACAGCCAAAGGACATAGCTTGAGTCCACATAGCAGCCAGGAGGTCTCAAAGAAACCTGTTTTGGATTATTTGTAAAAATCCTGGAGAAAAACAGCCAAGGATTGTGACTAATGAAAAGGTTTTAGTATCTCCCAGAGAAAATACTTAAAGTATTTCTGTTACAGAATAAGAGAAGAGCAGAGTGAAAACTGAGTCCCTGAACTGGCACCATGTAAACCAAGCACATCCCCACCGCTGGAATAATATACTCACCTTGTCCACAATGCAGATCTGCTTCTTGCTTTGCACATCAAGAATTTCCACTTCAAAGTAAGTGATTTTTGAATGTTTGAGCACTTGTGGTGGTTTGAGATTGCCAGAGGAGAGCACAAGTTGAGAGAAGTTGAAAAAAGAGCGTTTGTCATTGTGGGACATGGACGGAGCTCCTCCATGAGCTGCAGGATTCCCCTTGTGTTCTGGAGTGCAGAGTTCCTGCCCCCTGTGCATGGTGTGACCCAGCAGCAGTGATCGTCATATCAACAAGGGACAGTTCCAGGGGGAAAATGTTTCCTCCCTGCATCAGTTAAATACAATCACAGACTGATGAGACAAAAAAGGTCAAGTGGTGTTCCATTTTAAGAGCACTGTCTTATTTAGCAGGAGTGAAAACAATGGCTCTGTAATCCATGTCTATATTTAACCTACTATTGTGATGTGCTGCATTGCCGCCGCTTTTTTTTTTTTATTTAAACCACTATTTGAAACAACACATCTAGAGATTCCCCATTAGAAGTCAGATCCTGAAATTCCAGAGCCCCAAAGGAATCACAAATGAATGCAGCAAATTCCACTGTTATCTGCTGAGACAGATGTTTAAAGGTGTCTACATATACATATACGTGTATGTGTACATATATATTTTATATATGCGTGTATGTGTGTGCATGTATGTGCCCTTAGTAAGTATCTACAAAATCATGTCATATTTCATCTATTCTAGAAATATTTGTTAACAAAATACCGGGAGTTCTTTAGCACAATTAAGCGGTTGCTTGCCAATAGAGAGAGGATGTCATACCTGCTTGTTTTTAGTACTATGGGCTCTCTGTTATTTAATAGGGTAGAGCTTTCCTTGCAGCTGTTCCAGGGAAACCCAACTGAAGTAAAAGAAATTATAACCATAAAGGCACTAATTCAGGGCTTGGATAATTTGACTGTTTCCTTATTCTTTCCTCACGATTCATTTTCACAGGGCAAAAGTCTGCAGCAAAACAAAAGTAGCCTTAATGGTAAAAATAAGGATTACTTAAAAAAAATAAATATTTTCTAAAAGTGCTTCTGCAAACCTTGTTTATACTTCATTTTTCCTTGTATTGCTTTTTAATAGGATTTAATACAACTAGCAACACCTTTCCATCCTGAGATTCTGGGCTACTTAGGATTACAGTGCTAGAAGGGCTCCATGGATTTCTGAAGACAGGTTTTTCCAGTCGAGACACAAAGTTCTGAATACATTTCTATGTGGGAAGCTACAATCACTATTATAAAAATCACATAGGTTTGTTATGCTAAAGAATTTTAATTAAATAAATGTTTTATAAGATAAAAATGACCACATAACTAATATGCACTCTGGATGGCAGGGTGGGAACAGAACAGGTCTCTTTTCTTTGGCTGTGTTATAACTTACTTACATAAAAATTTAGTGGTCACCACATCTTGTCTAGCAACATGCAGAATAGAATCATAGAAACCCTATGAAATAATGGAGAAACTAATTGATAAATTGTTGCAAGAATTACAAATGAAAGTTAAGGGGGACACACACACACATCCCCAGAAGAAGGCAATTTCCAAACCAAAGTTCTTCTCCTAACAATATTTACAGATATAATCATCTTCACATGTATGAGTTATCTAGCTGCTACATCAAGTTGTATATGTGCTTAAGTTCTGGAGAAAAGCCTGCATACATGAAATATGCCCCAGTTGTAGACACATGGAAGAGATATAGGAGAAAGAAACAGCAAATTAGAGGTGCTGAACTCATAAAGGCTTTAGATGAAAGGTGTTCAAGGAATCCTTGGTAAAGTCAATATAGCAAGCAGAAATTTTGGTATAAGCTAGTCAGAACACAGAGAGTGACAAATTATTGGCTAATCGTAAGGGCCTTGCAAAAACAGGCAAGTAAAGACCTCATAAAACACAGGTCCTAAATTCCAGCTGTGAGATACACTTATTTGAACAGACCATTGTAAGGAAACTGTATAAACTGCTGTAAAAGAGGTGAGACAAACTGATATAAATCCCCTTTTAGCCATAAAATATATTAATTATTCAGCTGTAATGGCAGATATTAATACATTTCTAAATTTATTTCAATTCAAAAGCAATAAAGAATAACATTGATCATCATGGCTACTTTCTGTGTATATGAGGAAGTCATGCTGCAGTCATTACAGTGGGTGTATTTATAACGCTATTTAAAATTATAACATCTGAGCTGCTGCTTCTGAAGAAAAGCTTTTGATTTACTGCAGACATTGAAATGATCAAAATTTTATTACTGACCAATGAGCACTTGAATATCTAAACCAATTCCAGGAAAATGATTACAAAAAATATATTTTTATTCTTTCAAGCTAAGCTAATCATACACAGTTTCAATATTTTGATAAACAAAAGTCTTTACAGAGCCAAATACTTTGCTGACATAAACTAGTAGGGCTTCCCTGAAGGTGACTGAGTCTTTCCTCGCTGTATTAAGTTATGGGTCTACAGCAAACATATTGCTTGCATATAAGGTGTGTGAAAGCTACACCACCAAAATAAGCAGAGATAGAGTTACCACTGATAAACTAAGCTCTGCAAGGAAGATGCATAAAAGCAGTGGAGATTTTAACATTACTGTGACAAGGGCTGCACTTCTCTGAAATGTCATCAATGGGTTTGGATCTTCTAGCTCAATGTGAAGTTATTCAGCCCGTTCTATGTAGAAGTCCACATAGAAGAGACAGATCAATTACTGCACAAAAGGCACATCTTCCCTTTCAATGCAGTTATATGTACCTCATCTCAGTCCCTGGCACTGGTCATGGGAAATCTGAGCACATGGGGACAAGCAGTCGGTCCTATGTGAGATTCACTGATCCACATTACATGGGTATGAGCTGCTGTTCCTGCAACTATGGCAGGGCTAGTAGCCAGCATTCAGAGTCCCTGACCTCAGCTTCATTCTGGGACTCTGAAAGGGGTCAAAGAGCCCTCAGAAAGAATTAAATCATCTCTGAGAGCTTCAACTCACACTGAATTTCCTGCTATATGTGGAGCCAGTATTTCTGTGGGGCCACGAGGATGGGCATAACTCTTCTCAAACTGTGGCTCTAGCTCCTCTCCTCACTTGCCACTTGGCTGACAAAAGACATTTTGGGGACAGGCAGGCATTTTGTTAAGCCATCCTTCTGAAAGGCACTTTTTCCAGGAGGGAGGGAATGCCTGACCCTAAAGCAGGCAGCAGGGCCATAATTTCTGGTTAACTGAACTGATGATATTTTCACAACAAAAGTGACACATGTAGTAGAATTTCTGCTTTCTTCTGTTACAGCATCTTGGAATGACCATCAACCTGTGGAGGTCATGACAAAACAGGTAAAAAAGCACTTGGCAGGGACTAAGACTCATCATTCAGTTTCTGCTTATGACACTAATCTCCTGTGAGGTATTAGGGAACTGCTGTTTTTCCTGCTTTTCCCTTCCCATTCCACATGTCTTCTCTGTGTGAAGCACTCTTGCACTGTACATTTTGTAGACAGCCTGGTGCAAAGGGATTTCACAAGATCTGAGCTGGGACCTTAAGGTGCTTCTTAAGTTTCTTTTCATCTTTGGCCATGTTTTGTACTTCTTCTTCCCCAGAGAACTGGTCACCTCCTTTCAGTCTGCAGAATGTCAACTGTTAAGTCAGCAGCAGGGGGTCATCTCTGTCAGTCCAGATACTTGTCAGCAGCCCCTCATGCATCGCTTTTTTATCCCACACACTTCAAATGCTTGGTGGATGCTTGGTTATTCCTTTCCCACCAGCTTTGTGATGCCAAAGAACTAAATATGCCCACAAGACACCAGAGCCCAGAGTACGTGGGGCTCGGTACTGCAGGTCATGCAGCCTAAAGCAAAGCAGATTCCCAAAGTCACCCATATTCACTTCACTGTCCCCTGTTTGGAGATTCTGCAGTTCATTTTTCTGGGAAAGGAGACACTAGGCCAAAGTGCTCAACTGTGTTGCAAACAGCAGTGAGGTAGATCACCTTGCTAAAGAAGGTCTGAACAAACAGGTTCACACAATACGTACCGTGCCCCATGGCCTCACCACCCCTGTTTAGTAGCTGAGCAGCCCGTACGCCTAGTACTGTGCTTGATCTGGTCAGTGCTGCTCCACCTCTCCCCCTTCCAACCTTAGACTTTGTATTTTCAGACCCAGGCAAGGGTGTAGCTATGCTTTCAGTCTCTTTTTACTGATCTAAGGAAGGATTTAAGAACCTGATACAATGTACTCACTTGGAGAAAAGCTGCCAATAATGTGTATGTTTGGCTCCTGGCTTCATCTGGCTGAGTTCAGGGCTAGGTTTATCAGATTATTTTGGGAGCTAATGCTTTCAAATATTTGGTTTGATTTTGTTATCCGTATCATATTAGAAACAACTAGAATGCATTTCTGAAGCACAGTAGAAATTTAAGCATGTGAGCCTGGCTGTTTTGAAGAGCAAAGAACTAAGATTGCAGCATATAGTATGTGAAAGTTGATACCATTATTCCCAAATACTGTTCATAAAGGCTGCATGGTAAAAAAACCCTTCATGAACCTCTGGGATTTCTTTGCCTGCACATGCCTGCCTTAGCAGCCTCAAAATCAGTTTAAGGCATTCTATGTACATGTGCATACACACAAAAAAAGTCACTAAGAAGAAGCTCTGCAGTGTTGCTACTAAAAATAGTTTGGTGGTTAATTTTTCTTTCTTGAAGATAAATCTGTTAGCAAATTAGTAATGGACAGGATAGGAAGGCACAGAAGGAGAGTGTGCTGACTCTGTAACACAAAACAATTCTAAAGCTATTTTAAATAATGCTGAATTCAGAACTAGACCAGAGATCTCTGGTGCTCACCATGTGCCTGCAGAAGTTTTTAACACTGGCTATCACAGCAATGGAGTTTTGCCAGCTGTTTAAAATCTCACTTTAGTAGCCTGGCTTTATTCTTCAGGCTTTGAAAGCTGAAAATGTTGACTTTAGACTTTGGTGTGGGTGGTGCCAATTAGAAGCAAATTCATAGTGCAAATCAGATGCAAAACCAGGACTTATTTTATCCCCCACAGATATCCATGAGACATGTAAAAGAAGTAAGCAAAGCCAAGAGACAGGAACAGTAATTCTATCTGCACAAAGTACAAAGTGAAACCTCCACCCCCAGCTCCTGCTGCATGCAAACACACACCTACTTCTCTACCAAAATAAGTACAGCATGATACAGAACTCGAATCTGATGACAGTCAGAATATATTGTAAAAGACAGCTGTTGGACTGCAGCATAGAAGTCTAAGGTGATGAATAAAGACACACAAATGAATCTTTGTAGGTGACCTGCTAGATCAATCTTTTAATGTTATTGACAATAAATAGCATATTTACAGATGTGCAGCTGAGAATTTTCAGTTCATTTAAATTACATCAGTGCAAATTGTGCTATTCCTGATGTTATTAAATCTCATTATTTGAGGCATGTGATGGTCTTTTCCTCTAAATATGTGGCACTTGGAAGTGACTATGTGAAATGCTATGTGAAATGTCTTTTTATTTTTAGCTTACATATTTTGTTATTTCTTTTTACTTAGGTAAATCTGTAGTCCTTAGAAACATACATCTGAAACCTTGATCTCAAAAGGTTCAGAAAAAATTGCACTTTTTTTTTTTTTTTTCCCAAAACAACATCTATGATTTTTAAGCCAGTCTTGGCATTTTACATTTAGACAGGGAGATCGCTTTTAAGTCCTTATACAGACAGTACCCTTTGTACCCCATTGTTTCTTTGAGGCAAAGATTAGAAAGCAGTATTATGAAACAGACAAAGAAATACCAGCCAAACTTGTCCAAAACCTACTTTTAAGGAAAATTCCACTGGCCTTTACCAGCAGAATTTTCCCTGCAGCATTATACTCACCCTTTAGCATCTCCTTAAGCTTTGTCTTTCAATGGCAACAAGTGTTTCCATACATTGGCCTTAATATGGTGTGACATCCCCCCTTACTGCATCATCAATTCTGCTTAATAAAATGGCACCTCAATTAACAAAGGTCAGAAGCTTGCTTCCAAATGTTTGGCTTCATTTCAGCATTTTACAACAGGCTTTGTGCACTCTAATGTGCCGTTGCTTACTTGAAAAAGCCGCTGTGATGAGCTCCCTGTCAATCTCAAAACGTATATTCTTGCCCAGCAGCAAAGAGCAGCAAGGCATCATCTGGGTGGATTAGAGTTCTCAACGCGTGGGCAGACAAAAAAGTTTCTATTTATTTCATTGTGCCTTTATGTTATCATGCCACTTCACAGTGCAAAGAGAGAGGACTGAGTGAATTAATGAAGGACAGGTGCTGTTTGTTGCAGCAGTGTAAGCTTACTTTATGTTCTCACTTAATTTCAAATGAGCACATGTATTACTGACAGCATTTTTTAAATCCCCCTCCAAGAACACATCCTGACCAGATAACAGATTGTAATTTCACGAGGTAGGATTGAGTAACCACATTACTTGAAGCTGATCAGCCGCTAAGTAAGGATGATGAAAAGAAATACAGTAAGGTAAAACCATTTTTCACGAACAGCAGCAGTACAGAACTGGCAAATCCATACTCTTACAGCTAAGATTAAACGTGTCTTTCTTCTGTGCGAAACTGTTTTGTGCAAGATGGAGCTGGAGTCACTTGGAATAGTTGCAGGAAAACAAACTGTTCTGATAATTTCTGACCAGTAAGAGGGAACAACAACATTGACTAGGACACCTACAGATTCCTAGAAGAGTTATTTCAACATAAAAATATTCAAAAGGCTTTGTTTGCTAATGCAGAATGCATAAAAAATCCTGAAAGCTTAGTAACTGCCACAAAAATCTCATTGTGGTCTTTCAGAGAGTTCTGTCCAGTGATGTGTTTAAAGGTTTACAATGACAAAAAGAAACCTGACTCCTGATTTACAATCTTTTCTTTACCTGAAGTTCTTGGGGTGATTGGTCTTTTATTACTTTTGAAATGCCTCATACAAGAAGCTGAATTGTTTTCAGTCTTTCTCATTTCAGGACTTCATTAGCTAGGTTTCTGAAACATCTGTCAGCATAACCTCTTTCTTTCACAAACTTTCAAGTTCTCAGAAAAGTTGCCATTTATTATGGTGATTTTAATATTCAGACTCAGCCTGAAAATTATTCTTGAGCTAAGAGAAAAATGATCAGTCATTTTTTACATTCACTTTGTGACTAAAAAATATTCTTGTGACCCTTTTTTTTAAATAGAATGATTTTGAGAAAGAACAAAATTCGTGAAAACTTAGATGAGTGAACAAAACAGGATTTTATTTATTTCATTAGAGCTGTTGTTCAGAGCCGGGGTTTTTCAAGCTCAAAATACTAGGAAAAAATGTTCCCATGCAGAAAATAACAAAACAAAAGCAAGCATGCTCATCAGATTGAAATAATCTTTTTTTTCTTTTTCTAATTCTTTCTCCTCTTTAGACTCTTCTGCCTACATAGCTAAATCTTCTGCCCTCTGGCTGCTTCCATTCTCAGTAAGGACTCCAATGAAAATGTGATCCTACCCCAATTTGGGTATAGTGCTGGGCTACTTAGTGCTTTCTGTTTCATGTTTTGGACATTATTTCTGACAATAATGCATGAGAGACCAAGTTCTCCTCTCCTGTTGTTTAAAACAGTACAGGCAATCTATCATATTGAAGGCAGTACAAGGAACCCACTCTTTATTTATACTTCAGAAGCAGAGAGAAGTCTCACCCAAGATCAGACTATTTTTCTGCTGGGTCTGAGGCTTGCTCCGGCATGGGAAGCACTGCTCAGCCCGGCAGTTCTGCTTGCAGCAGTCTTAGTTGAAAATGTCACTGACTTACTACCTCCACTTTAGCAGCATCACACGCTCAAGATTACCACAGCATCAAACCTGCCATCCTCACAGAACCTGGAGCCACCACATACCCTGAAATAAAACCTGCTTTCATCCAGGTTGGAGGACAGTGACAGATTCACAGTAAGTAGTTTCTCCATGTAGGGAGCCCACAGATGCCATGCTGAATCATGACAGCTGGCTCTCTCACAACGTAATTGTGCAACCTTGCCCTTTTGCTCATGCCTAAACATGATTAGGCTCCAGAAACCATGCATAACTTCAGAAGACAATATCCAGGTAAGAGCCCCATGCTGAGAAACCTGCCTCTCCTAAAGAGGTACAGGGTAGCTCAACACTGGACTCGGAATACATCCCCAGGACCTGCTTGCCTCAGAGCAGAGTGCTGTAGCACTTGGGTTCCTTTTAGTATCTGACCTGGGCTTTCATGCTCTGCACCACAGGTTTGTACTCTGAGGAGAAAGCAGAACTGACACACAGGGGAAGTGAGCTGCCCACAGATATAAAACTGATGAATTTCAGTACAGCATCAGGGCATCTTGCCTCACAAAGAGAATGGATCACCAGGGTTCTCCTCACTATCATTGTTAACCAGCAGAAAGAAGTGCAGACACAAGTGTGCATTTCATCTATGTAATGGCATTATACCACACAGGAACCTGAGACAAGTTGAGAAGAAACTCTTTTTTTTAAACTTGTGCTCCAAGGAAAAATGATACTTTCAGCTCCAGAAATAGTTTTGTGGCTTCTTGTGAAATACTTGTATTCCTAGTGAAGAAAGCATTTTCCATCTGCAATGCCGGCACATCCCAATTTACTCATGCTTTGTTTTATAAAACCAACATTGGCAGAGAAGCATTTTAGTGTAAAACATGTGCTTCTATGCAGTACATTTGGCAGGGAAGAGTGTACTAATTTGTGTGAAGTTTGCACTGCATGGACTACCCTTGTCCTGTAGCAAATCAGAAAGGAGAGAGGCTTGCTGCTAACATTAGCTAGCATGTGACAATTCAGCAGTAAGTAGTTTGGCTCTGAGGACAAGCAAAGCCACAGCAGACCATTGCCATAGTAGACTCTAAAACCTTGACAGGAACCGATATGTAAGCTCAGGCTGCCAAAAGACAGCACTTGTTGCTTAACACATTAGGACAGCAGCATGTCACTCAACACCTCTTGAGTCTGAGTTCCAGTTTAACGGCTCCTAGTCAGGAATGACTGTGACCAGCTAGCAAACAGTGTCAGAACAACCACAGTGTGGTTACATCCAGCTGTCAGAATTATCTTTGCTTAAAAAAAAGCTGATGCTGTTCATAGGCTGACAAATGTCTCTGTAAAGCATTCCTGCGAGTTCCATAGCCGTCCTAGGGGCAAGGTCGTACAGATAGACGTGACAAGGAGAGCCCTGACATTTAACAGTCTGGGAAGCAAAGAGGATTACAGGTAAGATATCAGCATGCTTCATGAGGACTTCGGTTGCAGAAAGCAACTCAGATCCACAGGCAGCTTCAAAAAATGCTGCAGAAAGCCCCTGGGTAGAAATAATATCCTCCCTCTATATCCAAATGTAGAAAGTACTCTATAAAGCTGGAGGTGCTGCTCATTTATAAGAGTGAAATTAAGGAATATTCAGCAGAAGGGGGAAATCCACAGTTGCCTAGCAGGACTTAATGCAGTTATTAAATTATAACTTAATGCAGTTATAACACAGGCTTACCCATGTTATCTTACAGCAGGGGGCTGGAGTATGTCTGCATTCGAAAGGACCCACCCCCATCAGCCAGGTTGCTAGATACAGCCTTAAGTACTTGGTCGTGTGTCCTGTGTGAAAAGCGATGAGGTATAGCTTTGCTTTTCCTTTCCTGGCCATCAACTATTTTTCAATATGTCCATCACCTCAAGATGTCAGACATCTGGCAATCCACACACTGCTGCAGATGTACATAGACATAATCCTTGTGTACTGCCTGATCGTGCTGACTGGGAGGTGTGAGTTGACCAGGGTTACTCGCTGGGCATGCATGACAGCCACAGTCACCTTCTCAGACTCTTGTCTCTTTCTCTCCAGACAGCTGTGGTCATCACTGCCATACAAAAGACCCTGCTCCAACTGCTTTCTGCTGAGACTTTCCACTGAAAGCAAAACATGTACGAGCACCACAGATGCTGTATCTGTGTCCATCCAGTTCAGCAGTCTTTTTGCCAGAGCTCTTGGCATTATGACAGCCCCAAGAGGAACTGGCTGTGCCTGCAAGTTCTTTGCAGATAAAGAACACGCTTTGCAGTTGCTGCTGTTAATACACAGGCACTGGGAGCTTCATTCTGTTCTCAAAACAAGGCAGATTTTGCATGCAAAAGCACAACAACCAAGAATAGACCTAAAGAAACTGTCTGCTGTGTTTTTTCTGTGTAGGTTTAGCAACCCACTCCAACGTGAACTGTTGGTGTATGCAGATTTAGTAACAGAAAAAAAAGACATATTGCAAAGCCTCAGGTTTCTAGTGCACATTTGAATTCACAACTTCTTTTCCCTGAATTCGCAGCATTTAGAGCAAAGCAGACAGGCCACTGGTGTCAGCTTGTTGTAGGCTACGTACACGATTACTATTTAAGGGAAACCACAAACCACCTCTGTCTTTCAGAGCACTCCCTTCACAGACTAACACCCAGTTAAACTGAAATACTTGATTCTTCAGCCAAAATACAAAACCAGTTTTGACTAATAGGGCCGAAAACTAGAGAAGTTTCTGTTGAAGTTTCTCCCAGAAAACATTTCTGTTTTCATCTAGCTGTAGCACTTAAGGATAAAAAAGAATCTGTCAGAACAGGCATATAGGAACCTTCTATCCTTCTTTTGCACTGCTTACCAGAAGGTAAGAGTAAAATAATTTCTGCTTCTTTTGCTTTTATCATCTTTGTTATTATATGCTAACTCCTGCAGCACACCTTTTTAAAACACTGCTAAATAAAGTGAGAGGTTCTGTTGAGAACTGAAGAGGTCACAGGATAGCTACATGCACAGCCCAGCAGGTCCCCTGTTGTAGCTGACGTGCAGGCTGGACTCAATGCCAATAGCGTGCTGTGCAGACCTATGAACCTGTCAGATCAGGAGACAGGCTGAGTTCCTCAGGCCCATGCCTTAAGTTAGCACTGCTGAGATGGTGATAAAGAAGTAGTCAGACAACTTCACCATCAAAATCCTTAAAGGTTGTTTTAATAATGTTTTGTGTGCTGCTAAAGGGCAAGTTCTGAGCCAAAAGTTAATGGTTTCCTACTTGATGCTCTTTAGACTCAGAGGGACAAGCATTTCAGTATCAGTAGTTTCTCATTCACTTTTCCAGCTCTCCCTTGCAAAATGCAGCCCAAAAAGGCAAAATCTTCAGCAGCAGGTGCCTCCTGCTCAATAGCTCTGTCAGCTTTGTCTCAGAGCTGAAGTACAGTTTACATCTCTCCCTCCTGAAATCCAACAACTGATGGAAACAATACCAGACAATATGAAAATGCCAGTGAAGCATATGTAAGTACTTAAAAACAATGGAACAAGCAGAAAGTCATTAGTAAGACTACTGAAATCCACAAATTAAATTATATATTTCTCCCCAGAGGAAAATGGGAGATTGAACATAGCAAACTATTCCAAAGGAAAGGACCATCTGGGCAGAATTTCGAAAATCACAGCAAGTGCATTAGCATGGACTGGGCATTTGGCCAGGTGGAGCCTACAAGAAAATGAAGGCCTCAGGGGGCTCAGTGGACAGTGACCTGGAGCCTTTGTTCAGAAACAACACAAAATGACATGAAACTTGTTGAGCAGCCAGAAGAAACTTGGTTAAATAACACAGGTATGTTTGTGTCCTTTAATGAAAGTATCTGAAGCACATAAAAAAAAAAAAAAAAAAAAAAAAGGATACTTTGAAGCCTAAAAAAAATAGTAACTTTTTATGGGATAAAAGGTTTTGAGAGATTCCAGTTTGTCATTGTCTCATTCAGATTATACATTCAGGTTATTTTAGCCTAGAAATGAATAAGGTAGTTAATCTATTATTATCAATAAGGTAGTTATTTCCATCCAGCACAGGAAACTGCCTTTTGTACCCTTCCCACATACATAGTGAATGCACCAAAAGTAAATCAAGGCACCTAAATCAGTCCTGGGAAAAAGAACCCAAACCCATTCCCTTTTCTGTGAGTTGCATGCCTAAGTTCGGGCTCTCTGATGTGCACCATCAGAAACTCACAAGAAATGAAAGCTCTGCTTTCGGATCCACTTTAGTCACTGCGCGGCCTAAATTTTGGGATTTGGTGACTTCTCAGAAAAGGTAGGCAGGAATCCAGTCAAGCTGTAGATGATCAGAAACCACACCTTAGAGCTCAGCTATAAAAAGCCTTCCTGTAGAACAAGACTTCCACTAGACTTAAGACAAGTTACTATCCTATCCTCAGAGTACTACGTGCACATCTCCTACCAGAGAATGAAGGACAAGCCCACCATTCCAATATTAACAATATCAGATAAGCTTTTTATTATTAAAACATCTGCATAAATCTGTCAACTCCAGCATATTTGTTTTCATTCCTTAGTGGGTAACCAAGATCAAGATCTAGCCTTTCATTTTCAGCACACAATCCAATTAACAACATATAAAATAAAAGCCTGTTTTAAGAGCTGATTTTAAAAGATGGGTATATATCATTTTGTTTGCAGAGTAAATGGCTAGGTTAGATTTAATCCAGGTTTATTAATGTCCATGAAACTTGCTGTATAAGAGAACAAATACAATTATCTTTACTATGGGAATAAATGTACAATTAAATCCTAGCTTTCCCTCTTTAAAGTAACATGCTTCAAAATAAGTATAGATTTTGGCAAAGCAATGTTGCACTGTCACACAGCACATGTTTAATGGAGTTAGTTACTCCTCAGCTCTTTGTAGCTGAACTGAACTGAGCCAAAATAAGATAAGCTAACTGAGTTTGTAAGCATTCCTAGTCCATTAAAGTGGAAGCCTCTACCAAAGGAAAACACTTTACAGTTTCAATCTAAAAAGTATGTCATCTTATCAAAAAGACAATCATTCTGTCTTTTTAGAAAGCAATTAGAGCAGAAAGCAATCACAGAAAGAAATTAAGAGGGATTTGTGGTCAGATCTCCCATCACGATCACTCAGACCAGATGGATTCATACAACCTCAGATACATCCCTTTGCCTTGTCAAATCCTGGCCAGCAGCAGCTTTGGCACAGTTTCATTGAAAGAATGCAAGTGGCACTGCATTTAATAAGCAAGTTTTTAATTTACCTATTACAAAAAATGACATTCTAGGAAGATAATGAAAAGCCATTTTATTAACAAGAGAATATTTTCTCTGGTCTGAATAAACTACCCCAATGTTACACAGCCCACTTGAAATCAGGAGGGAAGATTTTTGGTTTCAGAAAAGAAATCAGGACTCTTTATATGGAAAACTATGTCACTGGAACAGCATTTGCTGCAAAATGGAGCTTTAATAGTCAATAAAGATGGAAAAAGGCACCGCTTGCTACCTCATAGCTAGCAGGTTTTCAAATCATGGAATTCATCTGTCACACTCTACTTAGCATATCTGTAGTACTTCACCCAGTAATGCCACCATGAGATAGTTATTTTAATAGTGAACAGGTAAATGAATAGTGTAAAGGGTAATAGAATGGTGAGGAAAAAGATGAAAGACCATTAAGTCAAGCCTTTTTTTTTTTTTTTTTTCTCATTTTCTGACACTGAAGAGCAAGGATTCCTCTTTAATTTGTTTTAAATGTGGAGGAATGTAAAAAAAAGGGAGATGTATTTAACGAGGTAATTTGCTTAATATAAGAGAAATCTTCAAGCTTAATTGAGGAGCAGATCTCTGGTGATGCTTGCACTTCTCAAGGATAAATAGACACCGAGAACTTTACTGCACAGATAAATGCGCATAAGGCAAACTGTGGTCCAAACTTAGAGTGATTGAGACTGTGCCCCCAAAATTCAAAGCCTTTACAGTCTTTGTTCTCCACAGGACCTGGTAAACTGTGGTCTTTGGTCAGGTAGTTCTCAAGGTTGAAGCTGCAAAGTCTGCAGCTCTCGAGCAGGCTGGCTGTGCCCATGATGCCTCCTGAGTGGGCTGTACGGAGCGTGATAGATACACTACAGTCCTCTGAGCCTCAGCAGCAGAGGCAGCAGTGGAACATGCAAACTGCCAAGGGCCTCAAGCAATTCTCCAAATGTGCATCCGTGCATTCTCCTGTTCTCCAAGTGCTTATACCAGGAAACATGGGCTGCTCCTTACCCCGTTACTCACATTTGTTAGCACAGCTGAAGCTGTTGGGAGGTTTTAGTAGCCACCACGTTTTTCTCTGAAAAGCTGTTTCCCTCAGTTCTTCAGTTCTTCTTTCCCTTAGTTTCTTCAGTTCTAGCATTAACTTGGGCCAGAAAGGCAGCACAAAAGACTACCACAGCCTGAAAGCTTGAAGCTGAAACACTCCATGTTTTGTTTTTAACCTGCCTTCAGTTGCTACTTTGGGTCACCACTCCTATTGTGCATGGAGACTGGGAGAGTGAAGGGGACAAAGAAAGAAGAGTTTTTGCATGCAGGGCATGTTTTCTAACGGAAAGCCCTAGGACACTCTTGATATGTGTAGTTCATGCATAAAATCTGCCCCTTATATATTGCTGCTGCATACATACCGCCACATTAAGCAGCCCACTAGACAGGGGGCCTGGGCCTTCTTCATAAAATAAAGTGTACTTATTGCAGAAGAGATTATCTGAATTTTGTAAGGATCTTTTGTTCATTATTGAATAGAAGAAGATAGCATACATTCAGGAAATGTTTTATTCACTATCCTTCAGCTGACTTATTTTGCTTCTTAATACATTTGTACATATTCTCAATGTAGTATTTCACATTCCATCTGCAGATATATTTTTTTGTCTTCGCAGTGTCTGTGGAATGCATTAAATAATCACTGTAAGCTATCTTTTGTTGATAACATTATCATTTTACTTCCCTGAATTATTCATAGAAAGCCAACACCGTATCACTATATTATTACAGAAAAGCAATTAAGGCAGACTGTATGATTTGAAGAAAAAGGAAATTCTGTTGCATAGAGCAGGTTGTTTCCCCTGTCCTCCGTTTAGGTCAGTGTCAGAAAACAACAGAAGTTTGCAAAGCTATTTGGGTATATATGTGGTTGTTTAGTGGTGTTACCAGCTGGATAGGGGAATAAAAACAGGCCATTTTTCTTTCCTTTTTACAACTGAGAGAACACTGAATAAAATACTCTGTAATCTAAAATACCTATCAAAGTCTTGAATATTGCTGATTTAATGAAATTGACTGGGGAATCTGAATAGACAGTCTGTGCAGGTTTTTTTGCTTAGACCAGATTTAATGTGAATATGCAAGAGAAGGGGAAGTAGGAAATGTCCCCACACAGTCTCATACAGCCAGCAGTATGGCCTGAGAGAGCCAACCTGTGAAAAAAAATCAGTCCTGTCGATGAAAAACATCTCACAAAAGCTCCCTCTTCATCATCAAAAGCTTTTGCTATGAGAAAGCATAAGTCCTGTTATATATACATACATACATATATATATATTTTACTAGTTCCTGTAGTGAATTATTCTTTCCCAGGAAGCACTGAAGAAGTTAATGAAACATTTTCTCATACTGTAGGGACCACTTTTCGGTAATACCTGTAAAACAGAAAAGGGAAAAAAGAAAAAAACCTAAGTAAAAATAAGAAAATCAAACTACACAGAAATTCTTCCTGCTCTGCCACTCTCTCTCACCTCAGCAACTGTGCCTTCTCACAACTCTATACAGGGGAAACCATAAAGCAAACTGGGATTGCATAGTCAAGTAAAACAAAAACACAACCACCAAACCCCACATAGCTATTACAGATGGAAACTGAAGTGAAGCCTTTTCCTTATGCACAACGCTGTGCTGCAGCCAGATGAAACCACAGCCCAAAGTGAATAGCAGTACAGTGAGGCTGAGCCTGTGTCCAGCACGTCCTTGAAGTCTGCAAAAATTTTCAAGCCCGTCTGGAAATCTTGCCCACTGGGCAGTGGAAATTACTGAGCAGAAAGGAACCAACCCTGTAAGCAACAACTGGGTTAAAAGATAGACCCTCTTGGCCTTAGGTGACTCTGTCCTTTTGCTAATGTGTCCTTTCTTATCACCTAAAAACAGCCCTCGTGGATGTAGAGTGCAGGAAATCACTTCTAGGTTTGCAAGAAACCCCTGTAGGTTCCATGCAAAGAAGAAAAGGCTCTGTCAAGTCAGTGCCTCTGTCATTTGCACAATGAAACAATGACCAAAGAAGCGCTATTCGCTTATTCACATTCAGCAACCCAGAGCATAAAACAACCAGGGACCTAGCTGGCAGGTTAGCTGAATATAACATGGTGGGTAATTTATTATACACAGCTCCCTAATGAGCTGTGAAATAAATTCAGATGTGTCCATTTTAGCTAATTCAGAATAATATCCATCTCTCAAATATCTGAGCTAATGATCCACAGTTTGCTCACAAATGGAAATGTCACTCCCCCAGTCTTTTGCTACTGTTTTTTATGTCAAGGGAACAGTAACAATTCTATACCTCTTCTTTGTGTCATAGAGGTACCTAAATGCTCCATCAGAGCTCAAGTTTCTGTCCTGCTTGGGACTGCACAGGCAGTCCCTTTGTGATACCTTCACTGCAGGGTGGCATTTTATCAGGATTTTGAGATAACTCAGAAAACATCTTTTGATCCAAAAACTTCAGCAAAGGCTATCCTGGCTTCTCTTCTGTATAGTTGTAATCGCTTTTTCCCGTTTAACCATAAAACCAGTTTTTTGCTAACCATGTCTTGGCAGCTGTGGGGTTTGTTTGGTTTTGGGTTTGGTGGTGGGCTTTTTTAGTTTTTGTTTGTTTTTTCAGAACTGAGAGGAACAGATATGCATTAAAGGGAAAAAAGAATACGTAGTGGTTGTGTGCTTACAACTCTCAAACGTATGTGATGGTGTGCAGCAGGTAAGATGCACATATTATTTGATGTGTCTGTCAAGAAGTATTAAATATGATGAGCCCAAGACTGCGAAGCCTCAGCTAGCTTAGCCCCGTGGTAACTATAAATTCACACACTATAAACACACAATCTTTCTCAACCCGAAAGACACTTGTACTCTGTCACACACAGTTTTGAAAGTCTCAGGTGAAGGTGATTTGGTAGACTATTATTTTTCATTAACAAGAAGCTTTCTGGATACTCATTTGCAATTTTCCCTTCCTTAATCTAGTCCAACTACTTCTAGTTACACCTTTGTGTGCTTCATTAAATCATTTCATTTCCTCCTTGGTATTTAACAATCTTCAGTTATTTGCAGACTGCTGAGCTCTGTTCTCACCCTTTGGGTTGGCTAGTGGCCAAAACTAAACTAGCCAGCTCAGATCCTCAGCAGGTATAAATCACTTTAGTACTTCTAATCTTTCTCATAGTGTATAAGTTGCCCATTCCAAGTTAACAATCTGCTCATCAATTTTAGCTCTTTCAGCTCTGACCTCTCCCTACTGATAACACAATGCCCAGACTCAGCATGATATTCAAGAAATGAGTGCACCAGAATACTAAAGGCAGCCCAGATTGCTACTGGCTTTTTCTAAACAGGTTGCAAAACAGTGGCTAATTCTGGTCACCCATGAGACTAGCAGACTCTCTGTCTCCTTCAGTATTTTCTTACCATGCTGTATACATGTGGACATTTTAATAAAATAATGGGGTAAAAATACAATTTAATAAAACTTTAGTAATTTCCATGCATAGTTCTGTAGATTTTCTCTGCTCCAATGTGTTGGTGTCTCTCGTTGAATTACGGAAAATCAGGTCTGTTTATCCGATTGAGTAAAACAAGCACCAAATGAATCTTGTTGGAGTGTGAGCCAGTGAAGTGTATGGGATTAGATGCTGCTGAAACGCAATGGCGCAATACCTGTTCAAATCTGCTCACTAGGAGAGATGTGGGGAACACCTGTGGAGTTTACAGATGTCCACAGTACAGAACTCGAAGAAGGAAGAAGTGCTGTCCCCCAGTCTGAATTATTATCTAGCAGTGCAAGGGCACTATGCAAACAGAAAGCCAGTCCTTGTCTATGCTGCTTGCATTTGGAGTATGTTGAAGAAGTGCAGGCGTGCCTGTGCTACTGCTTGCTATTGTCATGATGTGCCTAAGTTTTGTGCAATGAGTTACATTGTTCTTAGTAATTTCCCAATGACTTCAGTTGACAGAAGGAAATAGCTTCATGCTTTTGTGCTTCTGAGGACTCAGCTTCCATTCCAGCCCAAAGCAGATGTTGCTGTTTCTGCTATGCAAGGGACAGTGATGCTGAAGTTTCCTCCTAAGCATAAATACAGTTGCACAGTCCAGAGTGTTCAGAGAGGTCACTCTGTGTATGCAGCTTCTCAGAAACAACCCCACTAACAGTCTGTGAATATATGACAAATGGACATGCTATGAACAGCAATGATTTCTCACAACAGAGAAGGCAGGCAAACAGTGCTGATCACAGACATGAAAGGCATTTAACACACAGGTTTTCAATGGCCTAAATAGCAAGGTTATTTTCCTCAAGAAAGGAAACAATCATGGCTGAGGTACTGCAAAATAGAGTGAGCTGAACACAAATGACAGGAAATAGTTTTCCACAGAACTGACAGAGCTGAATTTGTGTTTAGCAAACAGGTCAGTAGCTGGGGCTATCCCAGAGGGCTGCAAATGTCAACATGGCCAAGTAGTTTCTGTGTGAGATGGAGGGAATTACATCCTACCCATTCTATCAGAACAGCAATATAAGGGACAGTGGCGTGACTGCCAGTTTCTGAAAGACAGCTATAGTTTTGCTTTCCACCCTTCCACACTAAAACTGAATACCTTTTTCATCCCATAATCTATATACATCTATTCCACAGAGGAACAATAGGATGGCTATCTGAGAATTAGCTGTGTAGAGGCTAACAAAATAAAAACTCAGACACACTGGAAATAGCACTAGTAACAAACGGTTCTTCGTGCTCATCAAAGATCAGACAGAGGACCAGATGTTTCGTATTGGACAATATTTGCTAATTAGACAATTATTTGGTATATCTTATTAAACAACAATAATAAACCATGACTGCTTTAGAAAATACTGTTCTTTACATGCAAATACAGCAGACTAAACACTGTCAGTTTCTTGAGGCAGACTAACATGTTAGAAACTGCAGGCTGAGAAAGCAGTTCCCAATGCAATGATTCTCAAGCACAGAACTGGCTGTGTAATCCTTTAAAGCTTCTCTGAGGTTGCTGTGCCTACACCATACGCATGGGAATGTAATACAAACAATTGTCCTGGTTTCAGCTGGGATAGAGTTAATTTTCTTCCCAGTAGCTGGTGCAGTGCTGTGTTTTGGTTCCAGTCTGAGAGCAATGCTGATAACACACCAGTGTTTTAGTTGTTGTTAAGTAGCACTTATCCTGATCAAGGACTTTTCAGTCTCATGCTCTGCCGGTTCGGAGGGGCACAAGAAATCAGAAGGCAGCAGAGACAGGACACCTGACCCAAACTAGCCAAAGGGGTATTCCATACCACAGCACATCATGCCCAGTATATAAACTGAGGGGAGTGGGCCTGGGGGGACCTTTTGCTGCTCAGGGACAGGCTGAACATAGGTCAATTATATTGTGTTTCTTGGGGTTTATTCATCTATTTTTATTAGCTCCCTTTTTATTACTACTACTACTACTACTATTATTATATTTTACTTTATTTCAATTATTAAACTGTTCATATCTCAGCCCGTGGGTTTTTACATGTTTTATGTTTTTTTTCCAATTCTCCTTCCCATCCAGGGTAGGAGAAGTGAACAAGTGCCAGCATGGTACTTCTTTACCAGCTAGGGTTAAACCACAACAACAGTACCAGTAGGCACCATACAGGTATGATCTGTACGATCTCTCTATATGGGCTTCATATTTTTCCTGCATCATTATTAGATGCTAGTAGCATTACAGTGGTGTTAATATTTGTCCCATTAATAATCAAAAAGGTCAGTTCTGTTCTCAGCCAGCTGATCAAGGTAGCTAAATGGTTGGTCCTGATCTATGCCAAATGTTGGTACAGCCACAGTGATCCAGAAATTCATGCTGTTATTAACCCTTGACATGAACCTCTCCCATCCCCACATAAATCTCACCAGCTAAGAAACATTCAAGACCTTTGGATGTCTTTCTAATCCAAGGATAATCCACATGAAAGTTGTGATTTGAATTCAGGTGGTTTGAGTAGTAAGAGTCCAGCCAAATTTCCAATATACCTGAAAAATGAATGAGCTAAGAGGATAAAAGCCAAGTCAATACAGGAAAAAGTTGTAATTTGAGTAGCTTGAGCAACAATTTACAGGAAGAGAAAGTTGCAAGTAAGGCCGAAAAGACAAACCTAAACCTGAGACAAGCCAGTGCTCTGCAATGCAAATTATTCTGGTCTTTAAAGGCTGTCAAAATAGACAATTTTTAAACTAATGAAATACAGGGAAAAATTAAGTATATTTTCTGTCAGAGAAGTCTTCCTTCCTAACGGGGATCTTTCCTTTGTTTTCCATCACTTAACCTGTTTTGATTCGACTGCTCACAATAACAAGCACCATTATGACTATAGGATTGATTTTTCTCTAAAATCATCCTGTGCTGTAAAATCAGATGTGCAGAGATTTTAAGCATGAACCTTGCAAGGTTTGAGGTTTTTGAGGCTTCCTGGAAAAATCCACCTTTTGGAGTGAAGTTATGCTACAGCACCAGATTTTATTAATGTCTCATTTTTGACATCCCATGAATGATGTTTTGAATGTGCATGTTGGCAAAGCAGTGTCTGTCTTAGCAGAGAATGACTGGGCCCCTGATTTTAGAAAGGCACTTCATTTTACATGTCATGATCAACTCCAGTGAGGACTTTAAACCACACACAGAGTTGTTGCCATCACTGGCAATCAAATGTGCTGCTGAGTTGGCCTCACCCCAGACTGCTTCCCCTGCCAGTGTGAATTTTAATACTTTTATGCTCTTCTCTTTCCCTCTACAATCAGCCCACACACATACACATACACATGCAGGCACTCCTTTCTCGACATCTTTACTTCTGCAATCATATATCTAATCTGAGAGTCAATAATGAAGCTAAACTGTGAGCTTTTGAGGGCAGGAATGTATTTTTTATACTGGGCCTCTGTTTTTGCCAATAACCAGCTTCTTAGTCAGGTAATCCCTCTGAAAGCTGGAAGCAGCTACAGTTGTGGCAAAACCTAAGTGGGAGTGATCACAATACAACTTTTGATATATGTACCCTACCTGGAGTATTTGTGCTGTCTTCTGTGCTGATGTATCTAAGTGTTGGGGCAGGACAAACAGTGACATGCTCTTTGCCTTCAGTTTTAAAGCAGTTTTACCTTAAGACCCTATCTATTGGGATGCAGCCACTTCAAAAAGAAGAGATTTGACAGGGCATTATCGACAGTCTCCTGCAAAGCCTGTTTTAATTAAGCTATGTTGAGCCAACTGCACTTTGAGCTTCTTATACCTTTGTTTGCTGGGTATGAATCATCTTCATTATTTGTGCTTTCATTTTTTCACTGATGGAAAAGATAGAAGGAAAGGATTCCTCAGGATTGATTAACTAAACTCTCAGCCCATTGCCCTTGATAAGTTTAAAGAGAACTGGAGGTTATAGCCATCTTTATCACTGCACATTGCACAGCCATGCAGATCTCAATCTTTCATTTTATCATAGCATGACTTTGCATTTACAGTGCATAGCTCTGCTAAAGCAGCCATCCCTTCTCTTTCCAAACAGCAGTTGCCAAGAAAGTTCTGGATAGCTACAGTATGCTGTGAAGTCTCCTTCGGCGAACATGGCTTTATAGAAGTGCTTATTGTGATCTTGAGAACATGACATTAATCATATGGGAGTTGAGATCCCTGCTTCATCCTATATTACCAGTGTGACCTTGGGCCATTCAGGTTAGGTTATAGGGACAGTCAGATCATGCCTCTTCCGAATGTTTGTGAAATTCACAGACCTGGTTTTATTCTTCACAAACAGTGCTTATGGCAAGCGTATAAGCCTGGAAAAGGCCTGCAAAGGCAGCAGGGCGTATAAGGGAAAAGCATAGTGTTTCAGGGCAAATTGGAAAAGAGATGTTGCAAAGTTCTCAGACAGCATCCTTCTCTTAGGCTTAGAGGTGCAAACCCAAGTGCAAGAGCCAATTTAGTTCAACCATTACAAACCTCATCTTGGATAAGGGATTAGTGCAGAAGTCTGCTTTAAACATTTGCAAGTAAAATTCTTTCAACTGAGTCTGAATTTTGGAAGCCAAAGTGGTAGATTGTGTCTCATGGACCAGTGGTAAAATTCTTAACTCAAACTGCCTGAGATGGAAAGCCAGCTAGCAGGGTATGAAGGTGCTAATAGACTCTAATTGTCCTTATCGTCCTCTCCTGGTGCCTCTAGCCTCCACCCATAGCCCAAAAGCTGTAAATAAGCTCAGGCTTGACCATTTGTATTCTTCTTGTGAACTGTTTTGTAGAGAGGCTTTGGGCCTAGTCTTGTTCTCTGCTGAGCCTGACTTACCTGCCAAATTTTCCAGCTTGCTCTGGGAGTTGTTTCATCCCTCCACGTTTGTTTGATGGTCACTGAGTTGTTGTTGGACTTGTTTTGCCACCAAGCCTGCCCTGCCTATGGTGGCTGGCAGTGTGCCCCACACTGGTGAGGCTAACCTGTGCACCCTGGTTTGTCCTCCATGGAGCAGCCCTGTTCTCCCAGCACCCTGCTGCTGGCCTCCTGCCTCCAAGGTAGGTGCCATGTGCACTAGCGATGGGTCAGACTGGCTGAGCACCCCTTGGAGCATGGGGTCTGCCCATGCCACAGGTACTGAAACTGGTTTTGGTGCTGACAGCTTAATGCTCCTTGCAGGGCTGTGTGTGGTGTGAGATCCCAGAAAACACAGCTGGGGAATGCACGGGGCAGGGCAACACAAAGGTACAGGGGCCTTAGTTTGCAGTAGGGAGGCTTGGGTGGCTTTGTGAGAGCTGCCAGCCCAAGCTTGGGGACTTGGGTGTCCCTGCACTGGAAGGTGGCAGAGCAGGGGTTCTAAGATAAGCCACCGACACTGGAAAAGACTTGGGTGGATAGCTCTCTTTGGGGAACAGGTACCTGTTTGAATGACAGTCCTGTGCATTTCATGTGCTGGCTACTTCTCTAGTGAAGGCAACTGATCAGAAAAGGGTCTTTTGGAAGGTTTAAGGACCTCTGGTTTTGTGCTCTTCCTTTTGTTGAGCTTACTTTAGTGACACTAATGAGATGGCCTGATGGATCTGATGGAGCATTGATTCCATCTCCTGGTTGTAGAAAGAAAGAGCTGGAGTAAGATTTTATTGCCACTGTGAAGCTTTGTAAGCCTCTTTCTTCAAAGCAGTAAAGCAAACCAGAAAGGAATTATAAAGAACAAATGCATGAACTGTGCTTTTTCCAGAGTTTAAAGGTGAAGTTGTACAAATATCAAAAACTAATTAAGCTGACTGTGTGATATTTAGTTATCTTAGATCCTAGGAGAAAAATCAATTTCTGCTGCACTGAGCTAAATTACATTTTCATACTGATTGACACAACCAGACTTTGCTTCTACTTGTCTTGCAAAAGTAACCATTATCTGACTTTAATTCTTGAAACAGGCTGATGAACTTCTGCAGTGATGCTATTTTAGCACTATATTGATGAACACTTTGTCTAACAGTAACACTGGTCTCAAAGATCTTATATGCGTATTACATCACTTTTTCAACTAATTGCAGTTTTGAAAAGGGCATTATTTTTCCTAAGTGAAACATTATTTTTAAGTTGTACAAATAGGCTGTGCTGATACCAGCTTCCAGGTGCAGCTTTTTGTGCGAGGTATGCACAAAAAACTTGTTTCCATCCTTAACTGCAGTCAGATTTTAAAACAAAGTTTTAAACCCAGTTGGTGCCTGGAAACCAAGCACAACGCATGTGTGAATTGCACGGCTCCTTGCATCTCCCCCAGCTGACACCAACCAGCTAGCTGCAGGAAGATGAGCCTCAAATCATGACTTCTTATCAGCTAGAAACCCCAAATTTGAGGATGTGACATCTGCTACTGCTTGGCAATGGTGCCACAGTGCAAATACCCGCTGCAGATCATTACTCATTGCTGAGCTTCAGAGGGAGGAAAAGGAGCAGTAGGTGTCCAACTGGTGACCAATCCTCTTCATTGCCAAGTTGCAGTACAGCACCATGGCACATTTCAATTCCTTTGCTGAGAGTGGCTCAACAGCTACAGAATTTGAGAAGCTGCTGAAGAACAGGATCCCCATTTCTGATCTCATTTTAAGGGTAGCCAGGGCTTTCAGCCTCTGAAAATCAATTCCACCAACAGTGCATACTCCTCCTCCAGCACAAAGGAAGAGAGGATTCTTGTACCTGTGGATGAAGTTGACATTGTTGGGGAAATGCACGGAGGATGCAGTGCATTGTTCTTTATTGAACTAGGAAGATGTCCATGAGTGAGTGGTAGAGCACTAAAGCATTTTTGGATGATAGCAAAACTGATTTCCTGTTATGAGAGAAGTTCTGACCTTTTTTGCTTGAGGGGGAATATACAGGAAGGTTAATCTGCAAATATTATCTTGCTATCTTGATGTACTTTGTAATGATCTCTTGATTCTCTTAAGAAGATCACTTGATCTGTTAAGACAATTTTGAGAATCCCCTTGATTTCTATGTGAAGCAGGCACACCTGGAACTGCCCAGGCTTTCTTGTCTGAATAATTTTCTACATGCCTGTCTCCTTCCACTCATTCACACTTCTCATGGATTCCTGGTGATCTCTGTAATGGAAATTGCATGTGGCATGTCTTTCACACTCATGGGCTTATCAAGGTAAAGCTGACAAGCCCTCTCTTCTCGGTCTCTGACTCTGCATGACAACCTGTACTAAGTCTTGGCTGCTTCCAAACAGACGACAACTTCTGTTTCCCAAAAGACCAGGGATGCTTTGTTACACTGATAAAGTGCTGTCACAGAGTGCTGGGGTTAAGTGCTGCTCAAAATATACCCAAAGCAATGGGAAACTGGCACAAGAAATTGAGAGGGAGAAAGGAAATTTTGGGCTAGACCCAAGTACTGTGAACAGCTTGGTCACCCTGTGGGGAGAACTGCACAAATTCAGTGGACAAGCTTAGGATAGCAGACAAAGGTGAATGCACACAGTTTGCTTAGGTCACAGCCATGTGCTGTGTCTATCTGCTTTCCAAAGTTTTAGATAGTTTTGCTAAGCACTGTGAACATTTGGTTATGGAAAGCTGGGCCCAGATGCTTCGCATAAGAACTTCAGTCTAGTGAGTAAGAATTGCCTGACCCAAGGGAGAAAGTGTAAGGCTATGTCCTCATCCCCCTTTTTTGCACTAAGTAGCAGATGTGCATGCATTGGTCCAGTTCTGTGCTTCATGGAAGGCCTGATACATATGAGTAGGGGAGCAATACTATCTCCTGACAAAAATGCTATTAGGACAGCAACTCCAGACTTGCCAATGTGGACAGCCTCTCTGCCAGGGGTAAGGACCTTTAACCAAGGTATGACAAAAGGAAGTGGAGTGAAAAAATGAGCCTGTTTTCCCCAGCACCAGTTGGAGCCCATGTACCCTGCAGACTGAATAAATTCTGTCTCCAGCGTGCTGAGCAGACTCTTCAGAAGTCAGTATTATTCTGCTGTGCCACTGATGCCTACCAACACATGCACTGGTGTTTTCCCTCAAGGTATTTGCATTGATGTCACCTCGAACTCTGAATGTAAACCTGCACACTATCTTGTATAGTGTACAAATAGGTGAATACTCTGAGCTGCAGAAAAGTCCCTTTCAGTGTGGGTTCATACTAAATTAATCTCACCTTTATTTTTTGCATGATCTTCATTTAAAAGGTACTAAAGTGATAGCATCACTTTCGGACAGCACTACTTAAGAGTTCCATTATGTAATGGCTGGCTAAAAACCTTTCTACTTATTTAGGTCATTGTTTCTAAATACTGCAGAAAGAGGTTAAAAGGCCATATCAATTTGCAGGGTGTTTTCTTCTGCAAAAGCCTGTCCTTCCTATCCTATCTTTATCCCAAACAGTGTTCATTAAGGCAGAGTTCCATTTCCTTTATGAAGACTGAGGTAAATGCTCTCCTAGGTATAATTTGAAGAAAATCTCCCAGATTCACTGAGTATTATGACAAAGACTTCTTACTTGTTTGGTTTATTCTTTCATTTTGGGTAGTTCTAATTTTTAAGAATAAAGTTTGTAAGACCCATTAACAAATACAAGATATTTTGCAGATAATGTTGATGGAAAAACCAGCAAGCACTGGGATAAGCAGAAAGGGTAGAAATAAATGAGGTAAAGACATACAAAACGTAAGTAGCCTTCAAAGATCAAGAGGTTGTGGTGGAGACAGATAAATAGTGGTGGAAGTACAAGCTGCTGATGCAAAACTGTAAGAGAAATGATTCCTACAGGGATGACAGTGGCCCTTTCCTAAATTACCACCTTACATGGCCTCTGTTAGAGCTGACTCAACTTGCAATCTGTTATTTTAATCTCATGCCAACATTAGGTACAGGGCAGAGGGTGGCCACTGACTTTTCTGATGGGGGCCATAAGAAGGATGGTCACAGAGCAAAGCGAGCAGTCTTTCTCCTGCTTTAAGCTATCCTCCAGCCTACCAAGGGCACTTGCTCATATTCTGCTCAGTCAGTTTAGAAATAGTTAGTACTCAAGGACTAAATTTCCACTCAGTTTAATTGAGAAAGGCTGTAGGGCTTTACCGCTATCATTGTTTAGCAGTTATTTTTCCTGAAGCAGCAATTATCACTGCCAATGCAATTCAGTGGGTAATGGAGGAAGTCAGGATTGTATATGCTTCAAAACCTCCCAGGTGCTACCTACCCGTGACACTTATTTCTGAGGCTTCTATCCTCCATTTTTCCAGACAGAATTAAAAAAAGAGCTTTCCCTGGTTTGAACCTCTAGCTCATCTTTTACCTGTATCTCTGAAGGAATGCTGGGCAAGAAAGGGAACTAATTCAGAGTTGAACAAGAGTAATTACAGAACAAAGGCAAAAAGTCTTCTGCACTCACTAATTTAGCCCTCAGGGGAGCTAATGAAATATCAAAATAAGGGATTAGATGGTTAAACTCATGGGCAGGTAAGATTGTTAGCAATTGCATTGTGGACCAGGTAAGTTTTTTTGGTGTTGTGGGGTTTCTCTTGTGTGTATTTAAAGATGGTGGGATTGAGGCCTCAGTAAATCCAGTAGTCATCCTGCACTGAGTTATTTGTACTGAGATGCTTCCAGTTTTCCCCTTGAGGTTCTCATTCAGAACTTGGATCACAGCCCTTAAACAGAAGATACTCCTATGACAGTCGGCCACACTCTGAAGATATTTGCCCCAGTCCTTGAAACATTTTAGTTTCAGATACTGGTCATTTACATTTGCCATTAAGATTCTGCATATAAAGAGCTAATAAACAGTTTAATACATTCTTCATGAAGTCATAAAATCCAACAGAGCAGCAAGTTGTTTCTATCTGTGGCCTGTAACCATCTGCAGCATCTACTGATTTATAAATGTCTAGAGATAAGTGGCATATGTGATAACACTATATACTCATTTATTGACTTCATACAGCCCACTGGAGAATGTTCCTTTGATATGAAGTTGAATCATAATTTTATAATTTATAATTTTATTCATTTTATTAGATAAATTAATTTCAATTTACCATCTAGATAAACAGAAGTTACAGTTGTAGAGTTTCACTGGCAATTCATTGCTGCTTTTGAACCAAAAGGTTAGAAGAAATCCCTGAACCATGCATAAACACATGCAATGAACAAACTTGCTACAAACCCTCTAATAGAGAAAGAATAAATTATCAGTCAAAGAAAAATTGCCACCTTTGGAAGAAAAGGCTTTGTAAGGCAACAGCAAATCTCTTACCAAACTTAGTGAAAAAATGTAAAAGTAATGAATTATCCAGGCAATATCTGGGATTAATATTGCAAAATACAGGGCTTTCGTGGTGTAATTATTTTGTATGCCCTGCTTATCTCTACTCAGTACTACAGTGTTAGATTCCTTTAATCAATTAAATAGGTACATTCCTGATGCAAAACAAATTAAGTGGAACAACTTTGGACAGGATTTGCTTGTTGATTTGTCCTGCCTTCAGACTGCAGTGTGCTAATGCAAGTCTGCCATCAAGTGGTACAACAAAATAGAACTTGGCAAAGAACAACTCTAGTTTAAGCCTGGAGACCAGGTGTTCCCTGAATGCCACCTTTTTATGCATAAATAACAAGTGACAAATATTGATAAGCCACCATAACACTAGGTGGGAAAGAGCTCTGTGCCTGGGATTATTGGGCACATAACTACAGGGGCAAATATCTATTAACAAGCTTCAAGGCTCTTCTAATAGGCTTATATAGAAACCTAACCTTTTTGAAGTCTGTCAAAGGCTCTAATAATCACAGAGTGTGGTGTATGCCCTATGTAACAGAACGAAGCAGCTCCTGAATGACCCTTCTGAGTAACTGATGAACATCCTGGCTTGCTCAGATGATGCTGATTTCAATGTACCTCAAGTCAGCCCAGAAGGGAAGCTGCCACTGCCATCTGGGGCCTACTGGTAGTGCCTGCTTGGTGCAAGACCCGTGGAGGCACCAGGAGATCCTCCATTCTCCTGCTCTATTGCTCCAGCCATGCCGTTGCTGATGGCTCAGAAATGTCCGATTGGGATTAGGGATATGAAGGGATTAATTTAGGTACATGAAGAATTCTTGTTGAGGATTTCTTAGAAACCTACACCCTTTCCATCATCAGACTACCTCAGTACCTTAAATTTCAATACATGCCTACGTCACTATGAGAAGTCTTACTGCTTTGCTGTTTACAAGCGAGGTAACTTGAGCACATGCAAAGTAAAGTTCATACTTCAAGAGCTGCTAAGATGCCTGTACTCAGTAAAATCACTAGAAATTGACTGTCCCTAAATACATTTATAAATATGGTATTAGGCAATATGCCTCAGCATGCAAGTACATGCATTGTACAAACACAGTTATCCTAAGCGAGTGGGTGGTAAGACCAAGAGCGTCATAAAGTGAATCTGCTAGTTTTCCCTTGAAACTCATATATATATATATATATATATATATATATATATATACACACACACACACACATGTATGTTAAGGTAAAGGTTCATTAAAATTGTTGAGACAAATTTGCCTTGCAAGCCAGGCAGAATCTTCTGACCTTCACTCTTGAACAAAATTTCCCCTTCATATTGTCTGATGCCAAACACATCTCAACACTGCCTCCTTCATTTGATGAAAAAGGCAGTGCAACTGTAAGACAAACAGCATGGTTAGTGGGTAGCCACAGCTGTGCTGAAGTAGATGTATGAAATAACAAAATAGGAAAATGTCAAGGAAAAAGAACAGTCTGAGCAAGAACTGAGGGATTGTTTGGAGAGCATCAGTAAGTTGTGGTTAGCAACACAGGCATTTTTTAATCGGGACCGCAGTCATGTGTTTCCTAAGAACAAACAAAACAAACCTTTCCAAAGCAGCTTGTTCTCACTGTCAAAAGCACTAGGGAACATCCAGCTTTCCTCTTTTTCACTGACTGTGAAGACTTACACTCAGTGCAGTTATCCATGGTCAGCTGAGCTGGGATATCTGTCTGTATTTGTGTTCTTGCCCACAGCCAACCTCCCCTGGCAAAAAAGTCACAGAAGCATAAACGGGGCCCTCATTTACTCCTTGGGGAGCATCTGTAACACTGGCATGCTGAAATAGCCAGGTGTGGCATTCTCTTTATTGTCAGTATTTACATGGAGCTGGGGAGATGGGAAAGCACAGGAAGACAAGCATTGGCAATACACGGTATGTCAAATAGAGGAATGTTGCTTTTAGCAGTTAAATGGCTGGAAGAAAAAAATGAGACTTTGCAAAGATTTTAAGTGACCATATTAGCATGCTATGGGATTTGTAGTCCAGGAAAATCAGAAAAAAACAACCACAAACCAGATGGAGTTTCAGTATTAGTATCATAAAGCAAACAGTAAAACATATTGAAACCTACTGCATACTGTGGACTTTCTAAATTGCCAAGGAACTGTGACAGGGAAAAGTTCATCAGAAGACAATGTGAAGAATGAAAGGTAATTTAGTAGGTGTGTACCCAATTACCTGGGAAAGCAGGAAAAGGACAAACAGAGCATTAACTAAAAATAAATAAACAGCTGAAAGCATTTGTGATTAAAATTGCAGTTATTCTCTCCTCACTTTAAATGCTGTTGGAAAAGTAAACCTGCTGGTTGGTGAAGGTATGGCTAGGACACAGGAGGCTTGGAAAGTAACAAGTGAAAAGCAGAGGCTGTGCTTTAAAGCGTTCAAAGTAAGTGAACGTCAGGACTTCCCAGCCTCTTCCAAGAAGCTGCCTACCGCACTACCACGGTGAGCAATCCTTCTGCCTGTTGTGCTCAAGTGACTGCAATGCTGGTTCATGGAAAAGGCAATTTACCTCTGCTCTTCTGTTTTCTTTCCTCTTTAAAAGGCAGACCTTAAACGAGCTTTTCTCTCCCCCGCTGTGGATAATATGATGAATAGTCCTATACAGCCAGACTGGCCCAGGCTCTGTAGGAGTCAATCTGTTGCTGCTAACAAATTTGTATCAAATCTGTACCAAAGAAGGGTCATCAAAGCTGAAGGCAGCATTAGAGGCAGCATCACATATGTACTCTTGGTCTTGCAATATTTGCTATAATCCCTATGCTGAGCCTGCAGAATCAAATGAAAATACTCCAATTCATACAAAGCTACTTCCCAACAATGTATTATTAAGCAGAAGCTTTCAAGCATCTCTGTGCATGCAAACCTTCCTCAGGGAAAGTGGGCCCAGAGTTCAGTGAGACTAATGGTATCTATGTACAGGCTGAGCCACTGTTCAAAGGTTCAGAGGATCAGAGCTAATGGTGTTAGAAATCTAAGTGGCAGTGAAGTATCTCAGAGCAGTAAAATGGAACTTGTCCACCTCTTTTCACTGTCTTAATTATGAAGCTGACTTAAATCAGGTTTTAATTGAATTTACTTTTTCCTTTCACCTGTTCTTCAGTTTTCTTATTTCAACTTCTAAAGCTTCTCCAATTTCCAAATTGATTTTCTCATAATTAGTTGGACAATTAACTGTAACTTAGTAATAATGTATCAAGTATGCTCATTATGCAAATATCTAGATATCTAAAATATAGCACACATGGATTTAATAACAAGGCCTTGCTGTGGATATTACAGAACTCTTCTTCACTTGCACTAAATATTTGAAAGGCAAATGTTGGGATTATATTTCCTTTCACAGACCTCATAGGGTTTTGAAATATGGTGTAGAATAAAATTACTGCATTGATTGGAGACTAAAAAGCTCTTGAAGAGATTTGAGGAAAAAAAAAAAAGTGAAAATGGTTTTGAAATTTGCATGACTCTTCCAGGCTGGTACAATGGTCCCTTGATGCCAGTATCACTATGCAGCTTAAGGAAGTTGTAGGGAACATCACAGCCAGCAATGCAAACTCCCTCTGGCAGTGTTGTTCAGTATAGTAAGCTTTCTAGGCTGCTTTATTGGTGTAATCCTAATTCTGAATATCTCCATTCTTCAATTCTTTTTTCCCCCATTAAAGCAGGACAGTAGTTCAATTACCAGAACGTGCTCAGTACACAGTACAGGAGAGGGTATCTGGTGTGTGTATCACTGCCAACAAAAAAGGACCAGCAGAGGCCATGCTGACCACTGAGTCCAGTTCTCTGTCTTCACAAGACAGCAAGCAATAGCCTATTATTGCTGAAAGGTCTGTAGCCCATCCCTTTCATGTATATCAAACCCTACCTGTGAGCCATAAACCATCCTATAAGTTATGATGGTGGCTCCTGGTTTGTTTGAGGTTTGTTGGGGTTTTTTTTCTGTAACTGTCAAAATTACAGCACACTGCATGAAAGAATGAATACAAATTTAAAAGGTCTTGGAGATCTGCAGTAGCCTAGCTGCTTTTTCTCTGTTAATTATCCCCTCCCCAGCAGCTTTCTAACTTCATAAATTGGATAATTCTTTTTGCACATTAGTGCATGTCCTAAAACACTCCTGAAAATATAAAATCAGTATCTTCCCATCAGACCCTTACCAGCTCAGCTATACCAAATCAGTTTACAGTTCTACATAGTATATCCTGTTGTGCATCAGCCACATTATTAAATCATTCTTTCTGCTCTTACTTTTGTTGACAAACTCCCCTTCTAATGTACTATTTCTGTACCTGTTCTATCACTTGCATTCCTACAGCACTTCTGAGAAACAGCCATGTTGCAAGCTCCTTGTAATTTGATTGTTTTCCTTTATTTTGATTAGACCGATGCTTAGGCTGATGTGAAGTGCCACAGCATTTTGGATTGAATTAATTATATTATGACAACAGGTAATGTTCTGAAAATGCAAGTACAAAAGGAGGAACAATTTTACTTTTAATGACCTTGGTGTGGGTAGTTCTTGTTTCCATGCTCCATTCTTTTGTCTTCCCTCTTCATTCGTACCTCTACTGACCCACGGGACGCTAATACTTCATATATAGAGAACCAAAGAACCATAAATGGCAGTTCTTGTCACTTAGTCTCATTTTAGAGTCCCTCCTAGGTCTATAATTAGTGTCAGTTCTGCACTTCTACCTTTTTTGCTGCTGTTTTCCTATCTACTTTACCATGAGCCACTCAGAAGAAGGTGAGGACACTGAACTGGAAAAACTTTGAAGAGTTATATGGCAGTTTTTGTGATGGGCTATTTTTATTTTCATGGCTCTTTGAGAGGCAAAGCATTGGAAATACCTGGCTCGCAGTTATTTGTGAGTAATGTTAAAATGTCAATCATCCTGACTAGCTGGAAAGCTTGGAAGGCCATTTTCTGTTTGGAAATAAAGTTGTATCAACATCTTCTTTAAGAACAGGGATTTTTCCTGAATGCTTGATTTCAAACTTGCCCCCTTGAGCCCACCCTGCCAAAGGTTCAGTTCTTCCTCCCACGGGTGGCTTCCTTTGTGCATTGCTCAATGCTTTGGTTTACTAATGAGAAGAAAAAAAGTTAAGTAATAATACATTCCCTAGGGTTAATGCTGATAAATCCTTAGCAGCTTTTGATGGGATACTGAAATCAAACTATTTAGCCGAATTCTATTGTCATATCCACCTGTGAAGTCTAAAGTCCTCCACTGAAGTCATTGTGGATCTATTTTGGTATTTACAAGATAAAAATCTGACCTCTTACTGCTACACCAGCAATACACTTTGTTAGTTCAGTCACTGTCTGCTCTCATGCTAAGCATACAATATCTTACCTTAATCACATCAGGATAAGATATAGTGGCACTCAGTACATGGAATTCCCTAGCATCTGTGGTGACAGTCATGTGAAACAGTTCTGTTGCAGCCTGGCCATTAATAGTGTCCTGTGAGTAACACCAGTGAAAGGAAAGAGAAAAGGACATGTGATACTGTGATACAGTATGATGATTATAAAAAACATAGAATGGTCTGGCTTGGAAGGGATCTTAAAGATCATCTAGTTCCAACCCCCCTGCCATGCCGCCTTCCCCTAGACCAGGCTGCTCAAAGCAACTTTGGCTGCACAGGGTGTCATGTGCCAAATAGTACTTTAATGCGTAAGAATATCACCTCCAAAACAGGCTTTTTGTGTAGCAATTGCTGATCAGTCATGAATGTGTGCCTGCTGTTTTGGGCTACTCAGCCACCCACGTGTCTCAGAGGCTGTAGCTATAATGTGATCACTGGTCTAGCATTTGCACATCCATTTCAGGTCATCCTTATCAGTATGCTCTGTGATATTCGGGGAGGAAAAAACATGTTTAACCAATGCTTATAGCACAGTTTCTCTGAAGAGTTGGTGTGCTCCCATTCTCCCTGTTCTGGGAGCAGTACTGCTGCACTACCAACCTTCAGAAGGCATGCAGCCTAGCTGCTTGAAAATCACCAGCTAATGCATCCGATAATGAGATCGAGGGCTTTGTCTGACAAATAAAATCCCAGTGTTTCTTTTCATTGACTATTAACTGTAGACAGATGCCACTTGCAAGTGTCTTTCTGCAGGGCACAGAAGAGGTGATGGCTTTAAAGAAAGCTGAAGCTTTGCATGTGGGAATTGCAGGAACTGGCACAGGAATGAATGTCTTTTCTTCCTGGTTGTGATAATTAGCCGCCTAACTACTTTTCATAAAATCAAATGTCAAGTCTCCTGGAGGGGAAGAATCCATAATACTTGTGATAATGTTGTGAGATCTGGCATCAACTACTGTGTTGATAATGGGTAGGTCTTGCTCTGCAGGTGGGATCCAGGCCACAATCCAGGCAGACATGGCAAGCACATGGGTATGCTTTGCAGGGTGGCTGGTGTAACTTGCTGATCTCTTGATGCTGGTGTTGTAAAATGCACCTGCTTGGCTGATGACTTGCTATGCTAAGAGATCTGAAGCTGTGCTGGGAAGTGAAGCTTGAATTTCTTTTTGTGTGCTTTGTGATGCAACTCTTGGGGAAGAGGGTAACAGACCAACCTCAGATCGGTGCGTGGGTACTTATAGGTGATGAAAAGATTGAGGTCTGAGTCTGAATTGCAGAGCACAGGAATGTAACCCAAATGGGAGTCTCAGAGGGGTCTGGAGGAACTGCAGTAGTGATGGTTCAAGATTTCTGCATCTCCATGGATGGGTGTTTTGTCAGAGCAGGTGCATTTTGTTAAAGCAAATCGAATGACAGACAACCAAGAGATGCAGACATAGAGTTTCTGTGCAAACTAAGCAGTTGCTACAGGGTCATGACTTAGACTTCTTGGTAATAAATATGAATAGTGTACTCTGAGCACTGTTCCTGCTGCTTTAGAGTACAACCACTCCTCCAAACCCTCGGAGCTCTGAAAACACTTGCTGCCTATGTATAGGAAATGTAGATTGTATTTAACAGCCACTGAACTGTGACAGTGAGTGAAGAAAGGAGCTGGGACCATTCAGCATCTGACTAAGCACATGTATAGATACAACTTGAAGAATCTGTCCAAGGACTGAAAAGAAGTCAAGCCCATTACATCTCTATATAGATGCCATATCTGTATTCACATGGAGCTTGATTCTGAGGATGGCTAAATTCATTCAGCTACTTAAAGAAACCTGCATACTTGTAGTGTCTCTGGAAACCAAGTTATTTCTGTCAGTGTCTAAAGATCCACAGGTTTTAAAGTTTTTGGTGATATTCTGATGCTACTCAGATGTTGCTGATATAAAAGTCCTGCATATGTCAGAAATACTGTGACAAATATATTTAAAGTAGTATAACTCCTGGAAGATGTGTATATAATGCAGAAAGATGTGATAAATCTTTATTCAATTTGATTTATACATGAATCTAGCCTGTATAAAGGAATTTGTATTCATCAGGCTTTGCTTTCAATAGTAACAAGGCATTTATTCATACTTCTCTTGACTGATGTGGAGTTTCTCATATCTGCCAAAGGTAGTAAAGCACAGTAATAAGGGATTTGGCATTTGAATGCCAGCAGTTGCATTAGATGTGTGGGGCAAGAAGTGACAGACAGCAGAGCTTGTCTGGGAATTTTTCATCTTCAAGACAAATCCCACTGATGTTGAGAGAAAACTGTACCCAACTCCATCTTCACGTATAGCAGTCTCAGGGCAAGTTTCAGGTCCTTAATGTAAAATTACAGCGGATGTCAAGCACACCCATGTTTTATTGACACAGAACTGTTAACAAGGAATACTATTTTTGCACATTATATCCATAGGGCATTAAAGTGGGAGACTGAAGGAATGCAATTAGTTCTACTAAACACAAAGCTGATGGAGGTGTGAACTGGCAATAATGTAGAAAAAACTGGAGGGTTGGGGTGGGGGGAGAACCTTGATTTAGGTTAGGAAGTCAATACTTTTAGATTTAAAAAAATCAACTATTAATAGTGAGGCCAATTAACAACTGAAAATGTGTGAGAATATTTGCTTGGTTTTTACATTACTTGATGGTCTTAGATCAGATGTGTATCTGTTTGAGCATTGTGTTATTAAGTAACAGGAATATTTGGGCTCTCTCGTGCCCTTCAGTTTGTAAAGGAGATCAAATGAAAAGGTATGGTTGACCTTAATATTTAACACTTTTGGAATTTTCTTCTGGCACAAATCCACCATCTTCACAAGAGCTATGCTAGCAGAAGGTGGGTCTAAAGGTCCCCTGCTTGTTCCAATGAATCAGAGAGGTAAGTATGAAGAGCAGGAGGTTTTAGTAATTGAACTCTGGAGCTCAAGAAGAGTGGGGTCAAGGATTCCCTTTTGCCACTGTGAACACCACTCAGACAGTTACACAAATGCACAAAATCATCTTAGGACATACACCAGTGAGGAGTACGTACTCTATGGGAACAGCCATGTGATTGTGTGAGTATGGGGGAAGGAAAGAAGAACAATGACAGCAAGGGAAGGTCAACATCAAAATGGCAAAGACAGGAGAAAAAGGAAGATTAAGCTCAAAGGACATACTAAAATCAAGACATCCAAACTCCATTAACTCTTGCTATCATTACAAAAAGGCTGATTCACTAACCACCATTTATTTTGATGTCAGTTTTGCTTGAGCCTTAATAATGAGGTGGGAGAGAAGTTTGCCTTTAAAATATCTTTGCACAATCAACATGGTTGGGAGATAATCACTTCTTGAAGAGCTGAAGATGTTCCTGGAAACCTCAGAGATTTAATTGAGGCCTTCTGTCATTAAATTCATATTACTGTGCAATGGAGCTCTGCAACAACCTAGATTAAAATGAGTCATCTCAGTAGAAGCTGGCATCAAGATGGATCCTATCGATATTAGCATAATGAAGTCTTTCAGATAAACATTCAATTAGTTTGAAACAGCAATGGAATGGCTTTGTATTAGGAGAAGCAGAGTAGTGTTAATATTGTCTGGTTTTGTGTTTGCTGAAAAGTCTGCTCTTTCTGGGTGTAAGTTTAATTCTTAATAATGTCCTCACTGAAAAGCATATAAGATATGAAATTCTCTATGGATTTGAAAGTTAATAATAAAGGATTGATTTAAAGCTCAACTGGCTTGCCCTTTCAAATTCCAGAATGAAAGACATTAAGAGCAGAAAAAGACCAAGTAAAACAAAGACCAGAAAATCCACACCACATGTACGCTTCCCTCACCCCTATTCAGGCACAATTACCTATGTCTTGCCTGAAGTAATAGCACTTTAATTTTTGCAGCCACAGATGGAAGAGTGCATAATATTAATTGCTAGTGGAATTAAATGACTAGTCATCAGAGAAATGCTCAGGCGGAGAAAGAGCGGTGTGTATCTTCATAGCCCAAAGTGCAATGAGAAGGCTCCCGTGGCTCTTCACTAGACTGATGCAGGCTCCAAAAATATGTTTATTAGCTCACATATAGATGTCACTCAGCAACTTAACTCTTCAGGTGACACCTTCTTGGGTAATTGTAATAAAAGACTGGACTGCAAGTAGGTACTTGAGGTTTTCCACAGAAAACAGTTTCTTTAATATAGAAAGTGGTGTTTCCGCGGGATATAAGCAACTCCCTAGATTTGTTTATTTTTTTCTGTAAACTTTGGGTTTACAGAAAAATGCATGCAGAAATGTTGTTGACCTTCCCTATTGCATCCTGCTTGCTCCAGTTCATTTGAGTATGACTCTCTTGTGCCCTGTAAACTCTAAAATCAGATGGACCTTTGTAGTTCATCTGATACTCATACAAATGGGATGCAGATGCTCTTAGTGCTACACGGTGTGACAGAGGAAAAGCCAGTTAAGGAATGGTGATGCTGAGGGGAAAATGCTAGTCCTTGTAACAGTACTTGTGGTTTAAGTGTTGTTTTCCTTCCCCCCCCCCCGCCCCCCCCGAGATATCTAGCATCCTCAGAAACGATTCACTTGTGTTTCAGTCAGGCAGGAGGACTTGTGCAAGCCTGCAGGCATCACTAGGTGGTGCAAGCAGACCACTAGCTCCAGCACCACTCCTCTTCCAGCCTGAAGGAATCCCCACATTTGCAGGAATGGATTTGTTTGTGGGTTGGTTTTTTGTTTGTTTGTTGGTTGTTTTTTGGGTTTTTTTTTTGTGTGTGTGTGAAAATCGCATCTTATTGTTTTTATATTTTAAACAAGCTTTTATTTGAATGTTTTCAGCAAAAAAGATACTGTTAAAAATTCTTGTACAGACCAGTTGACTTCATTTTCTTTTGCTTACCAGCTGTTCTTGAAACACTGACAAGCTTACAAATCTCTTGACTAAGTGCCTGTTTTTAAGTAGGGTCTATTCAAAGTGAGAAAAAGAGGCAACCAGTGACCACACTGAGGTGACTAAGCCAACTAGACTCCAAATTTTAAAGGTTATTGAGTTCCTATAGGATGTGAACAATTTAACCACCTGAATTCTGTTGTCTTGATATTTCAAATGGATTAAACTCCATCAGTTTCTTCCCCTAGTAGAAGACTTGCCAGTGGCAATAGCTCTAATAGCAATTTCAACTGTATTTGTCCTACTTAGTCATAGTGAAAATGAGTGAAAGAAAACAAGGACAAAGGTGGAAGAAGCTCTAGAAATGCTGCACAGAATCCAGACTTCCTCTGTGTCAGCTAATTTTTCCAAAACTTTGGAATGGGATAACATTACTTTGGTCAATTTAGGTTAGATATCTTAGGTTAGAGATCTCTTCCTGGAAGGCTGGTTTTGGGTTAGGGTTAAGGTTCACTCCAAGACAATTTCTGAACAGCTGTTGGAATTAAAAAAGAGTGAATAGGATGTTCCCATTAGCCTCTGCCTTGGATAGAACTTTATTTCTATATTTATGTGCTAGGTCTGGCAACATCCGTCCCTTGACAAGTATGAACTGTGTTCTCTTCACAGGATCTTTCACAGGGTACAAAGCAAAACATTCCATCTCAAAAGTTAAAAGCTGAAGAGGGGCTATACCTTTCATAGAGCAGCTGTCCGTGAGGAAAAAAAAGCATTTTTGATTACCATGGCCAAACTCTTCTGCTCCTGACATGTGAAAGTATTCTTCTGAGAATAAAGCGGGACCTGGAGTACCTAACAAACCATCTGGGGGTCAGAAAAAGGATGTGGTGTTGACACTCACTTTAAGGAACAAAGCAAAGAGTGGTAATTTATGTAAAATTTCAGCCCTTTAGGATGCAAAAAGAATCTGTTCACATATAGAAACTTGCTCCTTGATTGAGTTGTTTCATTAGCTGTATGAAATCACACAAGGAAACACTTGGGAAACCAGTGAGATTTAGAGGCAAAGAGTGAATTCTAAGAGATTATTTGAAGGTTATGTGGTAAAATGCTCAGTTTCTTCAACTAATTAGGGCTGCTGGGACTGTTGGGGAATGTGCAGTTTCTAGGTCGTATTAAGTCTAAGAAGCTTTTTTAGCCAATTGAAAATTAAAGCTTGGCTGAACTGCTTTTGCAATGCAGCTATTTTCCTATTAGGTTATCTATCTTCATTTAAGCATTTGGTATGCTTAGCAACCAAATAAGGTAGAGGCAGAAACCAACTACACCAGTTTATTAAAATCTGAAGTTCATCTTTCCTTCCCCTCTTGAAGACCCCTCAAGTAATTTTGAACTGTAAAACTTTGTATATACAGAACCAATGTTTAAAATGTACTTGTTCAGCTGCACCTTATGACAACTGCTACTGCTGAATTTCCTGTACTCTGAAAACATGACCAAAAAGTCATGATGGCCTGATCCGGGGCTCTGTTCATCTCAAAAAGCTGATTGCCTCAGTAGAGGATGTGACCCAAGATTTCCAAATGGAAGTTTCGTGCCTAAGAAGTCTTTTCTGCTGCTGCGGTCATACAGCACCTGATTGTTCCAGACTCAGGACAGATTCATGTCTGTAATCATAGCTGATCCTGCCATCCCCATCTTACACAACCATGTAGTGTCTGTGAGCATCAAATCATCTTTTGGGCTTCTGTCAAGACTGGTTCAACCCTTCACACCTCAGCGCTCCAGTGAGTCCTTCTCTAGTTATGTATCAGTGGCATTATCTGTTGTTTACAGCAACCTGGCATGGCCTGCAGGCAGAGAAAAGTTTGAGATTAAAACAGTGAGAAAATTAATCCCATTGAATAAAATAGTTAGGAAATGCAATTTCACGTTCTTTTATTTCATTTTTTAAGTCATCTATGTAAAATATTGCTTTTATTTTTGTTCCTTAATCAGGAGTTGTGCAGGGTTTTTTTTCTGACAGTGGAGTCAGTCTTTATTTTCAACTGCTTCTGCAGTTTGGCTATTTATTTTTTTTTCCTTTAAGAAATCCAAACTGAAGCTGGCATTTTCACCTTTCAGTTGTGTTTCATTCTGTATTTTAATAAGCAAATGAAAAGAAATTTCTATTTCATAATAAAATGGAAATATAAACGCAGCTTGTAAGCAGGCATTTTTGCTTTATCTAGAAACTTTAACAAAGGGTGTCAAAACTCTTACTTCATGTTTTGTGAAACAAATGTCTTTGGGCTTTCAGTCACCCTCCAGTCTACTCATGTGGAAATGTAGCTCTCTCTGAGTCATTGATTTCTGTCTCATTCGTTAATTTCTTGACACTGTTTTTAATTCAAAGCCTTTTATTTAAAATAGAAGCTTTCTACTTCTTCAGATAGCCACCTGAGCTATAGCTAGAGTACGCACTGTTCACTTATCATGACATCTGATTTTTACAGGAGCAATACCATTGTCTCAAATATGTAAGCAATGAAGGATATATTTACTGTCCATTTCTATAACTTCTGCAGTGCTGGCTCCTGTGGTCTGTTGGCAGGTAGGATATGGAGAGGATGTCTCCTTAGGTGTAGCCTGGAACACAATGCAGGTCTTCACACACTTTTCTTCTGTGCTGCTCCTGGTATTGTCAATGCAAGATGAGGCCTGTAATTGCAAGGGTTGCACGCAGTCAGGACCCCTGAGAGATAGTCAACTAACAGGGCAGTGCCACAGAGATCTGGCTAGGATTTAGTTCTGGTTTTCTTTCCAGGAATATAGTACACAATGGAAGACAGGGGCAGCCCCTGCTATTCTTTGGGTTTTTTTTTTATGTACCACCATGCATGAAAGACAGTTATTCCTCTCAGGCCTTTTCCTTTTTCTAATAAAAAGTCTAATTTTCAAGAAGACTGGGGTGCAAATTACCTTCTCTATTCAATTACAAAATCTGATCACTGCCTTTTCTTTTTTCACCAGTAATAAAAGCTATTGAGGTAAAGCAGTCATCTCTTGTTATGGAAAAACAGGCAGTAAGTCACCTTGAGATTAAAATACATATTGCTATACCCTTTCCTGGGAATGTAGTGCAGTAATTGCTTAAGACAATGACAAAAGGGACTAGAGGGAACGCTGCATTTTTGCAGAACATTTCTAGGGATAATGGATAAAATCCTCCACTGGTTTAAATCAGCAAAGCTCCACCAAGCTGCCACTCTGGCTAACGTAAATTATCATGTCTTTGTTGAGGTCAATGGCCCAGCTCCTCCAGCTCTTGTAACTTGAGCTATTTCCTTGAAATATAAACTATAATCCAGTCATTTTAGATGACTATAACAACCCACGTGCGGCAGGTTAGTAACTAATGTTCTAGGCTTTGTGCTGGGATATGCTCTTAGGACAGGGTGGGAATCTGGTGTGGCCTTTGTTACCCATGTTACAGGTTGAGGAATAGCCAAACAAAAAAGTGCCATATTTTCAGGCTGTCTTGCTGCCCATCATGGCTGAAGGGGCAAACATCAACTAATTGCACCTACACTTTTTCTGGAAGAACAAAAGGTGACGGGGGGTGTAGGAGGGCAGTAGGGGCTTGAATTGATAAAGCTTTTCTAGTGTTTATGTGCTTGCTGAAGTTCTGTTGCAAGAATTCAGGTGATCAAAGAACTGGTGAAGCAAATAGTATCATAGAATACCAGGTTGGAAAGGAAATCACAGATCATCTGGTCCAACCTTTCTTGGCAAAGCATGACCTAAACTAGATGTCCCAGCACCCTGTCCACTCAGACCTTAAAAATGTCAAAAAAAGGCTTGCTCCAATGCTGTGTTACTAAAGTTTGATGAAAAAAAGAGACCTCCCCCTGCAGAGTGAAAACTAGAGATTCATCACAGTAATAGGAAACAGAAGCCAAGAACAGATTAGGGACAAAGTGTTACAATCAGATATTTGAAAACTCAGTAGAGCACCCTTCAAAGGTCAGGCTGTCTTATATATTAAGTATTTATAGAAACACTTTAGAGATGGGAAAGCTCAAAGTAAAGGTCAAATGTTTAACCCCTAGCTTTAAAAGGTTTTACATGCATCTTACAAACGCAGACAGAAAATACACACTGGTAATTTGCATATGATAAGTGAAGGGATTTTGTTGTTGTTTTTTAACCCACATACATACATATTTTTGCAGGTCTCTTTAAATGTGAGATACTGTTCTATTTTGTCAATATATGATCTTCATTGCATTTTTTGAGTGTCAGAGAGCTGCCATTTAGCTTTTAGACCTTACCAATTCAAACCAGGGATAACTTGGCTACCTCTAGCAGTGTTAACAGAGACAAACCTTTAAGCAGTTCAGTTTGAAGTCTGAGATGATGCCCTATAGATTCACATGCAGACCTCACGTCTTACCATGCATTAACCTTGTCCACGTAATGAATGCCAAGCATAGTGGTAAGTTTTACCTTTCTTCATAATAAATTCATGACAAGCTTTCCATAGCAGTCTTTAGAAAAATTAAGAGATCAAACATGAGATTTAAAACAGGATTCCTTATTGAATTTCTGTGCAGAGGCACATATAGAGTGAAATCATTATATTTATAAATATTTAGGCTTAAGTTTTTGTGGCCTTGGACTCTAGGGCCAATGGCGGCTGGTGCAGGGATACAGGAGAGAAACATATTCCATGATTGAGGAGACAGCATTAAATTTTGACTGGGACTCTGCCTCAGCTTCTTTAAATGTCTGCCTAGCATGATACTAGAAAGCCAAGTTCTGGTTCTGACCACCACTGACTCTGAAAAGCCCTAGAGGGGCAAAACCTATTTGCAGGCTGGTTTTGGGTTGAGTTGGGTTGGTTTTTTTAGACTTTTGTAGAGTGAAAGGCAGCTTAGGCCAGTTGGAGCTGACACATAGTGCTCCCATATTGTATGTAGGTCCTCATTCTGAGACCACCAGCTTCTCAGGGTGAATGTCTTCTGGAAGTCACATTTGCGCACTATTGTCATTAACCCTTAAAGCAAGGCTGGTGACACCACATGATCTATCTTGTGTGCGTGCTCTTTGGAAATAGCTGTCTGATGCAATGGGTCTTCTCTTTTGGGGTTCTGGTTGCTAGGATGAGTAACGAATGGTACAGCTAGAAACATTAGTCCAGGTTATCCTGGCCTTATGAAGGAATCATTTCTAACTGACCTCATGGCAAAGTTTCAGCTGAATTTAGGAAGGAAAATATCAGCCTCTCCGTGTCCTTTCCCTTGTCTTTGCCAATTCAGCTTTTCAGGTGTGTACCCCCACCACAGCCACGAAAGTGCTGATTTCATTTAGTGTGCAAAGCAAAAATGATTAATGAAAAATACTGATTCTGGAAATTAAAATATTTACTTTCCTGTACATCTCCATTGCATTCTCAGCTTTGCAAAATTGTCAGTTGGAGTCAATCATGTTTGCAATGCATTTTCTCCTTTTCCTCCCTGCAAAAGATTCTATTTTCTAACCTGTGTCACAAAGCAGATGTCCTGGTTTCATCTAGGATAGTTAATTTTCTTCCCAATAGCCAGTGCAGTGCTGTGGTTTGGCTTCAGTCTGAGAACAATGCTGATAACACACCGATGTTTTAGTTGCTGCTGAGTAGTGTTTACCCTAATCAGGGACCTTTCAGTCTCTCATGCTCTGCCAGTGAGGAGGAGCACAAGAAGCTGGGAGGCAATAGAGACAGGACACCTGACCCAAACTAGCCAAAGGGGTATTCCATACCACAGCACATCATACCCAGTATATAAACTGGGGGGAGTCACCTGCAAGGGCAGATCGCTGCTTGGGTTGGACTGGGTATAGGTCAGCGGGTGGTGAGCGGTTGTATTGTGCATCACTGCTGTTTATTATTTTCCTTTCCCCTTTATAGTTTTATATTCTCTTCCTCCTGATATTTTCCTTGTTATTATTATTATTATTACTAGTAGTATATTGTACTTTATTTTAGTTATTAAACTGTTCTTATTTCAACCCATGGGTTTTGCATTCCTTTGATTCTCCTCCCTGTCCTGCCCAGGGAGGGGAGAAAAGGAGGAGGTGAGCAAGTGGTTGCATGGTATTTAGTTCACAGCTCAGTTTAAACTACGACAGCAGTTTATTTTATGTTGAAGTTAGAAAAGGTTCATTGGTCAATGAGTTTTTCCCTCTCCCCCTGTATATATATATATATATATATATATATATGTGTGTGTGTATAGAGAGTGATATATCCCATTCTGCCTTCATTTTGAATATGAAGGTGAAACTGAGGTAGGGGTGGTCTACCACCAGGAGAGTATGTTCATTCCTAACCAAGCAAACACTGTAGTTGCTTTAAAGCGTATCCTGAGCTCTTTGAAGTTTGCCTGCTACGCCAGTAATTTGAGAAGCAAGTGGACCAGAGCTGATGTTAGCACATCAAAGAGCTTGCTCCATTTTCACAGTGAAAACTCTATTTGATGTTCTGTGTTTAATGGTGTGGGACTCCACAGACCCCTGAATTGCATGCTGTTATTCCAAGTGTGCATTGTCTCTATAGGAATGTAATTTCACAGTCATTAAACATCTTAAGTTCATCAAGTGCTAATTATAGCAGAGAGCATGACAGCAGAATCTTCAAAGCCCCGAAGGACAGAAAAGCCTATTGATCATTCAATTGATTTTTATGACTTGGTATTGAGAAGCAGGGCTGCTTGCTGTTGTATAATCTGTTTCTTTTTTATTTTCTGGCCATTATACTAGACTCATGAAATCGCCTAGCTTGCTCTGAAACAGGACATTGAGTGGCAGATCACCGGTGTGGTGTACTGTATTACTGCAGCTCTCCAAAATACCTGTCAGTGATACTCTCTCTTCTGGAGAATGTGCTGCTTTTTCTAGACCTATCCCCTCGAGCTATGTATTCAGTGGTGATGTCTAAGGGACTGAATGAGTTCCTAGCTCCTGGTGTGCTGTTGTTGATTTGCACCAGCTCCACTGGCTTGGTCAGTTTCTGGTGTGGGAGGGGAAGGAGAATCTGGCAGTGTGCTGACATAGTCACTCATTACAGTTTTGGCACAGCTCCTGGGATTTACTGCATATGATCTGAGTATTGACTCACTAGGAGCATTGATCAGTCACAGTATAAAGCCACTTGTCTTTGCAATAGCAAATAAGCCAGAGAAAGGGTGTTTGCTTTACTAACTGCCACAAAGCTGTCAGATTTCTACCAGGATCCTGGGGCACAGGCAAAAGGGAACAAGAGGTCCTGCCATGCCTGTAAGCTGCTGCTTCTTGTGACTTGCTATGGCTGATCTCTCCCCTCTTAACACTCTTTTCTGCATTCTGTCTCTGCTAGCTGCTGCTTGCAATGGAAAGATAAACACAGATACCTGCAAACCTTCCCATTGAGGAGCTAAGCGCTCAAATGAATTTTGATGTTAATGAACTACATAGAGTAGGCAACAGGCAGCCACAGGAGATCACCAGGGGCTTGTGCCAGATACCTGTTGAAATAATTGGAAAGATTTCCACTGATTTCAGTATGCTCTGGTTCCCTTCCTAATTGCACCTTCCTGTGTTTCTCTGGGATTTGAATCTAGGAAGCTAGATATGCTGTGCTCATGTACCCACAGCTCCCTAATGTTCTTTCCTGTGCCAGTGCTCTGGAGAAATAGGCTGTATCCTGGCAGCACTTTGGTCTTCTGGGTAGATCAGTCATGCACCTTAGGGCCTCAGTTTCCCCATCTGCAAAGATAAAGGTAATGATAGTTTCTTCTTTAAAAACAATGGTCAAGGACTTCTTATTTGTTGCATAGAGGAGCTGACTGCTTCCATTGTTACTTTGAGTAATGGAACAGTGAGAAAAGGAGATAAGTAAGACCAAAATGGGTATATCTAGTATAAGGGGAGCTACCTTGGTAATCCTCTGGGACCCCATGTGGAGACTGGCAGATGAAGATCAGACCACTGCTGGGCCAGAAGCAGTTAGCTTAGCTAAACTGTCTCTTTGCTGTAAACAGCCTGTATTTAGGATCGTATATTCGAAAGCTGCCAGGATTGACTGAGTGTAATCATGCTGAAATCAAGTGCCAAAACTGAACTGCATTAGGAAGGAATGTAGATTACTGCAGATCTTTGTGGTAAAGAACATCCTGAATGTACAATCACTCTTCCGAGGTAAGACTATTTCTGCTAGCCCCCTCTATCAGTTGTTTTCTTGAAGAATTCAGGGCAGACAAAGAAAGAAAAGAATGTGCATTTAAGATTCAAGGAGACAAAGCCATGTTAAATTTCATTTACAAAGATGAATTTGGAACAGGTGCTTCACATAACTGAGGGGTACCATTCTCTGAGAGAGCCCTTGAGAGTCGAGAGAAGGGAATTACAAAGAACAACAGTGTATTCAGAAAGGTAACTACAATCAAGTCCTTTCCATGTCTATTAAGGGGAAAAGACAGCCACAAGTGCAACAGGGAGATTAAAACTGACATTGTAAAAAGCCATTTTTTATTTATTTTTTGTTTCTCTGAAATAATTTCAAGACCAAAGGCAGGAATAATTGAAGCATTGAGAGAGTATATCAGTAATACATCATTATCCAGCTTTGCTTCGATCCACTGATTTCAATTTTCTTTTGAACAAGCAACATTTATCAGAGAACTTAGCATATGAATGGGGAGGGGGGAGAAATATAAAATACATGCTCTAGATTTGCATGTTTTAGGATGCCAAATAGCCATCACAACTAATTGTTTCTGAAATGCTTTATAAACCTTATCATATGTGTTGACCCGAATCACAGCAATTAATTTCACAACGAATTCTTTCTACATATGCCCTATCTTATTATTATCCTTAGTCTAAATTAATAACATCATGATAATAACTAGTAGATATGAAATTGTCTTTTCACTACTTCTCATAGCATGTGGGCTTGATATAAAAGAACAAGGATGATAATTAGAGGAAAACATGTCAGCTGTATTGATTGTTGTGCACCTTAACCCTAGCATCTGCAAAATAGGCATTATTCAAATGTGAATGTCTTTGATATTCTCTCTGTATTTCTCCTATTTCAACAGTCTTCCTTCCTGCAAGAAGCAAACATCTCTCCCTCAAAGCTCACTACAGAAAGCTTAAAGTAGAATTTTAGGGTCTGATTCAAGGAGTGCTGATGCCAGATTTTGCAGCAAATGAGCAATAGGGACCTATGATTTAGGAGAACTTCAGCATCTGGAAATCCATCTGTAATCTCTAAATCCTACTGAGGTTCCAGCTTTCCAGATATCTCAAGAAAAGTGAGTGGACATCCTTGTATCTTGGACTGTAGTTTTATGGCCTCATTAAGACAAATTACTTTGAGGAGGCTGCTGCTGTCACATTGCCAGATCCACTCCTTGCTCTGCATTACTACCCAACTGTGAGAACGTAGTAGAATTGCCCATGTTTAGAAGAGTATAAGACAGACATGGAACTACTGCCTTAGCCTGATTATTACTATTGCCTGTATTGAATACATTACTGTGCTTCAATCAGTTACTGAAATAAGGCTTCTTTATTCTCTGAAAGTAATCTCCATCACTAGGCATATCAAGGATGAGGGGGTCATTAAGAACAGCCAACATGGTTTTATGAGGGGGAAGTCATGTATGACCAACCTTATAGCCTTCTATGAGGAAGTGACTAGGTGGAGGGATGATGGTAGAGCGGTAGATGTGGTTTTTCTTGATTTCAGTAAGGCATTTGATACTGTCTCCCACAGCATCCTCATAGATAAGCTGAGGAAGTGTGGGCTTGACGATCAAGTAGTGAGGTGGATCGAGAACTGGTTGAAAGGAAGAAGGCAGAGAGTTGTGGTCAATGGCGCAGAATCTAGCTGGAGGTCTGTGACTAGTGGAGTTCCTCAGGGGTCGGTGCTGGGACCGGTGCTGTTTAATATTTTCATCAATGACCTGGATGAGGGAACTGAGTGCACCCTCAGCAAGTTTGCTGATGACACAAAACTGGGAGGAGTGGCTGACACACCAGAGGACTGTGCTGCCATTCAGCGAGACCTGGACAGGCTGGAGAGTTGGGCGGGGAGAAACTTGATGAAATTTAACAAGGGCAAGTGTAGAGTCTTGCATCTGGGGAAGAACAACCCCATGTACCAGTACAGGTTGGGGGTTGACCTGCTGGAAAGTAGTGAAGGGGAAAGGGACCTGGGGGTCCTGGTGGATAGGAGGATGACCATGAGCCAGCAATGTGCTCTTGTGGCCAAGAAGGCAAATGGCATCTTAGGGTGCATTAGAAAGGGAGTGGTTAGTAGGTCAAGAGAGGTTCTCCTCCCCCTCTACTCAGCCTTGGTGAGGCCGCATCTGGAATATTGCGTCCAGTTCTGGGCCCCTCTGTTCAAGAAGGACAGGGAATTGCTTGAAGGAGTCCAGCGCAGAGCCACAAAGATGATTAAGGGAGTGGAACATCTCCCTTATGAGGAGAGGCTGAGGGAGCTGGGTCTCTTTAGCTTGGAGAAGAGGAGACTGAGGGGTGACCTCATCAATGTTTACAAATATGTGAAGGGTAGGTGTCAGGATGATGGAGCTAGGCTTTTTTCAGTGATATCCAGTGATAGGACAAGGGGCAATGGGTGTAAACTGGAGCATAGGAAGTTCCACGTTAACATCAGGAAGAACTTCTTTACTGTAAGAGTGACAGAGCACTGGAACAGGCTGCCCAGGGGGGTTGTGGAGTCTCCTACACTGGAGATATTCAAGGCCCGCCTGGACAAGTTCCTGTGTGATGTACTGTAGGTTACCCTGCTCTTGCAGGGGGGTTGGACTAGATGATCTTTTTAGGTCCCTTCCAACCCTTGGGATTCTGTGATTCTGTGATTCTGTGAAAAATCTCTTCTGTAGGCATGTATTTAAGATGATAGTCTCTGTCAGTCCACAGCCCCATCTTTAGGTCCAGCTCTGTTACAGCCTTAGAATTTCCAGTCTCCTTTATTCAAAGTCACTGTTCCAGCCTGTGCAACCACAAGAAAACATGGCACACCTGCATTAACAAATCATTGCCTGAAGCCAAAAGCTTGAACAGGGACTGAAACAGGACAAGGCACATGGAAGAATTGCTTCAGAATGTTTTATTCATGCATCTGACTGATGATGTATGGTCTACAGGTTTTTATGGTAATAAGGAAAAAAAGAGATCTGTTATGTGGGGTTTTTGGTTGATTGGTTGGTTTGGGTTTTGTTGTTGTTTCTTTTTTAAAGAGGTAATGATCAAGACCATAGAATATTAAGCACAAAAGGAGAGTCTTCTCTGAAACAGAAAATATTAAGTCACTTGGTCCTTTAGTGCAAGCAGAAGAACTCAACCTCAGCTTCTGGAAATTGAATTTAGGAGAACATATTCCCTTGACGCCGTTTCAAAAAGAGATAGCTAACATTTCCCCTGCAAAGCAAAGTATTTTGAAGTTTCGCAAAGAAAGTCTGTGACACAATCCACTTGCTGACAGTCAAGATGAAGGTGCAGCTGTCCCTCGTTTCTTTCTTTTCTAAATCAGTAGTGAACTGACTATCTTTCTATCTTTAAACTATCTTTGTATTTTTGAAACGAGCATCTTGAAGTGCTGCCTTTATCACAAAATCAGAAATTCAGTGTGAAGGTTAAAATCTTAAGCACAAAATGTGCTCTTGATACACAGATAGTGAATGTTTCCTTATTATTGGTGATAATAGTGTGATTCTTAGATCATCAAACCAAGTTTACTGTCTCCTGGTGCTTTGTGCTGCATTCACGGGTAGTAGGAAAGATTCAAAGGCGCTCTGGACTGCAAACACCAGGGGTATAAGTAGGATGCAACTGTGACCTACCTGATATACCTTTCATCTGCAAGGCTAGCGCCTACAGCAAAAAAAACATGGCACAGGCCACAAACTCCAGAACCTTTAGAATGAATACTCCTACAGAAACGGTGGTCAAACAATCTATTTCTGGTTTATATAGTTTGTCCTGATTATTTTTTTCAATCCTCAAAAAAAGAATTAAGATAATGGGTAACCAAAAGTTTACTTCACACAGTTATCAAGTACTTAGTTTTTAAAAATGCCAGAAATTTTTCTCACTTTTAGGTTTCAGGCCAAGAATATTTGCCAAATTCCATTGAAATTTTACATTCATTTTGGAAAATAAACCAAAATTCATTTCCATTGTGTAGAAGTGTTCACAAGCTGCTCTTTAATCTGAAAACAGAAGCTTCTTTGGCATCCTCACCTATTACCTACCATGCTCTGTGGCAGAGCAATCCAGAGTCGAGACCCACTCAGTAGCAGCATGTCCGTAAGGGCCTCTGTAACAGAAGATGGCAGCAGAGCTTACAGTAGTATCTGCTCTTGTAAAGCCAAATAGATTTCAATGTAAGTAAGTCATCTCCAAATTTGCTCCCTCTTTTATTTTTTTAACAGCTCTCCACTAATTCCTCTGTCATTTATATGGTTACTTTGGTCCTCTTATGCTTTCACTTTGGCTTTGGTTCAGAATATACAGTTCACACAACTGAAGTTAATGTGACACAGATGGATTCCTTCTGAAAGCTATTGCTTACACGTAGCAACCAAAAGCCCTTTAGTCTGGTTTACCGTCAGGTGAGATCTCGACATTATCTAAGACACATCTTTTGTGTTTTTCAAATAACAGAGACTGATCTTAGCCTCGCTTTAACTCAGTTACTGGCAATAACTCCAACTGCTGCTCTACTAAATTTTGTGAAATGGTGTTGATTTAACCATCTTGATGGTCAGGTGCTCTTGGGATAGATATTGCAAAGAACTCAGGTCCTATTAAGGCACTTAAGATCTATGAACATTTTAAGTAATAAGACACTAGGGGTCACTAAAATCAGTGGGGTCTGCAGAGATGAGATATTTTTGGAAAAAACCTGTCCATGATCTGGGCAACCCCAATGTTCTGGTGGTTTAACGGCATTGCGCCCCATGGAGATTTAGGGACTCTGCAACATAGTTTGTGAATGCCTTTGTTCTCTAAATCCAGTGAGGTGAATAGCCACACAGTAAAAACAGTGTGCAAACTTCTCTCTTAATCATACATCAGGCTTGTCACTTGGGATGGTCTCAGACTGAAGAGCTCTCTAAGTGACCTTCAGGCCTGTAGAATCTGTCAGACACATCTCTTCAGAGCTGTAGGCAAGCAAAGGGACTGAGATGTGGAGGATTCAGCCCAGAGCATGTGTTTCTGCCTCAGTTCCACTAGAGTGCAGTTTTACCACAGCCAAAGCTGTGAAGAGTAGGTAAGACAAGAGGTGCAGCATGCAAATTCTCTCAGTTTGTGTTTTATCTCACATACTGTTGTCTCACTGAGATTAGGATGCACACTCTCTTCCTTTATTCATATTTAGTTTTTGAGCAGAACTAATACTAAAGACTAAGACCTATAAAAGACCAAATATATTTATTTTATTTTCTTTTTTAGATTTGAATCAGAGAGTTTGCTTATACTTTGAAACACATGTTTAGCATTGATTGTATTGGAACTAGACAAATGCTTAATGTTTGGCATGTGTTTAGTTGTACAAGTTTGAATTTCCTTGATGAACCAGTATTTCCTTTAACATAAAACCTGGAAGTGCAGGAAATTTGCCAGAATTTGGTAAGACATGGTTAGCCATTGAGATTACGCTGAACAGTAAGTTAGGTTGATCCTTTAACAGAGAAAGCACAGCTGACTTCCTTTGTGCAAAGGAAGAAAACAAGTACTTGAGTTCTGATGCCTCATTAAAGAGATGGTTGCTTCTAAACATAGACTTTATGTTTCCAAATGCTGCATCATCAATTCATGTAGTGCTTTTGTCATTTATCAAGAAAATTTTGCCTTCCCTCCTCCAGTTTCAGCAGGAGTATTTTTACCTAGGCAAACCTGTTTCACTGAAACTTGCTGTTCTGTGTAGCTGTACTGTTTAGAGTATCGCTAAATATGTGCTGCATACCATGGTCATAAGGTGATTAAATTCCCCCTCTGAAAAATATACTTTATAATCAGGATTCCTGTGACCTGATTCATAACATTGTGAAAGCTGTAGAGTTTTCCTCCACAGCCTTCCTGCAGCAGTTCTTACATCCTATTTATGTATCACTATATAGACATGAGCAGTTCCAGAAGAGCAGAGCTGGACAGAAATATTCTGTTTAGAAAGCTGGTACAGAAAGCTCAGCTAGTACACAAGCAAGTCCCTTATACACAGCTGAGAGAAACTGATGGGAAAATGAAGGGAAAAAATAATGTAACTTCACCTGTCTCTCTCAACTGCAGGAATGAATGACTGGTCAAACCGCACAAGATAAATATGAATTCAAATTTGCTGACAAGAAACATTAGTTTATCTAAGGTGAGTCGTGTGGTTTCAATTAATTTCACGTAGGCCTGTCAGGATACATAAATAGCTGTAACAAATACTAAAATAACTGTAGTGTTTTTCAAATTAAAAAAAAAATAGGCCTATAACTTTCATAGAAGCTACATGCCTTCGGCTCTGTGTTTAGCCAGCTCTAAAATATTGCAGCTTAACAATTTTTTATGAAATGTATGAAATTATGAAATTATGAAAGTGCTTATAGGGATGTCAGGAAAATTGTTTCTCAGCTGCTTCTGCTGGGGAATGTTAGCATTGTATTAGTATTAGCCACACTTGTGAAATAATTTTGCTACAAGCAGGTTTTCAAGAACTGGGTATTTCATGAAATCATTTGAACTGTCCTCACTTGCATCACTGCCTTCTGATTGGTTATGTTGCGTTCTGATAGATTGTCTTCCAAACTGTTTGGCCTGCAGCCTGCCAGGCACCTGCCAGGGAAAGCAGTTGGCCAAAAGTCCTTTTGTAACCCTAATCCCTACTCTTTCAAAGACGTGCTTCTTTGAAAGCTATGCTATAGAGTCATGCTTTCAAAAAAGGCTGTCATGTCCAATAACCAAACACGGATTGAATCAAGCTTACTATTTCATTGAGAGAATAAGGGCCCTAGCTGAGCACTTTACAGAGTAGCCTGAAATATCATCCAGGTTCAAACAACCTTGGTCCAACCTTGGTCCAGCTCTAAATTATGCAGAAAGTCAGAAACTCTTCCAAAGAATTTCCTATGTTGGAAGTGCTGTCTGAGCTGCTCAGTTACGTAACATTTGCCTCAATACAGTATCTCAGCTGATTGTGAGCATTACTCGCCATACCCTACTAGAAAAACCCAGCCTTAAACCTGACAGGTGAGCAAAGGGAGAGAGGAATACCCTGAGGTCTTTGTTCAACAGAGTGGGTATCTATCTGCCAACTGAAACAGAGCCAGTGAAAGCAAAACCTGTTTCTGTAATAAACAGTAGTTTTCCATATGCCTCCCAACAATGTTTTGCCCTCACCAAGAAAAGACTTGTGATTGTCACATTCATGGTACCCCAGACATATTACTATTGGGTTTAGTTTGTGTATCTAATTAAAATTGGAATGGCTTACAGCTCACTGCAACTTTCCATCACGGGAAGCCTCTTGACACTTATTTATGTGACTGCTAAGTGACACAGAAACACATCCGAGGGAGAAGCACAGAGGAACAAATGGCTAAAGAAAGGTCAGGGCAATACCACATGGCTGCTCGGCTACTTCCTAGAAATGGAAAGCGAAATTCTGCTTCTTTTGAACCCCACCTTTTCTGTTCTTTGTCAAATTAGATTATAGGTTGTGACATTGAGGGCTTAATTTTACTTTTAATGCTTTGGAGGGGCACAAATACACAGAGTGATAAAGCAGAAATACAAATGTAGATGTTCTCTTTTAAAAATGCCAGCTGTCATGCAGACAGCATCATTTCTCTTTGTGCTTTATGCTGCAGACACTCTCACATCAGGGCAAGACACCTGAATATATTCTATGTATTTCAGGAACATGTGTTGGAGTATCATCATTTGAGAACAAGTTTGCCAACACCCATCATAAATGCCACTAAATACATGTCTATATCAGGAGCACAAGCATGTAGCAGGAGCTCAGCACTGTCTTGAAACTTGTGGGTTTTGTCATGGTATACCAGCCTCTGAAATCTAGCATGAAGGAAAAGGTCTACAGTGTGATCAGTGGTACAGAACAGGTCTTGTGAAAGCAGCAATGTAGCGGATGAGCAGGTTCAAAGCAAATATAAGGAAACACTTTCTCATACAACATACAGTTAATCTGTGGAACTCCTTGGCATGGTGTGGATGCTAAGAGCTTACAAAGGTTCAAAAAGTGACTGAATAAATACAGGAGAAATAGAAAAATCACCGGAGAGTGCTAATCCTCATCACATCCTATTCAAGGGGCCTTATGCCTTGGATTACTGTAAGCTTCATTTTACCTAGGAAACACCACTTTGATCTTGTTTTGGTCTTGTCCTTGTACATAGGCATTTGCTATTGGCCACTCTCCAATACAATCCAAAACCAAATAGATTTTTTTTTTGCATTACAGAGAGCAAGAAATTTCACAGACACTTGTTTTCTGAAGTTAGATCCTTAAAACTAAACACTTATGCCACTTAAAATCCTTTTGCATACAATCAGTCAGGAAATTTCCATATTAACTACAAAGATCACTGAGTGGCATGCCCAGCGTATTTCTTTCAGCATAACATGTCATTTCCTCTAAAACCAAACCCACATAAATATGAAATTTATATTTTGCGGACTCAAAAAACATTGCAGTTACACAGGAATATTTCAATCTGCAGAAAAATTCCACTCAAAACATCTTCCGGTCCTGAAGGGCTTCTAGCCTTCAACTCTAGCTCTTCAGATCTGGGGCTTTTATGTATGTTATCGTGGTTGCTCCAGGTTGGTGTCAAACAAACAGAGACTGTGACAAAACAGCTTCATCTATAAGAAGACCATTATGATAATGTAGATTAAGAAAAAAAACTATTCTAAGTCTCTCCAGCTAAGGCCGGAAACACAATAAAATTAGGTTTTGAAGGGCAAAGTGAGAACACGGAAAATGAGGAGAGTGAAGGGAAGGAAAAGAGTTCAATGATGTTAGAGATGTGCTAAAAACATAAAAAAAAAAAAAAAAAAGAACCAGCACATTAAAAATCATACCATGAAGAAAAGGCCAATGGCCTTGTTGATAGACTGACGGTTTTTCAGGGCAGAGGTTGGACTATGTTACACTTCACAGCCCTGACTTGACCTAGGCTGACTGACAGTTTTCTTCCCAATTGCACAACCATTAAGGATTTAATTTGGTTCATACTGCCTCTATTCTCTCGTGAGTGTTCATTTCTTCCGATTTAGAAAAATGCCATGTATCCTGCAAGGGCATCATAAGAAAGTCTGTGTGTAATTTCAGTTTAAAACAAAAAGCAATCCAGATTCTGACTCTGCATCTCCTTTTAATTTCTAATCTGCACAACCAGTGTGTCTTTTGTAGCAGTGAACTGACTTTGCCATACCCATTCTTTGCAGGACATGAAATAGCTCTGGGCTGTTGAAGGTAATGTGTCTTCAGTCTGCTAGAAAATGTGTACTGTGTAAAGCAAATGCAATTCAAAAACATTGTGCTTAGATATTTACATTTTTGTTTGAGATGTTTTGGTCTCTATCTTACGCTGTGTTGACTTGCAAAGGTTCCAAGTCAGAAGAAGGCTTGACTGTGTTAAAATGTCGTTGATATAATGTGGCGCCTAGGTGGTGCTTAAACTTTAGCAAGAGCTGTGTAAGGCTAACACTGAGCCCAAGTAAGTCTAATCTGTTGAGTGGGATCTTTCAGAGGTAAACATTCTGTTAAAAAGCATTAAGGTCTCATGAAAATGTGCTTACTGGTATCAGCTGATATCCACAGATTTTTGTCAGGTCTTAAGAATGCAAAACAAGGAAAGCAAAGCACGGGAAGATATTTGTGGATCTAAGCGTTTCTACTTTTGTGGTGAAGCACGAATACTACATTCCAGATAAACAGCTTGCCTCTGCCATAATCATCTGAAATGAAATCCTCAGTTTTAAACTGATATGTAATGTAAGAAACCAACCCCATCATGCAGAACTACCAAACAGCAGTGCCTTAAAATGAAAAACAGGGGAAAATTGTGCTGGGATTTTCCAAGTCAGTCATCTTTGGTGTAGCACTTCTATGAATTGTGTCAACAAAATTAACACTGACTTCAGTGGAGCAGACCTCTTGGTTAATGCGGAACAGTTATGCTTCACACATAAGCGTGTAGTGCCAGTTACATTTGACCTAAGCAGTGGTACACACAGCTTGGGCTCCTCCAGCAGGAGTTGCTGGTGCATGTAGCTGTCAGTCTTCATCTCCTAGCCTGACAGTTTAGTTCAACTCTTAGAAAGCTACAGAAGAAAACAGTCCCCATGCTGTGAATGAAGTTGCATGGCTCACTGGTATCACCAAGATTTGATTAATGATTTTAAGCACATGAGTGCTGGTGTAGAACTTATGGGAGCTAGTCATTTCATAAGTCTGAAAGAGGGAGTGACAGTGTGTGTTAGGATTTCCCATACCAGAGGATTGGTAATGCAATGCCCTCAACTCACTGCCATAGCCATGTGGTCCCTTCAGCCTTTTATCTGGTACAGTGCCTAAACAGTCATAAAATATATTACAGTAATACCCAGAAGAAAGAACACACTGCACAAAATACAGTGGAATTTTAGCAAAACACTTGTTGGCCTTGGCACTGGTAGCAATTCCTTTGATGGCAAAGCCATTCATTTTCTGCAAGCAATAAAGCTTCATTGCATTCCCTCCCACTTATTTTCTCTTTAGCTTGCATGCACTTGCAGTTAACTGCAGGGAAACTACCCATTTCTTCCTACCAAGATCTCCCTCTTGCTCTGTTTTAGGGGAAACACATAATTAATTTTTGTTTCCAGATCTACCAGCCTGTTCTCTAAATCTCCAATTGACTAGCACCATGCAAACTGCAGGAAATGCACAGGCATTCATAGTTGCTGCCAAAATCAAGGGCCTTTCTCCCACAGCTAAACTCCACCTTCCTTGACTAAGAAGGCTATTGGTAGGCTGAATCCAGGGTCTGCTGGCAGGTGAGAAGTATTTCATTTATCCTGAGACGTGGGACAATTAGTAGTTGATGTAGCTGCCCTACTCCCAAGCTGGTGTCTGCTCTGTGAGGTAGGAGTTCAATTCTGAAGGGTTTGTGTATTATAAAACAATCTCTAGGTACCATGTTCCTAGTATGGAGAGCATTTGTATGCTGACCCTGTGGCCAAGCTTCTGAAAGAACTTTACAATACAGCTGTTCTGTCCAGCTGAATGCTTTGTGGTGTTAATAGGCTTGTTCAGAACTGCTCTGATCACTGTTGTGATCCAATGTATTACCCAAGGGGCAAAGTGCCTGGCAGAGCACAGTAGGCATGCCTTCTACTCCTTGCTGTAGGGAGGAGAGGGTGGTTTGGAGAAGAAACTTAATTTAAACCCACCTGTAAGATAAGTACCTTCTCTTTAAAGTGCATTGATATCTCCTGATGAAAAGAGCTAGGTATTAGGATTATTAAGTAAGTGTTAAAGTCTTCAGATCTTTCTTGTTTCCAGTTGCTTGAGCAGTAATATGTTCATCTGATGGGAAACTCACCTGTGGTTTTCCCTGCATGAAACCTATATTAACTTCTCCTAGGTAGATTCATAAGACATTCCTCATAATCCCCATTTCAAGCCATTTTGCTGATGCGAATAGCACAGTACTTCATAAAGAACATTTCCTTTCATTCAAAAACCATTTGCATTTTATTTATGCCTCAGAAAAAGAACAATCCAAGCTGACTACAATCTACAGACATTGCAATAAAAAAAAAAAAAAATTGTATCAATCTTTTTGCTGTAGTGCTCTTAACAAATCATTTTCAACTGGTCATTTCTCCACCTGCTCACCAAGGCCCAAGCAGCTGAAGCAAGCACATCTCTGACACTGACTGAATACCAATGAAGCTGAGGTCACTTCAGTGTCAAGTGAGTAGGAGAATAGCACCCAGCAAAAGATGTTAGTTTTGGACCAGCAGCAATCATTATGTGATAGAAACCAAGTAAGTAACAGGAGCACAAATCTTAGCAAACACACATTGACACGCACATGCACACAGAACAAAAGTTGAAAGGGGAAGGAAGGATGTGCCTAAATCAGAATAGCAAACAAAGGTTGTTCTGGCTCCCTTCATCTGAGACATCACTTGGCAAGTATTGATGGCAGTCTTAAATCAAGATTTGCATGCTGTCTCCAGCGTTAGTGATTTGTTCTGCCAGGTAAATCACTCCTGTAGAATACGTATTTATCAAGACATGATTTCTGCTCTCTAGAATCAAAGCTGCTAAAATACAAAGGAAAAGTAACCATTAAAATTCAATATTTCACAAAGCAAGAAAAAAAAGGGGGCAGGGGGAAGGAACAGGGTGATGATGGCTGCTACCTGCCTGCATCAATAACCCTGGAAGAGAGTAAAAGCATTTTATGTGCTGGGAAAGTTAGTGTATTTCATGTCGAAATGTGAAAAAATTACCAGAAATGGCAAAAGAGTGCAATTGATTGATATTGGTTGAAATGGCTTGAATTTTCCAAATCCTCTTATGACTTGATAAGAGCCCTGATAGGATTAGAGGATGCCTGAATTTCAGCCGTCTTTTGGAGGGTTCAGTCATCATCCATATAGCTGCCTGAGAAAACGCTTGTTTATATTTCACCACAATTTTAGATTGGTTTAGGATGAGAAGAGTCACATATTTCTCCGATCAGGTTTTCTTTTTCTGCTTATGTATATCCACATTCCCCAAAGTAAACAAACCTGTGCTTTTGAAGGAGGGTATTTTGTCTGTGGGGGTCCAACATAACACATAGGAACTTTAAGAAAAAAATAAAAACAGAACACACAATTACTGAAAATATCCTGTAGCTCCCTGTGTAGCAGAAGAATTTAAATTGATTTTTTAAAATTGATTGTAATCATTACTTTTAATTTTCCTCTAGAAAGTGCTTACTACAGTTCAATAATGGAGGGAGGAAACAGCTGGTCTGCACATTTGTGAGTGAGCAGCATTTAATAAGGTAATGTGTTCATTTTCTAGGTGTCAAGAATTATGAATTTATGCCAGGTCAAATTAATGCACGTGTTTTCAATCAACACAGTCAAGAGCTTTGTAAGTGAGCGCGGTTGTATTCAGTACATCTACTCCTGCATGAATAAAAGGAGAATGTCTGTATTATGGGGATGCAACATTTTATAACAGAAGTGGCAGGTCACATCTAACCCACATCTCACTATTCCCCTTAAAAACCAAAACTAGCAAAGCTGCTGGTCATAAAAACATTGGGCTACATTTGGTTCATAAACCTCAGGTTCCCATCCTTCTTCTGCTACAAAGTGCCCCATAGCGTTTCAGTAATATGAATAAAACCTAATGTTCCTTTGCCTGCCTTTGCAGCAGCGTGATACTGTGTTTGTAGTTTTTTATCTAAAACAGATATCAAATGCTATTAAATTTTGGGCTAGACTTTTTTTACTTCTTCCCAAAAGCAAATAGTAAATATTGACTGAAGTAGGCTTATCAATATTTATCTTAAGGTGAAAATAAATCTTCCTATTTGGGAGAGAGATGAGTCAGATAGTAAGTTTCCCAGTAATAGTCTCAGTGCCTTTCAGCAAACAGGGACATTAAAACAGAATGATCAGCTAAGGAATATTCAAAACACTCCCAGACACAAGCAGGTGCTAAGGCCAGGCAGGTGCTTTCTTCTGCTTTTAAACGCAGTGCCATTTTCAAAGCCACAATGCCCTAAAATTCCCATTTAGAAGGTGATGATGTGTTTGTGTATGTAGAGAGACAGGAACTGCATGGTTTGGGCACTGCAGTCACCTGGGTGCAGGATGTGATGCTACTCACCCCTAGCAGATATTTACCTTTCAGGGCAAACACAGAGGCCATGTGCCTGTGAAGGAAAAAGAGGATGGGGAAGGCAGAACTTAAGTGGGCAGTGAAATAAATTCCCTTGTCAGCCCAGAGAGATCAAAGAGGTGTAAGACAGGAATATAAATAGGTAAGTCTGCACAACTGTAACTGGAGAGAAAGCAACTGTCCTTATGGAGCTAATGAGACATGAGCCAGCACACGGAGGGAGGCAATGTTCCTTGTACCAAGGGCACCCTGACAGCAGCAGCAAACAGAGCAGGTATAGTGGAAGAGGGACACAGGCTGAGGCTCGCTGACCTGGCACACCAGAGACAGTGAGCAGGAGGTTCCGAAAATTGTACCAGCCCCTAATTTCAGCCCTGGGGTTCCTTTCTTTTCTACATAGTTGTGCACTTTATCTCTTTGCCCATGCTCAAAGGCTTAGTGCATTGACACATGCAAGGGAAAGCTCTGAGTCAGCCCTGAATTTGCTGACACTTGGTTAGAGGAAGTAGATTGTGGCACTGAACTAGATGCAAATAGGGCTTTGCACTTACTGAGGTCATGCCAGGATGTTGCTACTATGCATTTTTTGAGACTGTACCCTAGAATAGAACAAGTTTCCCTTTTTCTTCCACCCTTTCATTGGAAAATCCCATTATTCTCAGTGGTACAGGTTGGCTTCTCCTTTCTTCCTACTCCTCCACCCTTGCACAGAGAATGGAAAAAAAGGATTGTCTTGAGACCACTAAATGAAGGGTTCTGCCAAAATGCTGAGCTTATAAATTCAATTATTAAATGTTCTATAGCCAGTGACAAGGAAAGGAGGAGACGGATTACCAGTTTAGTGACACATTGCAAAATAAGCTTGGCTGAGATGCATACCTGACTTGTCCAGTTAATTACTTCATTTGATAAGATAGGAGCATGTGGAAAGGTGCAAAACATAATCCTGAATGGGGTAGGATTCAATTAATGGTTTTAATAAGCTGATTCTAGACTACGAATCTTGAACTATGAGTCACCTTCCTGTTGACCTTCAAGAAAGTGCTTGAGTGTTGGGATGATTTGGGAGGCTCCAAAAGGAATGTTCTAATCTACTTAGTTTTCAGCACAGAAAAATAAGCTCTAACACCTTGAGATATTACTCACTGAAGTATGGTGTCTCTGAAGAAGAGGTTATAAGAGGACAAATGCTTCCTTGAGAAATAATAGGCGAATTTTCTTGACTGGTTTATATGTGCCTGAAAGATGAGGTGGATTAATAGTGGGATGGCTGGCAGTTTCTGCAGGGGTAAAAAATCAAAGCATGTCAAAAAACAACATGTGGTCATCATCTCAAGATATTAAGGTGGATTGGGTAACCAGTATCCCTCATTCCTGTGTCATCCCAAGAATGTATGCAGTTGAATTACAGTCTTTTGGTTTCTTCATGGCCTCCAGAGTTCTAGCCTAGTTTTTTCTGAGACCACACTGACTCTCAAAATTGTTTCCAGCTATCAAACCCAGTATCCTAAGCTTTGGTCTAAGAAGGATACCAAGACCCAGGAACAGCGCCTCAGAAATTTGTGCTTCATTTCTGAAGAAGAAAACAAAAGCAACGTGATCCAAGTCTTTGTCCTTGTGCTACTGTTTCTCTGCATGAAGGCTGAACTGACAAGATCTGCATAAATTTCTGCCAGAGAGAGGACATAATACATAGACGAATAAGCACATAGCAAAATGGGAATGTATAATAAAAAAAGCACCAGATAAAGGGGAGGAGCTTTCAAAACTAATGCCATTAAATGCAATGCAATGATAGCATTTGCATATTGTACAGAAGAGTTGCCTTAAGGCCATGTTCTCCCACGGCAGCATTTATCTCCATGAGTGAGCAGAGACAAGGGACAACTGCCAAGAGGAATAGCCACAAGTGAGTTATTCTGTCTTTCTGTGCTAGCAATAACAAGTGGCAGAAGGGAGATCACCATTGCTCTCCTTGTCGTACTTCAGAATTAAAGCTGTTTTATGCAGCAGCTGGAGGGGATGGAAGATGCTTGGAAAGGTGATCATGCAAGATCCTAACAGCTAAAGGCTGTAAGGATTTTCCCCAAATGAAGAAATTTGTTGAGGTGCACAGCTAGAATGACATGAAGGTCCAGAGTGCCCATCCTCTTACTCAGGTTTAAATATCATCCTCTTATGTAGTGCTGAAGAGTAAAATTGCTAGGTTTCTCTCTGTGAAAGCGCTATTTGGTATTCTTAAAAAGCAATTCCAAAAGCCTTGTCTGATCCAACTGTGGATGCTTCAAGGACCTCAGATGAATCTCCAGCAGGGGATACCTTGGAAGGGTTAAATTAAAATTTCTTCTAAAATCATCCTTGATTTTGTCTATTCCTTCATTCTCTCCTTTTCTAGGTAGACTCACTGCTTGTATTTTTAAGCTTTGTCATCAAATTTAATACTAAATTTCAGTAATGTAAAAGTAATTTGTTATACTATCTTCACACATGTAGCTGTGGTGTCATCTATGAATTCTCAGCAATGTGGCACAAGTCAATGCCAGGCTTAAGCTGTGCCAGAGGATAGCAAGAATCTAATAGAGAATTATAAGAATTTTTTTGTGATAGAAGGGTGAGGATGGTGATTGGGATATTGTGCAGAAAAAGTTCTGGGGAATTATTTAAAGCCATGTTTGCAGACTGAGGTCTTTAATAAAATAAGAAGAGCAAAGAAAAGATTATGCGCGCTCTGATGCAGGGTTACAGGGTATGCTAAGTAACATTCACAGTCACCCGCTCTGAAGGAATGTTCTGACTTGTTAGAAATAAAGATTTACTGGGCCAAGTAAGGAGAAGAGTATTTTGACCTTGGCAGACTGGTGGTGGAACATGCAGATGGAGGAGCTGCTCTCTTCTAGTCCTTATAGGACTGTGTTTGTCCTTTCAAAGTGCCTTTCAGGACCAATGCAGAGCCCTGATGCTGGTTGGTGCATTTGGATGCTACCATAACACTAATGGATGAGCTAATTGTAATTAATGATTTATTTTATAAATTTAACCCCTTTAAACTTTTGTATTGCATTGTTTGCAAACAAGACTCATTTTTTTCCATCTTTCTAAGTTATTAAGCAGGTATTTTCTGCATCTATATTTCAGCCTACTGGAAATAATTGGTAAGACTTATTTGAATTTGGTGTTTGTACTGTGTGATTGGTCATGCTGTAATTCAAATCTGTATTCTTTCACATTTTGTCAGAGTCCAGAGCACACCACTGAGCTCTAATTACCCTAAAAGACCTAAAAAGTGTGATTCTCCACCCTTACTGTCTGCTTATTGGCCAGGAGCTCCATTTAATCTCAAGCTCAGGCCTTCAGTCTTACTGGAGTAATCCTGAGGGGAGTGTTTAATACAAGACATCAAAAAGAATCTCTACCTAACTTGGTTGAAGGCAGCATTTTGAAAAGTGTTGAGTGCTTGGAAGTCTCTTTTAGCAGTGATTTTGGCATTTCAGAGAAGAAGGTAGTATATAATTTGAATGAAATTTTACATTTCTAACTGCCCGACTGCAACAATGTTTGAAAGCAGTGATTAGTGAGAACTATTAAAGTTAATAAGTTGGAGGTGTCATTAATGTAAATACAGCTTAAACACTAGAAGGAAGAGTTTCAGTGAGAAGAAGAATCCCTATCTGCTCATTAGATTGCTAAGGCCAATCAAAACAGACATCTTTTGGAGGACCAGTTGTTTTAAAATCACCTTTAGGGATAATCATGTTTTAAGATGGATATGTAACTCTTTTAACATTTGGGTGATTTAAAAACTTCTGTCTAGAGGTCAAGAAATCTTATTATCTAAGGGCAAGTTTTCCAAATGCATTGGAGTTGCATAGCACCCACATCCCTTTAAGAGTGATGGAAAGGGTGCTAGTAAGAGATGGTATTCTACTGGGAAGGAAGAGGTGGACCCTAAAATGTTACGTTTGGCCAGACTGAGCATGACAGTGCCCCTTTCAGAATATGCTCGGTACAGGAGTTGATGGGAATGCTCACATGAACTACAGTGAGACCAAGAAGTACCAGGCACGTGAATGAATCCTGAAGTACACAGGACTTTTAGCAAATTTTTGAAAATAAGACCAATATTCTGCTAGTGCAAATCAGCTTACTCTTGCTGAAATCTATGGCCTCAGTTGCAGTAATCAGGTTACAGGCAAGTACATTACTTTGCTATGTATTCCAACTGAGAATCTGTCCTAGAGTATGCACTAGCTTCCCTAATAGACAGCAGATGTTTCCAAGATGAAATACTGACCTAAACGTTACCATCATCTCTTTAATAGCAATTTTTATTGTATCACATGCCTGGCAAAATATAGCTAGTGCAAGATGAGGCGAACTACTGCCAAGATGGACAATCAGCTAAAGGAGTCACTCTTAAGCCTTGAAAATACACTAACTGTGAGAAAACAAGCACTTGCAAAGGACCTCGGTGAACTCTGGTCCTTGTTGGAAATATTGCAGCTAATTAGCAACTATAGTTTCCAGAGAGAAGAAACTGACATGATGGAACGGCTGTTGGAGTCTCAGCCCATAGGTGTTTTGATGCTGGCACAGTTATTGATGTGACTTCTAGATTAAATTAAAGAGGGAGTCACAGCACAGGGCTTCTAAATGAAATAAATGTTCGGTAGCTAATGCTCTGCTAATATAATTTCACATAGGAGAATAGCCATGGCTATCAAGCATGGATTTTACTTGTTTCAGTCTGAGAAAGGTATTGAACAAAATAGTGCCATGTAAAGAACTGAACCTGTGGTTGTGTTTGCTTCCTTTTTGTAGCAAGGTATTACAGTCTCAACCAGCACAGAACAAGTCTACTCAGCAACCCTGGCACACTGTTTTCTCATGGTCCTTCAGAGCAATCCCGTCTCAGAGCATATATTCTGAGATGTTATTCTGGCATGTTTCATTGTCAGGTGCCAGAATAGAAATCAGAATTTCTGTGGCTTCTACCATTTATTTTCTCCTCCTCTTTTAATGTTGTTAATCAAAGATAATTCTAGGTGCGTACGATCATCTTCCAAGCTAGGAGAGGCAAACTTGATTCTCAATTTTAAATTTAACTGTATCTAGCCTTCCAAGGGTCGAGGAGGTGGAGGAAAGAGGAAAGAAGAAAACTATTTTTCTAGAGTAGAGAAATTCAAGCATTGCCTTATCTGGCTATTAAAGTTTTTAAAAGGCTGTTGGTTATCACTCAGAGGCATAGAGCAGAGTTTTAGGATCACAGGAACACAGGTCCAAGCCTACATCCACTGTCTTTAGTGTCTTGTCCTCTATAAAACCTCTTCCCTTCCCTCAAAATGGGAACGATATTGCGACAACTGTATTTGCTTCATTCGTTACCTAGAAGGAAGCTGTTCTGATAACCACAGCTGCAAAACAGAGCAGGTCAATTATTCATCCCACTGTCAGGAGAATAAATGCATGCTTGAAGGCAAACAAGAGTGTTTCCAGGAAGTCTCTTGGACCCATGTGATGATTCTGTCCTTTATACTCTCAAATGGTGAGCAAGCAACATCAGAAGGATACTGCTGAGATATTTTTCATCATTTTCAGCAATCATTGTAGTTTATGTCTTCCGTTTATATTAATAATCCTTTGCAATCTTGACACCAAAATCTGTTTTCTTTCCAGGAGCATTCCCCTCCATCACTCATGCACAAGCTCCTGGCTAATGGAAGATTGCTGGCAGGAAAATTGGCTTTCTTTTTTAACTTTTCTTTTCCTTCTTTTTCTTTACACCACTAAACCCCATGAGACTCTCTGTCTTGAGGAAGCCTCTTGAAGGATACTCAGCACTGGAAAAACAAGTGGAAAGAAGGAAAGTCAGAATGATGAGATGATGGCTTTGCGTGGAGGAAGAAAGGTGTGCCTTTTATGAATGTATACAAAACTTGATGGTGTTGTGCAGACAAGAGGCCTTTCCCCCATTTAACTATCTTTATCCCATCCTTCTCTTCACGTGGTGGATCCATCTAGAAATGGATATATTTCTCTGCATGTTATAACTGTGTTTGCAAGTTATTCCCCACCTAGCCCCATATCACAGAGGTAGATGCACAGGCAGGCACTGTCAGATCAACTCTGCCCCAGTGGCACAAAGCAAACATAAAGCAGGGCATCAAACATGTGAAATTGAGTTTCTAGCTGCTTTGCTGTGCTAGGCATGCAGCCCACAAGATAGCAGGGAAATCAACCCACTGTTTTGTTCATAGTGCTATTCCAGCCAAGGATGCGCAGTATCACTGCTCATTAGTAACTGTCTTGCTATGACTTTGGGTTCCCTCAGTTCCCATCTGCCTGATGTTTCCAGTTGCTGCTTCTAGGTTGCTGTTCTGGCAGTTCCCAAATTTGCTGCTGACCCAGCAGCAACTGGAGCATGGCATTGCCAGCACCACACACTGTCCCCATCCAAGCTCCTGGAAAAGCAACTGCATCACCTCTTGCTTCCCTAGCAGAAAATACCTTTACGTGAAAAGATCTGTCAGAGTCTCTTTAACTACAGCATGGAAGAGGGGAGGAAAGGGAGGAAGATATTAACAGGTGAGGTCTGAAAGTGGTGTTTTCCTTGTATAAATCACTTTATTACAAGTCCAATAAAATAAATGGAGGAGGTCAGAGTGATCACCTTCTCAATGCACAGGCATGGCTGGAACTTGCTTTTGGGGTTTATTTTAGAAATAAACTCTGAAAAATAAAAATGGGATCCAGTCAAGTGGAATTATAGCAGCAGACTTGGGAAGAGGATCTTTGTTGAGTGATTTTGGTCTCACTTGGATAGCCTTGCTAATATTAATGAAAGACAGTCGTAACTTGGCTGCTACTTTGTATGATTAAGAGCAGTGTTTTACACCATCCAATCTAAAACATTAAAACAAGTCATTAGCGAACAGTTTATCCAAGACTAAGAAAATAAAAAGACAAAAAGAAATTAAATGGGAACATGAAATATGCCTTGTAGCAAACCCTGGAACAGGTTTTGCAGGCCACAGTGCAGATATTTCAAATGTGTCAAAAGCAGCCTGACATTTCTTTAAGTCAAAAGAAAAAAGAAATGGCCATTGTGGGAATCGAGCTGCAACACTCACCTCTTCATCACCCTGATGTACAGCAGAAGGCTGAGGCTTATTTACTGGAAACTTGAACTGAAATTGGTGACCTGTGTGTACCTTATTGATGCTTTGCATCTCCCACAGGAGTTAGAACACCAAATTTCCCAACACAACCCACTGCTCTGTGCAATACTGAAGAGAAGGTTAACAGGAGGCTAACCTAGACCTCCTCCTGTAGTATGCCATTAAACTGCTGGCACTTGGGGTGGTGACTGGATTGGTCTCCTGTTCCTGACCAGTTGTGTCCTGGCTGGTTAAAGGGAGCAAAAGGCTGTGGAGGAGGTAAGGGGAGGATGCGCACCAGCAGGAGCTGAGTATCTGCAGAATCCTCCTTTTGGGGGGAGAATTGCACAGAAAAGCAGAGGCTGAGACCCAGGCATCCCTGTGAGACCACTGGGTCCCCGGGGGACCAGGTGTGCGCAGGTCATTGCTGGAAACCCTTTGAGGGCCAGGGTTAAACTCAAGTAATGGATGAGGGGGAAATGCTTCTGGTTTGGTCCATAGGGGTCCCCTGGGTGCTGCCAGTTCCAACCCCTCGCTGCGGCTTTGGACAGAGCTGGCACAGGCAGCCCTCCCTATTCCTGTCCCCGCTCGCTCTTCCCTTCGGGACAGGCTGTGGAGACTTGTCCCAGCTCCGGCCATGGCTGTCCCGGAGGGCTCTGGGGAGGAGGCGGGGCCGCCTGGCCCCCGCTGCAGCAGCGCTGCCTCTCTCACCCAGCCCTCTACACCCACACAGCAGAAGCCGTGCGGCGGGCCAGGGACACAGCCCCGCATCCCGGCCAGCGGCTCCGCCCGGCCCCTCCGCGGGGCGGGCCGGGCCGGGACAACCCCGGTGTCCGCCTGCCGTCTCTTCTCGCTCGGCAGGGGGCGGCAGCGGCCGCGGCCGGCTCCAGCAGCACGCCGGGTCAGGGCGGGTGAGGAGAGGTCGGGGCCGCGGCCTGTGGGGCTGCGGCCTGGCGGGCAAGTGCCGGCGGAGGGCCGGGGCCCGGCGTCTCTCGTCCTCGCCCGCCGCACGGGGTCTCCCCGGACAGTTCCCGAGCACCGCTCGGGACTCTCGGGAGGCACTGGCGAGGGCCTGGGGCTCAGCCCCGAAAGTCAGTCGGGGGTGTTTGTGGGACCCAGGACCCGGCTCCTGAGGCCGGTTTTGGGAGTCTGCAGCACGGAGCGGATCGGGCGTTTCCCAGGCTAGAAAACGCAGTGCAAATCGTTCGGGTTTGGGGCTGGGAAGTGGGCTCTTGGGGCTAGGCTGGGGGTTGGAGCAGAGATGGAGTCCTGTGTATTTGGGCTTGGAAACAGACAGCTGCTTCTGGGGTCAAACCCGGGGGCAGGTTGGGAACTGGTGCATGGGAGCGGGAGGGCATCCGGGGCTAGGCAGGGAGTATGGACCCTGCTGCACAAAGGGGTCTGGTCGTGTTGGTCACTGAAGTTTGGGAGGCTGGCATGTACCAGCCTGAACTGAGCATCTGAGATAGATTAGATAGTTAGATGATAGATGATGATAGATGATAGATAGATAGATAGATAGATAGATAGATAGATGATAGTCAATCAGTCTCTGGGGGAAGAGACATTTTTAACACCGTCTTCTTGTCCAACTCTTTATTCAAGGCATGTACAACAGCCAGAATAGTCATTAACTCATTAGTCCATACTTAGACAATGTACAATTATGAGAGTTCATATTCATGTGTACAAGTTCTGACAGTGACTGATTTCCAACCTTCTGAAAAGCCATGACCATTTGAACAAGCAGAAATTAACTGAACCCGGTGCTGAAATGAACTAAAGAGAGGCTGTGAACAAACTTGAGCTGAAATCAAGTGGAGCCATCTGTGAGCTGGACCTGAAACGAACCAAAGCAGAAACAAATGGGAGCTGTCCATAAGGTGGATGCAAAGCTGAACTGGAGCAGAAATGAGCTGCAACCATCCGCGAAGTACAGCTGTCCATGAGCTGGACCTGTGAACAAACTGGAGCCCAAACTAAACTGGAACCATCCATGAGCAAAACAAACAGAGGCTGAAACAACCGACTTGAAGCTGCAGCTGAGCTGAAGCTGCAGAGTGGTGTCTCCAGGCATTCAGAGCTGGTCTGTCCCCAGCCATGTGCAGTGCAGGCATTCTTCATGGGGGATCCACACCCCACGCGTGTCTCTTGGGCACAAGAGGCTCCCAGTGTGGCTGGGGCTCCTCTGTCTGTCCATCTCTGCCCAGGTTGAGACATGGCAAAATCAGAGCTCCCTGTGGCACCAGGAGTTGCTGTCCCTGCAAACCCTACTGTCTCCAGCCACAGGCAGCTCCTCTCAATCCCTCAATGACTCTTTCAGCAGTGGCTCCCTGGTGCCATGCACCCATGATTGGCGAGGAAGGAACAATGGATCCGGGACACCATAAATACCCCATTTCTTTCTGGGAGAGCAAATGAGAATCAGGATCTGGCTTAAACCAACTGCCCCCAGCCATCGGAGGAGGTCACCTCGGTGGGCACCGATGCCGTAGTCCTCAGCTCGTGAAGCACTGCAGCGGCACCTGCCGTGACCCGCTGGTGCTGCCCTGCTGGCACTAGGACCCCTCTTTACTTCCCAAGGGCTCTGCAAGGAAGCCCTGCAAGGAGGCGGTACCTGACCTCCTCGAAGGGGCAATGGCGGTGCCCCGGCTCCTACACCGGAGCCAGCGAACGGGAGAGAACGGCTGGTACCTCGAGGCCAGACGGGACACGGCGTCGCCCGCGGTTCCCGCCTGCTGGCTGCCACTGCGCGCCGCAGGAGCCCCGGGGACACGGGACAGCCGGGCTCGGCGCGGCTGCAGCCGGTGCTCCGCACAACGGCACCCTCTTCCCGGCCCGCAGCACGCCCGGGGTGGAGGGAGGCGGCGGCGGCACCGGCAGCAGCAGCGGCGAGGACCGGTCCCCGGCACGGCCCCGCTGCCAGACCGGCGCATCGCTCCTGGGGCGTTGGCGCCGCCTGGCGGCCGCGATGGGCACTCGCCTTGCGAAGCCTCAGCTCCGCACAGTGGCGCCGCCTGGTGGCCAGGGAGCGCGGCAGCATGAGGACACCCGTGGGAGGGGCACGGATGGGGAGATAGGAATGGGAATTACGAGACCTAAAGAAGCCTTCCAAAGTCTTTGAAAAGACATCACTGGCCTGGGTTTGGCTGTGATAGAGCTAGTTTTCTTCTTAGTAGCTGCTGCAGTGCTGTGTTTTGGCTTTACTCTGAGAATAATGCTGATAACACTGATGGTTTAGTTGTTGCTAAGTAAGTAAGGAGTGCATTCTTGTGCTACTAATAATAATTACTACTTACAGTGAGCAGTAGGGATTAAACCTATCTCAAGCACTTTTCACTCTAAGCAATAAGCCTCCAGAGAAATAATCTGTGAGATCCTTTAGCCAAACCCTCTACCCTGGGTGAAACACAGTGAGAATCTTGCCTTGATATCTGTGAGGTAAACTAAGCAATGCTTTTTATAGTATGGACTTCCTCGGCTGGTCAGTGTAAAGCACGGCTCCTCCCTGGCTATAAGGGGCTGGTGTTTTGTGGGATGTGTAAAGACAAAAGGCAGTCTCGCAAAACACTTAGGGTTTGCCAGCTCCCTCCACTGCCAGAAAGCCTCTTCACAAGGGATGCTCTAGCATCATCTATCTGCTGGTTCTACCTGAGGGCTTTGCTTTGTACCATTTTCCTGTTCCTCTTGTACCCTCTTGTCTTTCCCTCACTGTAAAAGTAAGTCCCATGTAACACAGCTAAGGAAAGCCACTGCAGCCACCATGGCCAAATGACCACCGCCCATCCACACTTGCATCCCCTGAGGAGGAAGAAGCATCCAGCATTGCTTCCAGGCAATGCAGACATGCCCAAAAGTGTTGCAGCAAACAGTGCAGTAGTGGAAGAAGATGGGGTGAATAGGGCTGGAAGTCACAAAACCTCCTCAATATTTCCCAGTTGTGCAGGGATTGCTCCAGCATGAATGCAAATGCTGCTAATGCCTTCTCCTCCAGAGCTGACATTTCCTGAGCAGAGCTCTCTTCTTTGACCTCCTTCTGTAAATATTGACATTGCATTCACATGGATAATAGATTTCTGTCTGCTTTTACTGCAGCCAAATGTTTCCACTGGGACTCTTATTACTTCTTATGGCTGGAAATGCACCTGCACCAGATGTGAGGTTCAGCATAAAACCCCTGCCAGGCCAAATCCCCAAGTCTCTGAACAGACTACTGCTGCCTCATCGCTGCAAAGCCCCCATTCATCTTTAGATAGGGTGAAGAAATAATAGTCTCCTGACCATTCCTCTTCTTTGGGAAAAAAGAAAAACCCTTGTGTTTGCCTGCTTTCTCCTTAAATCACTTCGTCTCTCCACAGCACACACTCCCAAAGCAAGTATCCGGCCTGAAAATCTACCTGCCCACCACACACAACCCACAGAGTCTCCTGAAATAAACCCACGAGCTTCCCAAAGGAGGAATAACCTGAGGTTTTGGTTTTCCAGTAGTAAACTGGCTGTTCGTAGCTATTTCTCCCCAAAATGAAATCCTCCTCCACCCATCACCCAGGGATGAGCCCCAGCACTTACTCTAGTGCTTTGCCTTCAGCAAAGCTTTGCTGCAAAGCATGATGCTTCCCTTTCTGCTCAGTGCAGTCTCTCTTACCATGCCAAATAATAGCCTGCTTTAAAAGCAAAATGGCTTGGTGATGCTTATCATGCCTCTGCTTCCTTAGTATTTTGCAGGCTCTTGGAGGGTTGCTCCAGGCAGGGCTTCAGAGAGCCAGTGCTGACCAGCATGCAAGAACTGAGTGGTCCACATGATAAACAGTAAGTACCTAGGAGATGGTTTTGCACAAATGTCTGGGTTTACCAGTTGCCTCAGCACCTTTGCTGTTATATTCAGCCCTTTTTTCTGCTCTCTCCTGCTGTCTGGAAGGTGCTGGAGGAAGGCAAGCTGTTGGCTGGCCAATATGCACGGGGCGCTGCTTGTCCTGTAGTTCTGGGGAGCTGCAGCTTGACTCTTTAAAGGTACTTTAATATTCCCCAATGGCCAGATTATGTCCTCCAAGTCTGGACCATGCAGTATCAACTCACTCCCTCTGCATACACCACTTGGCCTGTGGCCACAAGGAAAAGGCTTCTTAAGAAAGAGCATCTGAAGTGCTTCCTAAACTCGTCCTTTGTCTTTCACAGGGTCACACAACAGGCTCATGAGGATTTTGGTGTTCAAGGTGAATGCAGCTGTGTGAGCAAGGTGATTCCTCCTGCTTTCCCTTGCTCTGAGCTCCTGCGCAGAGCACGTTATGGGGGTGCCAGGAGTACCTCTCCCTTGTGGGCAGCTCTGGCTCCATGCAGAGAAATAATCACTCCCCCTTTTTTTAAGACATCTGGCATGCACTGAGCAGGAAAAATATGGCAAGCTGGAATTTCTTTCATTGGGAGAAGCAGACGACGCTATTTGGGCCAAATCTAAAGTTTCTCCCTTACAATTTTTGCATATGAATGGGAATTCAGGCTTGGTCCCCAGCGGGCCCATCATTATATGTATTAACAGGCAGCTGGGCTTTAGAAAAAGGGGGAAAGCAGAAAGAAAATAGATGTTTATTCTGTGCTTAGGCAAATTCACAGGAGACGAATCATCTCCCATTCTCGCCAGACAAACACTTTGCTCTCTATAGGCTCTGAATGCATTCACTCATCAAGGCATATTGGGTAACTGCTTATTAGCACAAGTTCGGCTGCCTTTGTGCATCCCTCAGCTACACACTCAAATTTAAGTCCTCAGTGTGGCAGCCCTGGTGAGATTATTTTGCTTTCCCTTGCTTGGAGGAAGCACAGGATTACACTACTAGAGCTTTAACTTTGATTTGAAAAAGACTCTTTGTATATATATATTTATATATATCAGAATATCAGTACATAAAATATTTATATCTGCATATACAGATATATATGTGTATTTTAATATATCTTTTATACTTTGTATATTTTTTCATATACATGTATTTTAAATATTCTCATATATTTTTACAACCTCCCTCAACACGGTCGCTTGTTAAACCTGGGGAGGTTGCAGTGCCCTGTGGTAAACATTCCCAGGGAATATAAAAGGGCTTTGCCATGGGTCAGCCTCAAATGAAGCTAAAATCAAATCACAGGGCTAGGGGAACCAAAGAAATGCCATTTTCCATTCAACTCCTGATTTATTAGCTCCTACAAACCACTGCTTCACCAGTGGGATGTTTCTGCAGTGTAAAAAATAACCTGAAGCACAGCTACCATCCTTTTCATCTTTCCTTTAGAAAACAAGACACCAATTCTCCTTGAATAGGCGAATAATATCATCAAAAAAGAATGTACATTGAGAGAACCATCCCCTGCCATCACTGGGGACCAGATGCCTGTACAATACCATTGCTTATGGAGGCATTTCAGCTCACTGCTTGGCTTCCTGGCATTTTTCTCCAAGAAAACAAACCTTTTGCTTTTTTGTCTGTTTTTTGTCAGAGTTTTTTATTTATTTATTGATTGAGTGGTCTCAAAGGAAGCCCAGTTTCAAAGGGAGCCATGCTCCATTGTACACCCTCCCACTGCTGCACCATGGCTGCAAGGGGAGGGCTGCTACCTGGTGCTTCCCTTCCCTTCCCAAAACTCAGGTGCACTCAGGCTTTCCAAATTTTGAGGGATGGAGGGGTCACCAGGACAATTCGGTGGGTTTTTTAGTCTTATTTTTACATCCAAATCCACTCCAAACCATAAGGTTTTATCTCTTTTTTTGCCCCTTTTCAGTGCTTACCTAGCAGCTTGCATAAACCCTGTGGCCTGTAAATTCCCCCCCTCCCATCACAAATCCCAGTGGCAACACCCACAAAGGCACCTGCAATAAGCTGATTTTTTTGAAAGGAAAGGTCTGGCTTTAAGACTAGGATGCAATGCCAAGAGAACTTGCAGAATCCCTGGGTGGTACCAGGGCCATCAGCCATTCATTACAGGCATTGGTACTGTTGCTAGAGAAGCTGGCTGCTTATCAGCTATGGCCATAAGGATCACAAGAGCCTGGATAATAAACTAGCAAGAGGTAGAGCTCTTTTTTCTGTCCCTGTACCCACTGTGGCTAAAGCCTGTATCTGAACGCGCTCTCTTGCCATAATTTATTTCTCCATTACATTTCTGACCCAGACCTGGCTTTGCAGATATCACTGTCAGCCTTTTGCCCTTCTGATTAGGCTAACAGCAGCACCTGAATGCTAATTGCCTTCCCTGACAAAGAAATCACCCACTTCCAGGGAATTAAGGAGGAATGGATAATGTGTGAAGGCTTTACCCCTGCCTGGATCCCCCCCTTCAGGATGTGAAGTGTGGGGACCAAGGGTTTGATGTCTCTCCAGCTGCTGCATAAAATTGGAGGGCAGTGCAATGACCCACAGCTCTTAGTTAGATCTGGGGGAAGGATGAAGCTATCACAGGGCTGATTTCTGTGCCCTGAATGAACTATCCTCATTGATTTGGGATGCTGCACGCCCATTACTGCCCCCCCCCCCCCGCCCCAAGCATCCCAAGTTTTCCTGTACTAGAGCCACCAGCTTTTCACCACACAGAAGACTTACAATTTTTTCTTTATTTCATTTTAGTTTAGTTTAGTTTAGTTCAGTTTAGTTTAGTTTAGTTCAGTTTAGTTTAGTTTATTATTTTGGTTTTCTGCTGGAAGAGGTGTAATTACTGATGCAAGAAGACCTACGATTTTGGCTGTGCAGCCAAATCCACCCTTCTCAGCCTGATCACTCCTAGGCTGTTTGCTGCCAGTCACCATATATCAGTTTATCACCTGGTGCTTCTGCACATGTATGCAAATATATCCCTCATTCCCTCCCCACCTGTACACATATATCTCCTTTCCCTTCCTCCTACATTATCTGGGTCCAACCATAGATTTTATCCCATTTGAAAGACATTAGAAAGCCCAGTGGTCCTGAACTCCTACACATCTCGTGGAAAGACGCTGCAGGAAGCCACTTTATCGGCATTTTTCCCACCAGATGGGAGAGGTTGTTGCCTATCTTCTTTTTTAAATGAACATATCATTTCCCTATCTTCTTTTTCTTTCCAATGAAATATCATTTTTACCTTGCATGCCCTTTTGCTCAGCAGCTCCACACTCTTGAGGAGTAAATGATTAAACTTTGGAGCCTGGAGTTTTGTGTTTAAATGTCAAGCTTGAAACACAGCAGCTGAGAAGAGAAATCGATAGGATTTCAATTTTCTTGTAATAAATATGGCCTTTATTGGGAGCAAACCAAGAAAATAGCTGGCAGCCTATCTCACAGTTCTGCTGCTTTTCTTTTTTTCAGCTCAGAAGATTTTCCTTTTTTGGTTTCAAAGTTAAAAAAATAAGCTTTGAGAGAAACGTCATCTTCACCAGCACAAAACACTGGCTGCTTATGGGGAAGCTTAAAGAGTTTTGTGGTCAAAAAAATCCTTGTTAGAGCTGCTAATAGGCTATCAAAGCATCACACCACCATAGAAAAGCATCTTCTTTCTTTTATTATACTTTATTTGCTGAATATTGCTAATACTGATGTTACAAATAGCAGGGCTGACCCCATCTGGAGGTGAGAGAATGATGGGGCAAGAAAGTAATTTATATGTGGACACCTTGTTCTCCTCCATGGCTGGCTCGTAAGCCTTACCAGGAGGAAAATAATCAGCCATATATTAATGGGTTATCACAGCTCACTGTAATGCAGGGGTCTGCAGGCATCAAACCCCCATGAGTCCCAAAGGACTTGCCCCAAATGCTTCAACTGGAAGTCTTGTTATAGAGGCAATCAAGCAGTGTCTTCAGTGTGCATCACCCTTCCCTGAGTTTCTCTGAGGCTTTTTCCCCAGAGACCCTCTGGTGTGCAGTAACTGCAAGCACACCCTGGTTTGCTCTCAGGGGTGCAGAGTGAGCCTTCTGCTGGCCATGCTGCTCTGGCTCCCATTTCCTACCCTATATCAGCCCGGGACTGCTTCCTTGATAACCATCTTTGCCCACATGAGGTCTGAGCTCTGGCAGGAAAAGAATAATTGAAAATACACACTTGGAAGGACACATGCCCTGCTGAGGGAACTGCCACCTTTGTAGCAGTGTCCTCACTGCAGCCCTGTGCTGAGTTTTCCAGAGTAGCCCTTTTTTTCCCAACTTACTGTTTTAGTTGTTTCTGCAGTGCCTTGATGTTGGCTCACTTTCTGCCTGTCTGCTGGTGCAGTAGCTTGTCCTAGGAGCAGTGGAAGCATTGTGTGTGAGGTAGACTCTCCCATCCCACCCATCCATTTTACCAAGCAGGTACAGTGTATGCCCTTCTCCACTCCTCAAAGTCCAGCTCCCTCCTCATGTCGGCAAAGATGAGTCACCCCTGGATCAGGTCGTGCTGTTTCGGCTGCTTCTTAATGCACTGGAGGGTGACTTTCAACAGGCCCTGTTGACTTGAATAAATCTATCTATCTCATTCTTTCATCTCTTCTGCTCGCTGGTCCCTTTCTTTGTGGAAGTATCCAGTCACAGTTTATGCATTCCAAGCTATTTATGCAGTGCAGCCCATGAAAAATACATGAACAGTCCCTTGCTCTTTCTCCCCACAGCTTCATAAATCTTGCATCACTTTCTGCATGGCAGCTCAGCTTCACCGGGTGATGGGGAGCAGCCTCCCCACTGCTCCTGCCCCAGAGCTGCAGCATCCTGTGGGGATGCTGGCACTATAGGCTCAAATCCTGTCAGGCTATCAGAGGAGGAGAAGGGGAGTGATCAGAGCCCCCTGAGCCCTGTTTTTATGTTATTGGACAAAAAAATAAGAGAGAGGTGCTAGTTCACTGCCTTGCAGTGTCTCCAGCACTGGGGGTCATCTTGCTTTGCAGTTTGTTTTGGATTTACTGAAAACCAGAGTGATGCAGAGAATAATTCCCCTCTTCACAGCCTGTTAAGCATCCTTGAGAGATGGCATATGTGACTGGAGATAAAGCTGTCTATTTACTGCAGGGACCAGCTGGAGACTGTGTAGGAGCACACCCAAAATGTAAGCAAGTCAGGCACAAGCTTTAGGACCCACTTTGCATGTAAAGCACCTTACCCTTCTGAGCAGGTAAGTTTATTATTCTGTGGCCACAATGTACAAGTGACTCTTCTCACACTGAGCCCAGTGGCAGAAAATACTAAGCAAACCCTGACCCGAGAGTTCTGTCAGGCTGGTCTCAAACCAAGATGGGCACAAAGGCTCAAAGAAATTGCCTAATTCCTTAGTTCTCACTTAAAGTGGAACATTATGGAAGGAGTTTGCATCCAGCTCTCATTTTTACTTTCTTTCTTTTTTTAATTCTTTGCATTGAAACTGCTAGCAGTGGTGAGCCTCCCTATTTTCCCTACAAGACCAGCCTCAGCTCTCAGATGCCTCCCCATCACCTGTAAAGCTATTTTGCTTGCAGCCCCTTTAAAGAAGTTTCCCCATTTTTGTGTTTTCCTCTTAGCAGGCTCTCTGCCTCCATGAATGATGCTGCTCACATGGGGTGAGTTTTTTCCCCATCCTCAAAGTCCCTCTGATCCTTCCAGCGTCTGTCGCCATCGTGGTCCAGCAGCAGATAACCCTGGGCTGAATAAGAAAACACTGCATGGGGACTGCCATGTCAATCCAGATAAAATTTATCCAAGTTGCTGACAGCCTCAGTTTGCTAACCCAATTGACCTTGTGCTCCCTTTAATATATAAAGCAGCATTCCCCTGCTGTCCCAGCCTACCGTGCCTTTCCTGGCCACAGTGTGAGTGTACCACCCATTGCTGGCTGTGGTTTCCCAAGATGCTGGGAGAACCAGCATCCTAATCCGCAGCTCTCCCATTTGTTCTCCAGCAGCAGTCATCATGCAGGAGACAGAAGATGCTGGCTGCCCACCACCACCTCTCTTAGACCTTTCCCAGGCTGATCTTTTACACCTTGCCCCTCAGCCTTTCCCAGCCACTGCTTGTCTCACTGCTCTTTAAGGCTGGGCAATGCTCCTTTGTAGCATGAGGTTGCCTCAAATCCATGGGGCAGGGGAGGAATGGGGTGGGGAATGTTGTGATGGGTGCTTTGGCCAGCCATGGGTTGGCTGGGGTCCCTCCCCCCAAAAAAAAACAGAGAAAAGCAGTTCTTGGAGGAGGGAAATCACAAAACCACAGTATTCCTGAGGGATGGAAGAATGGTGTGGCCAGCAACTCTTCTGAGTCTTGACTGGCTTGGTGGATGCTTTGCCTCACAAGCCAGACTAAAAAGGTTCCCTTCCCCCCCACAAAAAAATAACACAGGAAAGAGGGAACAGCCTGTAACAAGGTAGGATGGCTTCACGTAGGGTCTATGCATCTTCTTTGTCCCAGAGGCCCCTCTCTTCCCTAGGGACCACAAGATTAGCACCAAGTCTGTGTTTAGGAGAGAAAAAAAATAGAATTTATTTCCTTTCCAAGGGGAAAATCGTGATGCTTTGTGGACAGCCGAAGGAGCACGCGTGCGTGTGATCCACAACTGAATGTCACTGTTAGTCAAAGGTTTTTATTTTTATGAAAAAATAGAAAATTTCGTATCTTACACTACAAAAAAAACCCATGTACACAAACAAAATGCACAGAGAGCATCCAAGGAGGTGGGGGAGTGGGAAGGAGAGGAATAAATACAGCAATGCTAGTCTCCTATGAATTAACACGCTGATGCGAGGAGACGAGACGTATGCTGTGGCTCCGGCAGTGCTGGACGCACCAGTTCCCACCTTACCTGCCCTAAGGAATTACAATAAAGGACTGGAAACTAAGCGTTACTTAAGACTGCTACAGATGTATGTTACATACGCCTTAACGACTAATTTCAAGACCACAGCAGTCCAAGGAGTTACAATTTTTTGACCACTGGGACTTTCTACATTATATTCAACACTGAACAGACAAAAAAAAAAAAAAGAAAATTACCTTCATTTTTTGTTCTTCTGGCCATTAACATATAGAAAGAATAAATAAAATTTTTGAAGTATTTATTTTTTCTTTTAAATCAGTCCTATTTTTTATACTCAGGTAATTTTTCCAAATGGTAGCTACACAATGAAAGGGAGTTAGTCTACACAAGCCATGCCTGGGGATACTTCCTTCTCCCAAAAGGATAAACTACATTGAAAAGAGCCTTTTCATGTCCCAGGACCTTTGAAATACCTTCCTTACAATTAGCAGCAAAATATACTGGGAAAAAAGCACCCACTGGACCAGCCACAGCAAGATGGAAAAGAGCTTGGACCCACTGTAGGCAGGAAACCCACCTAAAGCCTTTACTAAGAGCATAACAAGTAAAATATTACTGTCATCTCATTCTGCTGCACTCCAATATATACAATCATGCCCAAAACACAGACTACTTCCAGTTCTTGGATGGGAACGGAAAGTCTCCGTTGTCTCTGGAATTTGCTTGTGGACATACAAGCTGTAACTTTTGGACCCTACTCATTAAATTACCATACTTTTTACTTTTAGCTCTAAGACAAAGCCTATTATACATGGATCTGTAGCAAGAACAGCTCTCGAAATAAATAGAAACGGTTATTTATTTATTTAAGGAACCGAGGTGTCCTATTTACAAATGCAGTCTGGCTTAAGGACAATTTGTTTTCCACCAATTCATAATCTTGAACGTTACTCCAGCACCTGGTGTACATCCCAGCCATATCACATATGCCTATAAAACTCCACGAATGGTGAAAAGAGAATTTTGCTGTTAAAAGATCATGAAAAAAGACCAAGCCCAACTCCCACAGAGCCAACAGGTAAGGAACAAGCAGAGAACGATCCCTCCCGATGAAATAAGTTGTTTCTGCCTTCCTACAGATTATTTTCCCAAGCACTGCAGGCAGGGAGGCACAAATAATCCCAAGACTGTTCTGCTGACAGCTCTAATAACCTATTATATGACAAATCTCTTTCTGTGTCGAAATTGTTATGTCTTGATTCCCCCTCCTCTTTTGTGGTCCAGTGGCTGCCAAAATGAAACAACAGGATGAGAAATCACACTATCAAGATTTGTCAGACCTTGCTGAGGCTCTTTTCCCTCCTATTTCTCCAGATTCTGGAGGACTTCAGCAGCAGCTCACAGGAAAGAAGGAGGAGGCCATTTCAGAACAGGCAAATACTGCCTGAAGAAGCCCTGCAGAAAGCAAGTAAAGCCCTGGTGCAAAAAAAGAAGCCCACCTAACCCTCTCCTCCTAGACCTTTCTCTTTTCTTCAGAAAGTGTGCTTTGTATCAAATCTCATCCAAAGACTTGGTGGAACTGGGAGAAAGACCTCTGAAACAGCTGAAGGTGGCATTCAACACCTGCTCCTGCAAGATGTGAAGGGACACAGGACTCCTTTCAGCACTGGATGAGCTCTTTAGGTTTGGCAGCACTGGGGATGAAGGGAGCTGCAGCACGTCAGTATGTCAAAGTTATCGCCAAGGAAGTATGCTATAAGATGCTACCCAAGCTCTAAGGAAGCAGTATATTTACAGAAACAGCAAACGCTTGCCATCCACTGATCCACTTTTAAATCCTTATCTTTACTGAAGCCTTCACCAAAAAAAAACAACCTATGAACTGCAAATTAACTGTGCTGATTAATACTTTGTGCGACAAAAAGAGAAGGACAGCCCCAAACTGTTTCTTGGTGGGATTCCCAGGTTATGAGGTTGAAAACAGCTCCCTCTGAAAACAGCAGCCATGAGCTTTAGTGGACACATTGAACCCCAACTGCAAGAAAGTGCTGATCTGAGCTATACCAGCCCTAGACACATAGTACCTTCTCACCCATGGGATGCCACTGTTGTCATAATGTTGTGCTGTTCTGTTCTTCTCTCCTCTCTGTGCTCTGCCCCAAAGTGGACAGGTCCATACCCAAACTGAAAATGCCCAGAGAGACAACTTAAGACAGCACAGTTCCCAAAATAGCCCCACTACAACCACCCCACCACCACTTTGGGCGAAATACTCAAAATCTCCATGCTGGATGACCACAGTCTCACCTCCACACTCCACCCCAGGACTTAATCCCCTTCATGAGAAGAGGCACAGCAAAATCCCTTCCTTCCAGCTCAAACCACGTCATGGCTTCTCTTCTGGGCTCCAGTGACAAGTGTGAGGGCTGCATGGGGTGATGGCTGCCAGGTTGAAATGCTGGTGTGGAGGCAGTCCCACAGTATCTTCAACAGGACTCGTACACACAAAAAACAATCCCATGCTGTTGCTGGAGGCCACTGAGAAGCAGATGCTTTACTTTTCTTCTTCTGAACATTCCCAGTCCATGGTGGAAAGAAAGAGGGGAGGACATCTTTTATTTTTGCAGACTCCTTCTACCTCATGTACGCAGTCAAAACTCCTGAAGGCTTTATATGTTGCTCAAACCAAACAGCAGCAAAAATACAAAGCATAGTGTTAACACAAAAGGGAGCCAAAGCAAAGCGAGAGGGAAGAAAAGCACAAACCAAGGAAAGAGCCCAAATTTTGTACCTGATGCGTAGCAAACTGTACAGTATATACATCTTCATCATGTATTATCCTCCCAGAAGGGCAAACAAAAAGAGCTTGATAACACAGAGGGAGGGAAAAAAATATACACCCTGTATTGTATTTACCATGGAGCAAGCAACATGTTTATACACTAGTATCTATAACTTAATGCTGTGTAACAGCACTTTTTTCCCATTTCTTTCAATTTACAAACAAAATATCTATCGAGAAATAATCTAATCATATTGCTCTTCAATACACTTCTGTAGACAAGTAAGACTTGAAGTGAAACTTCAGCAAACCTCAGCTTTTGGGAGCCCACAAATGGCTACGAAACTCCTCTGCTCAAGTCAGTCCTTGGAAGTATTACCATGTGCTGCTGTAATTAAGTATATAAAGGTGCTATATATATCTCTGTATCTCCCATGTACAGACAACGTATGGTGGGAAGGCTTGCTGTAGTCATCGCTGAAGCTTAAGAGATGGGTTAACCTCATGTACAGCAATTCGTTTCCATGTTCCATGCATCTTACATTTACTTCATGAAAATGAGGACACAAATAGGAAGAAAAGGAAAACTTCAGTCAAAACACTGCTTTAGAAGCGCTGCAGCAGAGGCCAATATCCTTCAGTTACAGAAACCACTGATTTTCCCTTTTTATCTTTTCTTTTTTTTTTTTTTTTTAGTCAAAATAAATCTCAGGGCTAGTGTACAAAGTGCAGGACCGACCCACTTGAGGAAGCAACTTTAAAACCGAGTTACAACGGCACCATTCCATTCACCAACTGGACCTTCATCTCTTGAAGGCTGTTCATTATCTTCTTCTGGTGACCAACAAGTGTCACTCCCAGCCGCCTCAAATCCCTGTGGGAGAAAGCAGACGTTGGTTCCAGGGGCCTCTCAGGTACACGCCGCCACACACACCACGCACCGCATGCGCCGATGCTGCTGTCAGCGCCTACTTCTTACCATTGGCAGCTCCTGAAGCCAAGCTTAGTTGGAAAGTTTAGTTTTCACTATTTCTTTTTTTAATTATTATTATTTTCAATGGTATCTCAGAGAGGTGACAGAATTTGACTTGAGATCACCTCGCTGGCCAAGAAGAAAAGCTGGACAGCAAAGTGCCAGCACCACTTTCAGCCAAGGAGTCTGCTAGGTGTGAAAAGTCCTATTTTCAAGAGAAAAGCTATGTAAGAAAGCCTGTGTTGCAGTTTCCTCTTCTTGGAAAGGCTGGTATTTCATCTTGGATACAAGCAGTGAGAAGTGAGGTCAATCCATGCTTCCTTCCTCTTCCGAAGAGGCAAAGCCAAAGATACACAAACCACAATCCTAAAACTAACTGCTACAGAGACCTGACAGGCAAAAGCCTCTGGAAGAGCCACCAGCCCGAGGACCCTCTACAGTCAACATGAACTGGCAGTGCAGCTCCCCTCTGAGCCTTGCACATCTTCCCATAAGCCCATGTTTGTTTTTTGGGGGGTAAATGCCAAACGCATTTGTGTTGAGTCTGTCTACTGGGCAGCCATTACAGAAAAGCTGTAATATAAGACAGTTTATGTGAAAAGCAGGATTAGGAGGAAAGATTGTTTTCTCAGAAGCTCAGCCCTCTAAAATTTAGGTGTATATATGAAGACAATCACGAAGGTTCATGCTGATGGCATGAAAGAGGCACCTCCAGGCAACAATTTATCCCATCCAAAGACAGAAGTACAACAAATTGTCCCCTGGAGATACTACAGCAGGACATTGGGTTACCAGAGACAATGACACACCTAAAGCCAGGTGAGGCCATGGGTTATGGCAGATTATAGCTGCTGGGATTTCTTTCTGGGGGGAAACACGTTAACAAATAAATTGTAGCAATAATATCTTAGAAGAAACGTCAGGACAGGTCCATCTGTGTTTCTAGCACAAGACACAGAGACTGTTAGAGAAGCAGTTTGTCTTAGAGGAGAATGGTATTTTGTCTTAAGACTTTCACTAGAAAAATATCAGCCCCTTCCTTTCTACCTCCACACTGGACTGAATAAAGGATGTTTTTGAAGTAGGGCTCTACAGGTTTTGTAATACACACATGAATCCCAGAGCTGCTGACACCCTGTGGCAAGTCTCTGAGGAGAAAGCTCTCCACTGAAAGCCAGTGGGATGTGACCTCCTCGAACACGTAGGTGCTTTTTGGAAACCACACTGGTGGGGTTGATGTGTGCAAGGGCTGGGGATTGCCAGCAACGCTCAGGAGCCCAACCATCACCTGAGACATACTGCAAACCTGGCCTATAGCTAACAGCATAGCTGTGTGCTGGAATGCAGGTGAACACACGCAAGTGACCACAAAAACACTTTCATGTAATGTTGCATGAGCTACCTATGGAGGTGTACCTCTCTCAGCAGCTTCACACTCCGGACAGAGTCCTGTGTGAATACAACCAACCACCTATGTCCAGAACTTACATAGATGAACATTGCTTCGAATAAAAACCAATCCTGAGTGAAGGTTGATACATCACCACATAAGCTTATTGAAGCCAAAAGTTAGATCTGTTGTTCTCCAAAGATTGTCACGCTTTCAGCCTTTTGATTTGGAAAATATCAGATATTCTGCTTCAGGTTAAACACTTCATTTGATTATCATACTCTTTTTTGGCAATGCAACTTGCCGATTTGTAGGGAAAATAACAAATACAAGCAGCATGGAGCAAGGGAGGTCAATGAGACACATCAGCAATGCTCCTTAGCTGGCAGAGAAAAGAAAGCAGCACCTGCAAAAGGTGTCTACCTTCTCAGGGGGACACACTTTCATTTCTGCCTCCACTGAATTGTGAAACTAGTTCAGCAAGTCATCTAAATAATAAAGGAAAATGTAGTAATGCTATTGTTACATGCAATTTATTTTATGTACACAGCACAGTTGGAAGTTCACATCAAAGATCAAAAAAAAAAAAAACCAACAAACCCAAACCAACCCAGTATAGGACCTGATTTTAAAAGAGCCAACATCCATCTTCCCCCTGCCGAGTGCTGCTCTGATGGCACTTCTTGAAAATTCAGCTTTTTTTGTTTTTTTTCCAGGTATGTAAAGTGCAAGCTGAGCTCTTTTGAAAATCCAGCACCGTGTATTTCACAGATGTATTGTTTCTGATAGTCT